>NC_082689.1:1011875-1342500 GCF_949987515.2 Delphinus delphis
CCGCAGGGTGGGAGGGGTGGTGAGGGCCTGCTAGGCAGAAGGAGCTGCAGGGACCTGGGCACAGAGGTGGAGGCCTGTGTGAGGGGGGCCCGTGCAGACCCCTGCTGGGGCCAGCAGCCTCAGGTCTGGCCCGGCCATGGTGGCTGGGGCCCGGTACTGGCCTGGTAACACCTGTGCGGCACTGGGCCTCTGGAGTCACAGGTGTGTCAGCCCTGCCCAGCCCTGGTGCTGACCTGCCACAGCTGAGGAACCTTCTCCTGCTGGAGGGGGTGCCAGCCCCACAGCTGTGCCCACCCTGGGGGTCCCCTGCCTGCTGGCAGCAGGGGGACCACCCGGTCCGCAGGACAGACCCCTCGACTCTGCTCCTGCCCTGGCCACCTTGTCTGCAGCCACACGGTCCCTGGGCTCCTTCCCTCAGTCCCTGAGCCCAGAGTCCTGCTCAGCCCGCCCTCCGCCCACCTGAGAGCTGCACCATCTGGACCAGTGCATCATCGGGGCCTCCCGCCAGGTACACTGCTGCCTTCGCTCCAGTCTAACAAATGTCTCTGTGCCTTTGCACGTGCTCTTCCCTCTGCCTGGAAGGCTTGTCCCTTTCTTTGCTCAGCCCCTCTGGCTCTTTTCTCAGAGCTGTGGCCAAGCCTCCTGTCCGGGGAGCCATCCTGTCTGGAGTTCCTCAGACGTCCTTCCGCCACGCCACAGGCTGCATGGGCCGCCCTGTCTGTTTAGGCCTCGGGCAGGACCCCACTTCGTGCAGCCCTGAGGGGTGCCCAGCGTGGCACATCAGGGCAGGAGAAGCCTGGGCCCGGGGTTGGCTGACCCGGCCTGGCCAGTGGACGGGTGGGGGCAGCCCAGGGAAACGAGGGAGGTGTGTGTTCTTTGTTCCAAAACAGGAAGATGTCCTGTGTCAACGTAACCGGGAGGGGAGTGTTGCAATCCAGAGAGGCGTCTCCTCAGTCCGAGAGCAGATTGGGAGCCGCGAGCCATTGACGCCAGTGAGCAGCGCGGCAGGTAACCGACCTCTGTCTCCCGGAGCCCTGGAGACAAGGGCCACCTGGCCAGGTGGGCTAGGCAGTTCCTGGTCTTGAGGCCAAGGTCAGCACAGCGTCGCCCGGAAGCTGCGTCTTGTAGCTCCGGAAGGACCAGCCGGCTCACCCGGGGCCACCCTGCGGGGCCTTGAGCCAGCAGCCGTGGGGGCCTGGGAATGAAGTGCAGACCAGCTCCTGGTGCCTGCCCGCGGCGGGCTTCCTGGGTCCAGCTGCCCATAGACCCAGGAGTGCCTTGGTCTCCCAGTCAGTGGTGGAACCCACGGGCTGATGCCTGCCACACACTGAGCCTGGTTTTGAAATTTCACTTCTGGTTTCCCACAGTTGACGTGAAAAGCACAAACGACTGCTTTTGCCTGAGGGTCTGCAACCTGCCGCACCCCAGAGGCGTGTCGTGAAGGCAGGCGGTGCCGTCTGTCCCCTTGGCCCTCCGGGCAGACAGTGACCTTGTGTGCCGGTACCGACGGGCTTCTCGTCCTATCTACCAGCTGGGAGTCTCCATGGATGCTCTGTTTCAAACCTACGGCTAAAGCCAGCCTGTCCTGACATCCTGGGCCAGAGGAGGCCGTCAGAGGCCCACCGCTCCCATTTTCACAGACAGCCCGCCAGGTCCCAGACGGCCTGAAACCCGCAGCCTCAGCCAGAGCGGCAGGACCCCCAGGGCTGCCTGGTGGGAAATGCAGCTTTGCCTCAGGGCGTACGGCCCAAGGAGCCACGGCCAGGCCCCCACCTGAGTGGCAGGGGTGGGTCTCTGCTGGGAGAAGGTCAGTGGAAGCCTGTCCCAGCGAGCAGCCCCTGCTGAGGCATCACGTGCCTGGGTGTTTGTTTAGTTGTGCCCTGGCAGGTGCTACAAGGGCCAGGCTCTGGACACCATCGATTAACTGCTGTTCCCCCACCCACCCCCGGTCCAGCACGCTGCTGCTTCCTTGTGGTCAGGGCGCCCTGGGTGAGGACACCAGGTCGTGGTGTGGAAGCCTGCGCCTGTGGCGAGGGGCCAGGAGCCCAGCTCTGCCTTGGAGATTCAGGACTGAGAAGTGTCAGGGCGCTGCCACAGCTACGGCTCAGGCGCTTCAGCTCCACTGCGATGAGGGTGGACGGGCGACTTGCGGCAGCAAGTCACCCCCGTTCTCCAGGCGCTGAGCAGGCAGACGAGCCCCTGGCCACGTGGTGACGAATGACACGTCGACCACAGCAGCAGAGCACCCTCGCAGAAAAACCAAGCACTCCTGGGGCTCTCGAGTGCCCGCTCTGTGTGCTGTGATTCTCAGGGCCTCATGGGGGGCTCGGCCCCTTTCCCATATGGGTCCCTGTGTCATTCATAATGTGACAGTCGTGACAAACCAGAGAGGACCCCGGAGCCTCGCGCCTGCCCCGTGAGGTGGGAGCTTTGGCCAGGCTGCCTCCCACGTGCCCTCCGGCTCCCATGGCCAGTGCCCCAGAGGGACGGCTGGGTACCAGCCTGCTGAGTTTACTAAGAAGTAAAGAGATACTTCTGAGTATTTCCCACTGACGTTTGGACTTAAAACATTGCTTTTTTTAAAATTAATTTATTAGTTATTTATTTATATATATTTTTAAAACATTGCTCTTAACACAGCAGAACCGGGGTCTAGGATCACCCAGGGTGCCCCACCCTCTCACACCCCAAAACCCAGGAAGTAGCTATTTGTATGTCCCGCCTACAGAGCTAAGGAGATGACACACACTGGCCTCACAAACATCACAGAATCCAGGCTTTGCTGTCAGTCGGAGGATACATTTAGCATCAACTTTAACGTCAGTTTAAAATCCAACATGAGATTAGGGTCGTCGAAACCCAGGGCACGAGAGTATGTGGGAAAGTTTGGCGAGACTCAGGCCGGACTGGACGCGCATGCCTGGAGCTTCCTCCCGGGAATCGCCGCGGTGCAGGCACTGAACCCTCTCTGACTGTTTTCCTATTAACGGGAAGCTGCAGTTTAGCTGCAAGGCAAGGTGAAAGGTCGCCCCGCCCTTCGTGTTTGGGATCCCAGGGACCCAGTACGTTCTGCTGTCAGGGACTGCACGGCCTGCCCTGTCTGGCTGGTCCTGCGGAGGCCGTGAGTACAGGTCCCCGGTGGGGAGGGAGCTGGCCCAGGGCCCGCAGCTGGATGGGCTGGACCAACACCTTTGCTGGCGCACCCCGACCCGGGCCCTGTGCTTGTCTGAGCCCCGCCCCCGCTGCTGCCCCCTTTGCCCACACCCGCATCTCTCTGTGCCTCCAGGGCTGCACACGGGCTGAGGGCACTCTGCCCGCCGAGGTCTGGGAAGCAAAGGGGTGTCTAGCACCCCAGACTCTCCCATCCAGGCTCTGATCTCCCCAAAGCACTGCCCACTCCCCTGCCGAACCCTCCAAGCTGAGGACGGGCGCATAGGGGTACCTCCGAGGGTGGCCTCCCGGGAGTCTGGGCAGGACCCCTGAACTCTGGAAGGTCTCAGAAGTCAGAAGTTCTGTGATTCTGGGGGAGCTGCCTCTAGCACTTCGTTGCCCCCACCTGTCGGCAGGCCCATGCCTGGCTGGCGTGTTTCCCTCGGTGTTGGGGGCGGCGGGGGGCCGGGGCGGCGGCCAGCACTGCCCTCCTGGAGTCCACTCTGGGTTCCCAGAAGAGAGAAGTCCCCTGACCCCACCCTCGGGACTCTGGGAGCCCCACGCAGGGGCTATGAGCAGACTCTGCGTCGGGCCCAGAGACGAGGACCTGGCCTCCTTCCTGGAGGCGGCAGCGGCGGGCAGGGCGTCTGGAATGGCCTCCACTGTGTGGCCTGAGCAGCTGCTCACCCCGCCTGGACCACAAATCGGGGAGGCGCTGGCATCACGGGCCACGGTGAGCAGGGAGACCGGGGCTGCCTGGCACACAGGTGCCAGGTGCTGCAGGGCCATTGGGCCGGATCACGTTCCTCTGGGCCTCAGGAGTCAGAATCTCAGGGAGTTTTTAAGGCCTCCACCAAGCTGAGCGCTCCTCGCATGCCGGGACGGCCTCACCCTCTTCTCTGAGGCGACCGTGGAATCCAAGCCAGAAGGCGGGTTGTCTGCGAGGACTTGGTGCTCAGGGCAGGACTGCATGCGGCTCTGCGGGGTCAGCCCCACCTCCGCGTGTCTTCGCTGCAGCCTGCCTTCCCAACACTGGTGCCAGGGGAACAGGCCCCTGCCACGTAGATCTCGGTGCTCTCAGGTGTTGTGGGTGGCACTGTGCCCCCCAAACTGTATGTTCTGGTCCTGACCCCTGGTACCCGTGAATATGACCTTATGATAGGTCTCTGCAGGTGTGATCCAGGTAAGACAAGGTCATCCTGGGCACAGCAGGCCCCCATCCGATGACGGGTGTCCTTACAAGGAGAGGGAGATTTGGACACGGATACAGACACACAACAGAGGCTATGAGATCGGAAGGACGCAGCCACAAGGCGAGGGACGCCAAGGATCGCCAGCCACCAGCAGAAGCTGGAGAGGCAGGAAGGAGCCTCCTCCGGCTTCAGAGGAGTGCGGCCCTGCCCACACCTTGACTTTGGACGTCTGGCCTCCAGAACCAGCAGAGAACACATTTCAGTTTGCGGGGATGTGTCACAGCAGCCCTAGGAAGCTAATACAGCAGGGGACCCCTGACGCTGGGGCTTTACCTTTAGGTTTTGCTGTCAACGGCTGTTAAGAGTTGAGAGCTAGGGCACTGCTGGCCGCCGCGCTCCGGCCTCCCGCTGCCCGTCGGTGCCAGCCCCGCACTCCAATCCCCCCAGCCCCCGGTCCCACTGCCTGGCACAGCTCCTCTGAGGGCTCATTGGTGTCTCTTTCACAAGCCCTCACTCTTCTCTCCAATCTCACACCCCCAAGATTTCTGAAACTCTGATTCAGCAAACACAAAAGTGGAAGGTGTTCTCTGGCTACACAAGCACTCAGCTGATGACAGGGATGCCATCCCTGTGGCCGCTCAGCCCTCCCGGTGGGCTGCCAGCCCTGCCCCACCTCCAAAACTCACCCAGCTCTTACGGAAAGAGATGAGAAACGGCCCACGTCCCCTGGGACTCTCGTGCCCATGGCCCTCCATGTCTGACCCTCACTGAGAGCTTCCTAAACGTCCATTGCCCTAAACGCAGTTACTTCTGGGGGCCGGGTGAACGCTGTTGGAGGAGGTTGGGAGACCTGAGTGGACCCGCTTCTTCCTGGGGCCTGGCCCTCATCAGTCACTTAACGCCCCCGACTGGGATTGCCTCTTCGGCAGGAGGTATAGGTGCCCACCCTCACTGGCATCCCAGGGGTTTATGAACCTCCAAAGACATAGGATGTGAGAAGACACTTTGCAAACTCTTGCCCTGAGTCACCTTGACCTGATGCTATGGAGAACCTGGGGGACTCTGCTATTCTCAGGAGTTTTCCCAGGAAAAACAATTCAATGCCTACCTGACATTCAGCTTTTAAGTTGAATTTTAAAAGATAAAAGTATTATGTGCTCACCATAAATAATTTTTTAAAAGACAAAAGAAATTTAAAACAAATCAAATGCTTGGAAACCCTCTATGGACACCAGGCCCCTTTTACACTCCATGTTCATCTTGCCAGGTTTTTGTCTGCGTCACTGAAATCATTTAACATACGCTGATATTTCAGTGGCGTTAACACCGGAGCCTTCCTGGGTCCCTGAGGGAAGGATACAGAACAGGTCAGAGCCGATGCTGCCTTTCACTCCTGAGACCGTCTGGATGCTCAGACTTTGTCCGCCTTTCCCGTTCCAAGATTTTCTTAATGAACAGGAAAAGAAACGATTTCTGAAGCCATTTCATAGACCTTCAAGAGGCAGAGCGTTGATACGCTCATTTGTCAGTGTGTCGGGTGAGCAGGTCTGTTCGATCCAGCTGCAGCTAAACTCATTTAGCTTGGTGTTTCTAGAGCGACATCTTCTCAGTGTCTCTCCCTGACATCCCGGGGGCTGCTTTCCATCTGCTGTGGAGAAAAGGGTTAACAGGCCCCCACCTGCCTGCGAGGCAGGCCCTGGGCTGGGAGCTCCCAGGAGGGTCCCCAGCCCCCTCGAGGAGGAGAGGGCCTCGCTGCCCCTAGACGTTTGTGCCCAGTGAGGCTCCTGCGGAGTGCCGCTTCCTCCTGGGAGTCTGGAACCTTCACCGGGCACAGGTGCCCGCGACCACTCCCAGGAAAGCCCCAGGCGCTGTGTCTCCGACGGGCTCCCCGGGGAGACAGCACCTCACGGTCTCGTCACGGCTGGTGGTGCGGAGCTAAGCGTGTCGTGTGAGGGGAGGGGGCTCTGGAAGCTCACGCCTGGTCCCCGACTTGTCCCCACCAGCCCCTTCCTTTTACTGATGCTGCTTTGTATCCTTTCTCTGTCCGGAATCCAGCTGTGAGCACGGCCTCTGCTGAGTCCTGGGGGCCCCCTAGCGAACCTGGGGGTGGTCCTGGGGACGCAAATATACACAGTTGACTTTTCAAAGCTCAGGGCGTTGAGTTGCACCGCCGGCAGCTCTGTAATCAGATCCATGCAAACTTCAGCCTCATTTCCCTCCTGTGCTGAGAGACGTTCTGACGTTGCGCTTCATTAGTTCATGGTTTTGTTTGTTCATCGTCATTGACTGCGTCTACTCTGAGTCAACCGTATGAGAATAAATGACTGTGCATAAGATGATGAGAAAACCCGCGGGCTTACGGTTCTGACATGCTGGCCCAGGGGAGGGACAGGTGCAGCTGCCGGCTGTGGCCTCCGAGAAGCCCAGGCGGCAGCAGGGAGCATGTCCAAGCTGGGGACAGGCGGGCAGGAAGCTCTGAGTCTGACAGGGGAGAAAGGTTGACCGGGCCATGAGGGTGGGAGGCACAAAGGGCCAGCCCCAGGGAGCCGGCAGCGTCAGCAGCAGAGGAAGGCACATTTGGGGTCTCTCCTGAAAGCCCCGCGGAACCGCAGACTCTTCCTGAGCAATGACGGATCCAGCAAGGAAGGTGCTTTGAGAGCTGGCCAGGAGAGGGGGGCGCCTCCCCTGGTGACCTCCTGTGTGTCTGGAGTGCAGAGGGTCCCAAATGGGAGTGGGTATCTGAATCCCCAGATTTCTGCTCAGCAGGACTTGGGTGGTCCCGGGAATCTGCATTTCTGGCCAGAGATCCTCAGCAGGGAGCCCGAGGCGACCAGGATTCCCAGGGGACCCACAGGACAGGGAGGCTCAGAGGGTGTGGGTCTGGGGTCAGAGGTCACCTGACTCCAAAAGCCTGTGCTTGGGCCCTGGGAGCCTCCAGCCTGGGGATGGGACAGATGAGGTAGGGGGACCACGTGCTGGCCCCGCGGAGAACAGCGACACCCAGCGGCCAGCCTGAGACCCCACAGGATGCTTCTCATTCTCCTTCCTCAAAACGCAGCTTTCTTGCTCTTCCTGATGGCAAAGTGACACAGGCTGGTTGTTCCAGGCGGGCACAGGGGGACTGCAGGAAGGTCTAAAGAGGACGGTGCCCCTTACCCAAGATCCCACCCAGGGCCAGGGCGAGAGCGCCAGCCCTGCAGAGGGTCTGGGCTGTGCACGGCCCCTGGAGGTGGCTAGGCACTCACCTGCCTGCGCGGCTGTGCTCTGAGCAGTGCGACAGTGACCCCTGCGGAGTCTGCGGGGCCGTGCAGAGGCAGAGGTGGGTGAGCCGCGGGAAGGACGCGGTGGCGGAACCTCACAGGGGACAGTCACAAATTTCAACTATCTTCAGCGTGAGTCGCGACAGAAACACTCGAGGCAGACACAGACGTAGAGCTCATAGAACCTGGTTCCCGCCAGCAGCCCAGGCCCACTGGCCGTCTACATCTTGTCGACCTCATTTCTTTGATCTGGTCCCCCAGCCCCCCATGTTCACTTGTCTAATTTTCCCTGTTTCAAAGCAAATCCCAGACCTTATGGTGTTTTACCCGAATCTTCCAGTGTGCATCTAAAATAAATGGACATTTTCTTACAGTGCCTCATGCTTCACAAAACTAAATCAGATTGCTTCATATCATCTAATGGCCCGTCCAGAGACGAACTTTCCCGATTGTCCAAAATATGACCTTTCAAAGGTGGTTGGTTAGCGTTGGGTTCAGACTGGGTCCCGGCGTCGTGTGTTGCTGGGTGCACGTCTCCGTTCATGGACGACCGTCTCTCGTGCATCGGTGGAAACAGGCCTCTGCAGGAAGCTTGTCTAAGGTCAAATCCTGGCTCAGGAAGTCAGGGTGGGGCCCGAGACTCTGCATTTATGACAAGCCCCCACGGCATGGAAAGCTCTGGGTCTCGAGGGCTTTGCTGGCTGCCCCCAGCCCCTGGCCACCCGGCCGGCCTCCTCTTCCTGCATCTCCGTCACCCCCCAGCACCCCTGGGACACAGACATCCTGTTCCAGGAGCCTCTGAGAGGGGAGGGATGAAGGGACAGGGCAGGAGGGTCACCTTTCCCCAGGGTCTGAGGTTTGACCGCGTGGGGCCCAAGGCCGCGACTGATTTCCTGGTGGGAAGGGTGAGACTACCCTGAGAAGTGTCATCCCAGGTCAGGAGATGCCCCCTTCCTCAGGACAGACCCCTCCCCTCAGGTTCCTTTCCCAAGACCCCAGCTCAGACCTTCACCCGGTCTTGCTGGAAACCCTGGGGTCCAGCTCCCAGCCTGGAATGCCCCCTTGCCTCTGCCCTGCTCTGGTAGGGGCTCTGAGAATGCCAGCACATCCTTCTGTGCTGCCCCTGCCCCCAGACCCGGTATGTGCAGGAGGGCGGGTGACTGAGGTCACGGGCCTCCTGCTGACCTCTGCCCCTGCCCCTGCCCCCCAGGAAGCTGGCGCAAGGCACCCAAGCTCCTGAGACTCCAGACATGGCCCAGGAGGCTACAGATAAGGCTGGGGGCGGTGTCGGGGAGACCCGGGAGGCCACAGACAAGGCTGGGGGAGGCGTCGGGGAGACACCAGGAGGCTACAGACAAGGCTGGGGGAGGCGTCGGGGAGACCCGGGAGGCTACAGACAAGGCTGGGGGAGGCGTTGGGGAGACACCAGGACCCCGAGAGGACGCTTGTTCTCCCTGTCCCTCCAGAAGCACCGGACAAAGCTGGGGGAGGTGTCGGGGAGATACCAGGACCCCAAGAGGACGCTCGTCCTCACTGTCCCTCCAGAAGCACAGTGGTGGGAGGTCCTGAAGGGGACTGGGGCCCCTCCTCTGCCAGCTCCTCCTGGGAAGGGTTGGAACCAAAAGCCCAGGGGGCGGTGGGATTCCCGTGTGTTCTAGAAGCCCAGGGCGTGGGGAGAGGGCTCCTGGTTTGCCCGTCCTCACTTCGCAGCACTTGACTCACCCAAGCCTGGCGCCCCTCAGGGAAGGCAGGCTGTTTAATTCCCTGTTTATGAATTAAGACACCGAGGCTTGGAGCAGGGGCCGCCTTCCGCAAGGGCAGCTCCGTTACAGCGGGGAGGAGCGCGGGGAGAGGGGAGGGACCAAGCCGGCCTGGGGGAGGAGGGGCCTGGACCTGTGTCCACCCAGACCGCGGCCACAGTGAGCACACGCTGATGGGCGTCAGGGGTGAGCTGGGCTCCTGGCTTTCAGCCCCGGGTGCGAGTGTGGAAGGAGCAAACGCTGGGTCATTCCGAGGGGTGCTTGTCGTCAGGGCCTCAGCCCGGATCTCCCTGGGAGGTGGCAGGCACCCCCCAGCTCAGCCAGGGCCGTGGTCCTCCTGGGGGGCGGCGGTCCCAGGCAGGCAGGACCTGGTGTGGCAGCTCACATGAAGACTCGCCCACCAGGAGCGCTCTGCTAACCTCCCTGTCATTTCCAGATGCATTCCACGTCCTCCCCCTCTCCCCACTGCTCCCAGCACGTGGCTCAGACCACGAGGCCGCCGGCATCTTGCTCCGTGCTGACCCGTCCGAGGGAGCTCGCGCTCCTCCGCCAGGGCCTGCACAGGCCTCGCCTTGGTCCTGGGAGCCCCTGGTGCACTGCCGCCTCTGTTTCACCCATTTTTCCCCAGAGATTGCACCTCGGGCGGGAGGCGTTCAGGCTCCCAACTCAAAGCCCGTGGCCGCTTAGTGAGGAGACCTGAATGCACCGGCCAGAGGGACCGCAGCCCCACGCTCATTCCTGGTGAAGGCTTAGCCAGTAGCAGCGTCATCGGGGCATGGGGTGGCCTCCGGCTTCCCTCTCCTGTGCTCCTGAATAGCGGATGAGAAAGCAATTGATCCCCAAACTGCTTCCTCCCAGGCCAGCCTCTCTTCTGACAAGATCTAAGACAAGAGTTCACTTCAGCCGCTTTTGCTGCCCATTTCGTCCCTGCGATGCCATCTTCTGGATTAAAGCCTCTGTGAGCTGCGTTTTCTTGGGCTGAAGCCCCGCTGCGGGGCTTCTTCTGCTCCTGAGAGCCCCACATCCGGCCAGTCCTGCAGAGGAGTTCTACTCGCGGGCTTGTCTGCACAGAAGAGGTCCCAGATGACTGATGGATTCTTCAGAAAAATAACAAGCCCATCATCATATGGAGGGAAACACAAATTCGGGAGAAAAAAACAGACAGGAAGCTACCAACACCAAAAAGTGTGGAGGTGAATGACCTCTGAGTACAAAAATTCTGGGTTTGGGAACTTAACCTAAGGGGTCGGCAGAAGTGCCTAATCAGGGGAAGGGGCTCCAGGCAGCCTGTGTGAAGCAGGTGATGGACACGACCAGTAACAGAAGGTGGTCTGGAGGAGCCGTGGGAGGTTCCAGCACTGACTGCTGCGGTCATGGAGCCTGATAGGGAGAAACGGTATGAGATGGTATCAATCACATTTTAGCGGGACAGAGCCGATGCCTCTGCAGATGGAGCCGCCAAAACAGTGGTTCTCAGCCGAGCTGCACACGTGGGTCAAACCGACGAGCCTTAAAAACGGCCTGGGCCAGACGCCTCCACAGACCTCCTGATTCAGTCAGTTCCACGAGGCTCAGGCATGCTTCCCGGGGACACTAAGTGCAGCAGTGGATGGGGTCCACAGCGTCAGAGGGGTCAGTGAGAATTCACTGTGGCTGGTTTGAGGAGAAATGGGTGTACTGAGGGGTGCTGGTCCCCATTCCTGACCATCGGGACCTTCTCGGGTTTCCAGGAATGACCCAAAGCCATGTGACTGACCTGGGCCACCAGCCACAGCAGCCCTCTGCCTTCAAAACCCCTGTGAGCTCACGGGGTTGGCAGAGCCTATATCACGGCGAGGGCTACGCAGCCTCTGCAGGGCAGGAAAGCGCACGTGGTGAAACGAGCCAAAGTGCAGCACCCACACGTTCACCTATTTTGATATCTCGGAATAAAAGATAGAGCGACACGTGGCACCAGGCCAGACGAAGACCCCGGGGATCTCAGGTCTCAGCCCTGGCGCATGTGAATAGCATCTTACCAAGTAAAGTGTTCGCAGGTATGTTTACAGGAAGGGTCCTGAGATGGGGACATTTTTCTGGAGTATCCAGGTGTCCCTAGACGCCATCACAAGAGCCCTTATAAGAGAGGGACAGAAGGAGATTAGACACACAGAGAAGGCAGAGGACAGTGTGACAATGGAAGCGGGGATTTAAAGACGCTGAGATGCTGACTTTGAAGACGGAGGGAGGGGCCGTGAGCCAAAGAGTGTGGGTCCAGAGGGTGGGAGAGGCCAGGACAGATTCTCCCCTGGAGGCTCCAGACGGAACCCCCTGCTGACGCCAACAACCTGATTTCGGCGAAGCGAAACTGATCCGGACTTGTGGCCTCCAGAACCAGGAGAGAATGAATTTGGGTCGTCCTGAGCCACGTTTGTGGGGCGTTGTTACAGCGGCCACAGGAAACTCATACACGTGGCCCAAGTGACAGATACACACACAGTCACAACAAGGCGGGAGCTGGAAGGCCTGGACCCCACGCTCCTCCACATGCCCCAATCAGCCGGGACCCTCCCCTGGCACCCCTGCTTCCTGACTCCCGGGTGAGTGGGGGAGGGAGCCACCCCAGTAGAGGCCACCCACAATTTTCTGAGTTGTCAGGGCTCTTTTTTATAGCCTCATACTTTCTTGTAGTTTTTTAAAAATTGGTTATTTATTTCTCAAAACATTTCAAAGTTAGTACCTTCTTTTATAAACACTCAAATGTACCTGAAGCATTGATTTAATATTTAGAGGTATTTCAATGTTCTGGGTACAGGTACGCAGTCTTTTAGGTGTGTTATAAACATTTTCTCCTAGGTTGGACCTTTTTTCTTTTTTCCATTTAACTCTGTCTCTGGTTGATTTTGTCACATTCAAGCTCTAGGTTTTGCTGTGGCCCCATCTGTCAGGTTTCTGGACTCCTTATGTTCTGGAAAGGTCTTCCACAGCCCAAGGAAGAGAAAACTAGGATTTGTATTTTTGGGGGGACAAAAGTAACCAGAAGTCTTAATTTTTCTTTTAGATTTTGACTCCATCTGGAATTTTGTGTGTATGTAAAATGAGGAAGACACCTTATTTTTTCCTCCCCCAAATAGATCTTTAATCAACAGACACAGTTCAGAATATAGACTGATTTTCCCTATTGGTTTGAAATGCCATCTTTATCACAAGCTAAATTCATGTATGTCTGTTCTGTGTCATTTTTTTGTCAATTCCTCTGCCAGTATTGAGCTATTATCATTATTATAGCTTTAAGGTTGATTTCCCATAAGGCAGATAAATTTCCCTGAGTATTTTTTCTTTTACTCGTGTCAATTTTTTCTTGCTATCCACTCTTATTGGTTTTGCCTAGATTAACTTGAGAACCAACTTACCTTCCTAAAATACTCTTATGATTTTTATAGAAATTACATTAAATTTATAATACTCAGTCTTTCCTTCCAAGAAAGTATACTATCTCTCAGTTATTCATATAAATTCTATGTCTTCAATAACCTTCTATAGTTTTTTTTAATAAAGAACTTGTCCGTTTATTGTTTAATTTATTCCCAGGTACTTATATGTTTTTGTTGCTGTTGTGATTGGAATCTGTCTTCCATTACATATTTACATTTTTTAATATTTTGAAAGGTTTCAAAATCCATGGACCCACCACTAGATTTAACGAATGTTAACATTTTCTTCCTTTTGCTTCAGATCCTGTTTTTTAAAACAATAAAGTGTCCTGATACCTACAGTAATCAAGACAGTGTGGTACTGGAAAAAAAAAAAAGACCAGTTGATCACTGCAACAGAACAGTGACTAAAAATGGACCCAAAACGTACGGCCAACGGTTTCTGTCAAAGGTCCCAGTGTGGCTGACCAGAGAAAGGAAGGCTCTCCAGTGAGCGGTGCTCCAAAAAGCAGAGCTGCATCGTAGACCTAAAGGTAAAAGTGAAAACAACAAAAGTGCAAGAATAAACCACAGGAAAACAGGAGGAAATCTTTGCAGCCTTGTAAGCAAAGATTTCTCAGGACACAAAAAACACTAACCAAACACACAAAAAAAGATAAATGGAACTTCATAAAAATTAAACACTTCTGCTCATCGAAAACATCATCAAGAAAATAAATAGGCAAATCACAAACTGGTAGAAAATATTCACAGCGCACATGGTTGACGAATGAGTTGTATCCAGAATATGTAAAGAAGCCTGCAATTTAATAATAAAGAGACAAATATCCAACTTTATTTTAATGCAAAGACTTGAACAGACACTTCACACACACACACACACATATACAAGTGGTCAATAAACATATAAAAAAGTTCTTAACATCATTAGCCATCAAGGAACGATCAAGGAAAATAAGATGTGGCTAAAATTGAAAGAGGCTGACAATACCAAATGTTAGCAAGACCGACGCAAGTGGAGCCTCTCACGCTACTGACGGGAGTGGAAATTTTTACTGCAGTTTCTTGGAAAGTTAAATATATATATATTTTTTCTATGACTCAGCAGTTCCTCTTCAGTTTCAAGAGAAACTAAAAATATATATCCCCCAAAAGCCTTGTACAAGAATGCTCAAGCTTATTTGATGATAGTCAGAGACTAGAAACAACCCAGATGCTCATCAACAGGAGAAAGGCAAGCAAACCACGGCATAGCTGCAAAGCTGGATCACCACTCAGCGGCGAAGAGAGACTGCCGGTGTGTTAACAGCATGGGTGAAGCTCAGAAATGTTGTGCTGCAAGAGTCCAGGCTCAGAAGCGTACAATTCCATTCACTGAGATTCTAGAGCTGGCAAAGGAACCCCTGATACTAGAAATCAGGTCTGAGATTGCTTCTGGGGTGGGGAATGGACTGGGAAGGGACACGTGAGAACTTTCTGGAGTGATGGAAAGGTGCCTGGCTTGCTGGGTATTTGTCAAAACTGATTAAGTGGCACACATCTGAGCACTGCACTGTGCGTAAAGTACACCTCGATAAAGACTAAAGCCAAGAATGTCTCACAGACGCAACTGAAGTTTCTTATGTACCCTTCCCTAACCCCATTCTCCTTCCTCCCTCCCCAGAGAAACTCAGCTCCAAGGTCTTTAACATTAAAATCGTGCCTCCAGAATTTTACTATACTTGTGTGGATTCATAAACCGTAAGTAAAAATGTCTTACGTGGTCAAATGCACGTGGTAAACACTGGCTGTTTGCCCCTTTTATCCAGGGTTGTGTTTTGAGGGTTTAATCCATGCAGCTATACATAGATCTGGTCCATTCATCCTAACTGCTGTGGCAGTTTTTACATGAGCACATCACACTTTATGTATCCACTCTTCCACTGGTGGACTTTCAGGGGGGTTCTAATTTGGGGGTGTTGAGCAATACTGTGACGACTGCCCTTGTGTGTGTTTCCTCTGGACTTGTGCTGGGGTAACATCCTGAGTGTAATCGCTCACCTTCCGAGCCCTGGTCCCTGAGCGGGGTGGGGTTTGCTGGACGGCCAGCAGCCTGGCCGCCTGGGGCTGTGCAGGCTGAGTGCTCGGAGATCTGAAGGCCGTGGGTGCTACGTCATCACTGTCGTAATCGTGACTTTGGGTTGAGCACCTTTTCAAGTGTTCGCTGTGTCTGCTGGGTATTTGCGTTCCTCCCTATGAGTCCTTCTTGCCATGGTGTTCTTCCACGTTTACTGCTGGAATTTTTCCTGGTTATTTTGCCATTTGGCCAGCTTACTAAATTCCTTGTTTGTTCTCTTAGATTTCCCAAGTAGTGACAATATTTCATCTGAAAAGTGTAACTCTTTCTTCCTTTCCACACTTAGATCTAGCATTTGTTTTCTCCTGCCTTCACATGGAGCAGAAGCATCATAAAATACTGAACTTGAACAGCAATAGCGTCCATCCTTGTGGAGCACAGGCTCCGGACGCGCAGGCTCCGCGGCCATGGCTCACGGGCCCAGCCGCTCTGCGGCACGTGGGATCTTCCTGGACCAGGGCACGAACCCGTGTCCCCTGCATCGGCAGGCGGACTCTCAACCACTGCGCCACCAGGGAAGCCCATCCTTGGTTGTTTTTAACCCTGATGGAACTACGTTGAGTTATTCATTCCAATATTTATTTGTTTCTTTGTTTACTCAGTCATTCATCAAGTATTTCTTGGCCTGTATCTTTTGTGCCAGGCACTGTTCTTGATTCTGGCGGCACAACTACGAACAAGGCAAACAAGGTCCTTCCTCCCTGGAAGAAGAGAGGAAGTAAACAAGAAAAAAATAAAACAATTTAAGGGACATGTAAATATTACAATGAAAATAGAGTAGGGTACCATGTTTGAGGGTGATGGAGACTGTGTCTGATGTTAGGCTTTGATCTATCTCTTTGAAGTTAGGAAGACTCATGCT
The DNA here is from genome assembly GCF_949987515.2 of Delphinus delphis. NCBI lineage: Eukaryota > Metazoa > Chordata > Mammalia > Artiodactyla > Delphinidae > Delphinus > Delphinus delphis. The sequence continues at coordinate 1,027,630 of NC_082689.1, forward strand.
ATTACTAGTTTAAGCATTTGTATCAGGAATCATTGTTGAATTTTATCAAATGTATTTTTTGCATTGATCAATATGACATGGTTTTTCCTGTTCTACCCTATTAGTGCGATGAATTTAATTATAAGATTCCTAATGTTGAACCATCCTTTCATTCTTGGAACAAATTCTACATGGTCAAGACATGTCATTCTTGTACTGTACTCTTCAACCCCACTTAGGATGTTTGCGTGGATATTAGAAAGTGATATTAGTCTTTAGTTTCTCTTTTGTGCTATTGTTGATGTTGGACTACGTTATCTTCAGAGGACAAATCAGGGATCGTGACATATTTTTTCTGCCTTGGATCACTTTAGATAACAGATATTATGTTCCTGGAGGAGTTGGGAGAACTTGCCCATGCAACAATCCGGGCCTAACCCGCGAGCACGTGTGAGGGAAGTCAAATCATTTACTGCGTCTCCCACTTTTTCCCCTGTGTTACTGGACCCTTCAGGTTTTCTCTCTCCCTGTGTCTTAGTCTGCTCGGGTTGCTACAACAGAACACTACAGACTGGGGGCTTAGAAACAACAGGAACTTATTTCTCATAGTCCTGGAGGCTGGAAGTCCAGAACCAAAGAGCTAGCAGATTTGGTGTCTGGTAAGGTCTGCTTCCTGGTTCACAGACCTCCGACTTCTCCCTGTGCCCTCACACGGTGGAAGGTAGGAGGGAGCTCCCTGGGGTCTCTCTTCCAAAGGCACTAACCCCATTTGTGAGGGCTCCACCCTCATGACCTAATCACTTGCCCAAGCCCCCACCTCCTAACACCATTACATCAGGGATTAGGATTTCAACATATGAATATGGGGGGACATAAACATTCAGTCTATAGCACCTTGTGAGAAAATCTTGGTAATTAATATTTTCTTAGAAAGTTATCAATTTTATTTAGATTTTCACTTTTTATATAAACATTGCATTTTAAATATCTTTTCTGTAGTTATATCCTCTCCTCATTTTCAAAGAACCAATCCTTTTTTTTTTTAAGTCTAATTGTTGTTTATTTTCTATTTCATAATTTCAGGTTTTCCTTAGCTTCTTTCTTGTACTATCTGTTGAATTTTGTTGTTGTTACTCATAATCTAAATTCTGAAGTTGGACTTCCCTGGTGGCGCAGTGGTTAAGAATTTGCCTGCCAATGCAGGGGACATGGGTTCGAGCCCTGGTCCAGGAAGATCCCACATGCTGCAGAGCAACTAAGCCCGTGCGCCACAACTACTGAAGCCCACGTGCTCTAGGGCCCGCGAGCCGCAGCTACTGAGCCCGTGTGCTGCAACTACTGAAGCCCTCATGGTCTAGGGCCCATGTTCCATGACAAGAGAAGCCACTGCAATGAGAAGCCCGCGCTCCGCAACAAAGAGTAGCCCCCACTCACCACAACTAGAGAAAAGCCTGCACATGGCAATGAAGACCCAACGCAGCCAAAAAATAAAATAAAATAAGATAAAAAGATAAATGCTGAAGTTGAATGTAGAGGCCAATCATTTTCGATCTTTCTTGAATTTTTTCCAAGCATTTAAGGCTTGAATTTGTTTCTTTTAACACAATGGCTACATCCCATTGGTTCTGACGAAGCACATTCTCATTCTCATTCATTTCTAACTAGAGTATAATTTCAGTTTTATTTCCTCATTGAACCAAATAAGTTTTCTAAGTTCTAAGATGTTTGATTTTGTCCCCCGGAGCCACACTTTTCTCGTGTACTTCCTGTTTTGTTACCTGGGCCTCAGAGAGAAAGAGATGACCTGAACAGTTTCTTCTTCGAATAATTTACTGATACTTTGGCGGGCTCTAGGCCTAATTAAAATTATGTCAACGTGCTTGGGCTTTTGCGAAGGGACAGCATGTACTGGTGAGGGTTACAGGAGGAAACTCGCTGGGGTAGCTGCAGAGAGTTCAGCGGAGGCAGGGCTGGGGGCCCCTGAGGGAGGGGGAGCCCCAGGAGTCAGCAGCGCTGGGAGTCTGTTGGTCCCGGAGGGCACAGGGACGGGCCGCACCAGAACCTGGAGAAGGTTGTGCGGGAAACAGAGAACAGCCCTCAACAAGGGTGGCAGCCCCCCCAGCGAGATCTGAAAAGGAGGCGCTGGGGAAACCTGCCCCCACCTCGCCCCACCCTCTCCTCCTGCCCTCTAACCTCCTGCTGGACCCTCCCACTGGCTGAAGGCAAAGCAGAGCCCAGAGGAGTCAGGGACAGAGTGGGTGGAGGCTGACTGGGGAAGTGGGGGGTCAGGGGGGGTCCTGCCCTGTGCGCTGCTGGGCATCGCCACCGCAACACTTCCCACTTCGCAGAAATTTCCTGGGGAAGGCCCCGTCTTCTATAAGACGGCAGTTGCCCTGAGCAGCATGGTGCCCTACCCAGCGCCTGAACCCTTGCCGGCACCTAGCAGAGTGCTGGACCCCCTCCATTCTGAACCCCAGAGCACCTGCTCTAGCCCCCAGAGCCTCCCCCTGGCTTCACCTGCTGCCTGACAGCAGAATCTATAAGCCACATCCCTGGGGAGCCTCAACCTTCCCTCCCTCGACACGGCTCAGGGTGGGTGGCGGGACAGTCCTGATTACTAGCCCTACCTAACAACATATTCACGATACAGAGGACACCCTTCCTGTTCCCTCACCCCACAAGCCCAGACACAGCTCAGAGCTTGTGGGGTCTTTGCAGATGTGCAGAGGAGGGAAAACAGTGGAGGGGCCGGGCGGGGGGTGTGTTGGGGACTTTGACTGACCTTTAAAGAGTCAGCATTTCCTTCTGGTCTGGGTCACGAAGGGAGCTTCTGGAAGCAGCTGCTGTTCGGACACGGTCCCCCACAATGGGCTTTGGCCCCAGCCCAGCCACCCGGCTGCCAGCTGCTGCTGGCCAGACACTGAGTCAGCAATTGGCCGTCAGGCACACCAGGAGCAGAACCCAGCAGAGCTATCCAGACGCAGTGCAGATCCCCTCCAGGCCTCCCAAGCCCAAAGCCCAGGGACCCGTTCACCTGGGGCCTCGCCAATCTCCACCCTCGACTGGGTGCGCATCTCCCAGCTCTGCTCTGGGTTCCAAACCTGGAACCTCCTGCAGGTTATTTCCCTTCTTCATAAAGTTTGATAACATTGATCTTACCTCCTGGGTGATTCTGCAGTGAGGTGAGATTGGGAATGGTTAAGGGGGAGGGCGTTTTCCTACAAATTCAGACTCCTGGGCTTCATCCCAGCCCTGCCCACTCTCCAGGGCAGGCGCTCAGGGGTCCGGCTAATCAGAGCCTCCAGTAATTAAAGCCTGGGGTGGGCCAGTCACCTGGGAACCTGCTCCTACCATCCCCCAAGGGCTGCTTCACCCCCTGTGGCTCTGGCCCCTGAGAAGCTACTGGAGTCGTAGAAAGTGTGTTCAACCAGGGGTCTGGCTCAGGCTGACCGCAAGTACCTGGGACGCTCAGGGCCTTTTCAAGTCTCTCAGCCTTGGTTTCTTTATCCACAAAACGGGGTCGATGATTGTGCCTCCCTGTGCAAGGGGACCTGCGTGTAAGGAGCTCAGTTATTCAAAAGTAAGCACTTTGCAAATTCTGCAGCATGATACAAACGCTGGCAGGGCCCAGGTTACTACTGATGGGAGCCCAGAGCAGTGTCCGTATGCGGGCTCGAGGCTCTCTCCCTGGCGGCCCCCCCGTGTTAACACGCGCTCAGCCTCAGGCTGCCCTCAGGTCAGCCTGGGTGAGAGTCCCAGCCCTAGGACTCGAGTCTCTGGCCCGTTCTGGACCCCAGCCCCACTGCATATGCTGGGCCAGTGACAGGAGCTCTGCTGGGCCTCTTCCCCTGCACCCAGGTCAGTGGCTGGTGTCTGGTCCCTGCCCCATTTCGGCAGCCTCCGGTGGGTCATACAGGAATCCTGTCCGCACCGTTGCTGCGGTTCCTGGATGCTTGCACCCGTGTTGGCCTCCCAGCCTGAGTGTCGTGTTCTCCTGCCCAAGACTGACCCAGACAGCCTGGTTCTCAGACAATTTACACACTGCCTGTTGGCTCACTTGCTTTACTCTTCCCCAGACCCCAAGGAGGGCATTGGGCCCACTTTAAACACAACATGAGACTCTCAGAGGATGAAACAAATGAGAACTCAGAGGGTGGAAACGTTCCATCCAGTGGTGACGGCAGGAAGGCTGCATGGAGGAGGCTTTCTCATAAGGCTGTGGAGGATGGGAGGCTCAGCTTAGGGAAGGGCTGCAGAAACTGAAGAGAGGGGGTGACTTCAGTGTAGCTCTGCAGATGCCGACAGGGCCGCGGTTCCCAACCTTTTTGGCACCAGGGACTGGTCTCGTGGAAGGCAATTTTTCCACGGATGGGCGGGGGGTGTGGGGGGTGGTTCAGGCGGTAATGTGAACGATGGCGGGATGGGAAGCAGCAGATGAAGCTTCGCTCCCCCACTGCTCGCCCCCTGCTCTGCGACCCGGTCCCTCACAGGGGCCCGGGGGCTGGGGACCCCTGCTGTAGGGGATCAACGGGGACCAGGTGGGCAAGGGAGCTTCAGCCAGATAGGGGAGCTCTGTCCAGCTCTGCCTGGACATCAACGCGCTGACTTGGAGCAGGTCTTTCCCTTCCTGGCCTCAGTTTCCCCATCTGTAAAATACGGATAAAGGCCTTCCAGTGCTGGATCTGGAACCCCACCGCGACTCAGCTCGAGCCCACAGAGCTCCCCCCGCGGCCTGGCCTCACCTCACAGTCCGGATCCGTACCCCGCGGGGCCCTCTCGCTGCAGAGGCAACGACACCTGCGTCCGCGGGGATGTGCGCCCCGCTCTCTGGACCAGGCCAGACACGCCCGACCGTTGCTGTGGCAACGGCGTTCCCCTGCGGCCCCGCAGAGCCCGGAACTCGGCTGCAGTGGGTTGCCGCGGCAACCAGGCGGCACCTCCAAAGGGCGGGGCCTCCAATGAGAGGGGTCTCCAGTGGGGCGGGGTCTCCAGGGCCTGGACCGCAAGAACACCAGATGCTCTGTGGCCCCTGAGGGGAGGCGGGCTTGGGCAGAGGAGGCCCAGGTTGAGGCAGTGCGGCATTGTTCAAATTCCACGTGTCCCCTCAACTCCTCCAGGGCTCCCATGTACTTCCATAGCAGCCTCACATCCCACCACTCCCCCAGCTGTGGCTTCTTTTCAGGCAACCTGTCTTTTCATTCCGTCATTCATTCATTCATTCGTTCATTCATGGTCTCCGGTTTCTGCAGGTTTGGTTTTCTTTTTCCTATTGGGGTTCATGCTAATTCCTCACTAAGTATTTCTGTCTATCTACAATTCTGGAAAAGTCGAAGCCAATATTGCTGCAAATATGGTTTCAATGACTCTATGCCTCCTTCAAGAATTTCAGGATCGCTTCTCAAGCACAGGTCACGGGTTCCACCTGGCTCCCAGCTTCCCCGGACCCCACCACCCATCCTTGGCTTTTCTGCTGAGCCCTGGCCTAGCCTAGACTTTGGGTGCCCACCAGGCAGGAGCCCCGGCCCAGCCTTTTCCTCCCAGCTTCCCCCCAGTTCAAGCACATTCAGGCCCCAGGGATGACCCGTGTTGGACAGTCGTTTTCCTGACCTGGACATGCCATCCTGCCCGAAGAGCTCCTTCAGCTGACTCCTTACCCACCTGGTTCACCTGGTCCCCTCTGCACCTGCCCAGTTGCTGTCCAGACATTTCCATCCTGCCATCAGCTCACCTTGACTGTAGCCACCACTACATTTTTAGTTTCCTCTTGGTTTGTGACACCTGGGTAGTTTTTCTTTTCTGTTTGCAAGCTTGGTTTGTGTATTTTGAATTTTGTAATGTATTTTTCTACAACTTATTCTTATGAGGTTAAACCATTTGAAATTACCATTTTTCATGATCCAAATTAGTTGAACATAAGCAATTTTATATAACTTAACCTAATATTTGGAGGGACTGGGGCCTTTCAACATTGCTTAGCCTTACGGAAGTCTACAGCTTTGATAGATTTTTAAAATTTAAAAAACTTAATGTAGTATTTATTAGTATTGTAAATGGTGCCAAAAAAAGTAAAAAATGAAAATGGGTCTTAATTTCTACTCCTAGATAGTGCTGCTGGCCTACAAAAGTATCCCTGAATATGAGTAGAAAATTCAAACTATATAAACAGAAAGTAGACAGATCGATCGATAGATCGATAGATAGATAGATGGATACTTTTTTTTTTTAAGTGAATGCAACCTTGCTTCCCTCCCCCAACAGCAGGCCCGGCGCTGGCAAACACTGCCAACCGTTTCTTGTGGTTGTTTGGGTATATTATGCACACTCCTCTGTGCCCCTTTTAAATAACTGAACGAACATCTCGGTGGTCTTTCCACGCTGGCACATAACTTTTGGACTCATTCTTTTCAGTAACATCAGAGAACTCTCTCCTGTGCACCCCGATTAACTTAACCAGGGCTCGTGGGTGAACACCTTGGTTATCTTGTCTCTTGGGAAATTTTTGTGCGCAGGTACTGCAGGCAGATTTCTATCCGTGGGATTACTGAATCAAGGAGGGGGCACCTGAATGCAGACACGCCCAGAAAAATCTCTCCACTGCCCCAACCACAGCTGTGGTGTGGAGGGCTCCTTTCCCCACACCCACAGGGTACTGGATGCTGCCAAACATTTAAACTTTGGACACTCTGACAGGTCAGAAAAAAGATCTCACTGTTCTGACCTGCATTTCTTTAACTATGACTATCTTTGCTTATTGACCCATTTTCTTTCTGTAAAGTGTCCCTTTCATAGTCCGTGGCCATTTCTCTGGTGGTTACTAAGAGTTCTTGCTATTAGTTTGCATAAGCTTTTTATACCTCGAGGAAGTTCCCTTCATCTTCATATGTTTTGAAATACTTTTTCCAGGGCAGGGTTGGTCTCTCAGTTTTGTTTATGATGTTTCGGCCATGTAGATGTTTACTTTTTATGTAGTCCATCTTCTTCTTTAGAGCAATCAGCTCGTGTACCCTGATTTCTCCACACCAAGATGTTGAATGCATCCATTCACACTTCATTCTAGTTTCCTAAAATGTCATTTTTTACAAATAAATGTGTACTTCATTGGAAATTTATCTTGATGTCGTGTCAGGTGGGATCCAATTTTATGTATTTCCTATAGTGTCCTACACCAGTTATCAAATCATCTATTTCCTCCAAATTTTTTGAACTGATACCTTTATCATAAACTTTTGATCTATTTTCTTTTAATACTGGTATATTTTTAATGATTAGAATATCATGATATGTTTTAATATCTAACGGCAAATCCTCCTTATTCTTCTTTCTTTTTAACGAATCGTCTCACTAGTCTTTCTTGTTTGTTTTTCTACATGAACTTCTGCTGCTTTTTAAATTGAGATTGCAACAAGCGTGTAGCTTTAATTTAGGGAAAACTAGACCTTTTACAATATCACCTGTTCCTTTCCAAGAGTATACTATACTTTTCCATTAATTTACCTCTTTTCATGGATTTTCGAAGTTTTCCTACCTAATTTCTTTGTAAACGAGAAACCCGCACATTTCCTGTTATTTACCTTTCTTAGTACTATTGTGGTTAGACTCCTCCGTTATAGGCTCTAACTGGTTATTATTTGTTTTTATGGAAACCGTTGCCTTCTCAGTGATAATTTTTCTTACCTCTCCCTAAAGTACTGTTTCCCATAGCTTTTCACTCATCCCTTAAATTTTCTTGGTAGATGATTACGTCATCTGCAAATATTGATAATTTTGTTTCTTTTTTTGGTTTCAATATTTTAACCTTTTTTTCTCCTTTGTAATTGCATTGGCTGATACTTCTAAATAAAACAGAGATGAGATGATAATGCACATCCCTAATTAAACGAGAATTCTTTTGCTGTTTCACCATTACGAGTATTGTTTGTATAGGGCTTACCGTGTGCCCAGCCCTGGACCCAGCACTTCATACATGAATCCTCACCACTGTCGTTTGATGTTGGTACTGTTCTTATCCCACCAACAGGAGAGGTGACAGACACAGGCGCTGGTGAACTTGCCCAGAGTCACACAGCTGATGGAGAGTGAAGTCAGACACTAACCCATGCCGCCCCTTGCCTGCACTCTTATCCCCCAAGATCCTGAAGGGATGCTGTCTCCTAAAGTGAAAGAAGAAGCCATCTTTCCCCGAAGGGAGTAGTTATTGCTTTTTAACCAGAAATGGATGGCCCTCTGGTCAAATGCCTTTTCAACACCTGCTAAAGTCATCCTATTTCTTTTTATCCTGTGACTTACTAGAATGGTGGATTATAATGGTGGAGTCCTTAATACTGAACCACCCTTGCCTTCCAGAGAATTTAGTCAAGGTGCAGGGTCATTTTAATGTTGCTTAGATTGCAAGCCACGTGTGGCTCCCAGTCTCTGAGCGTGGCCTCCTTTCCACACTGCAATGAGGTGAAAGCAAGAAGGCTTGTTATGCTGTGGACATTTCTGCAACATAGGTCTGATCATGTTTTCAGGACCTGTCTGCAGGAAGAAAGAAGGGCAGCAGCCCCCAACCAGAAACAGGGAGACTCCTTGACCTCAGTTCTGAACCTGTCAAATTTACTGGTTTTCCTTTATCCATGAAAAAAAAATCCACAATTTCACCCGCTGCCCCCATCTTTCCAGAAGCCGTTTCGAGTCCATAGCGGAGTGAAGCCCTTGAGTTGATACATTTGAAATGCAACCTAAGTGGACATTTTCAAACCAGAAAGCATCACGATGAGCGGTGATGGGGTGGAGCACACAACTGAAAGCGGATGCCGACCTGCACCTCAGAAGAGGGTCAGAGCACGAAACACAGGGCAGTGCGCTGTGGCAGGGCTAAAACATGAAGGATGTGATTGTTAAGCCGTTTTAATGGTGGGGACGGGCACCGATGCTAGGCATCCCAAAAGAAAAAGATGCTGAAACAGAGAAGAGGGGCTTCCCTGGGGGCGCAGTGGTTGACAGTCCGCCTGCCGATGCAGGCGACACGGGTTTGTGCCCCGGTCCGGGAGGATCCCACATGCCGCGGAGCGGCTGGGCCCGTGAGCCACGGCCGCTGAGCCTGCGCGTCCGGAGCCTGTGCTCCGCAACGGGAGAGGCCACAACAGTGAGAGGCCCGCGTACCAAAAAAAAAAAAAAACAAAAAACAGAGAAGAGAAAATATTTGAAAAACAAAGGAAATGAATTTTCCAGAATTAAAGAAAAATAAACAACTTCAGATTGAAGGACTCACAGACTGTCAAACAGGAGACAGAAAAATCCACACCATAAGAAAATTCTAGAAGCATCCTGAGAGAACATGGAACTAGAGCCCAATAAGCGTGGACTCTTCTCAAAGGCACACAAGGAGACCACAAAGTCATATGTTTAAAGTATTGAAGGAAACAAACTTTGCACCTAGAATTTTACATCCAGTGAAATTGAAAGTATTATAAAAAATATTCTCAGAAATACAAGGTTTCAGAATGTTTCCACCCAAGGCCCACATTGAAAATACTTTGTATTTCATAAGTAACACAAATGAAGAAGACCCTTCAAGAGGTATGGACAATAAGGACGACCAAGTTTCTTAGAATGTGTATTAATTGTCTTAAAAGAGAGGACAAAAGAAAAGAAATAGAATATATCCACAATAACTCAGAACTGTGTAATTCCAGACAATCTCAATATTGCCAGGGAGTGAGGAGTAAGTGACCAAACAGGTGGTGAGTAGCGAAAAAAGAAAAAAGAAAAAGAAAAAAAAAAAAAGAAAGAAAGAAACAGCGTTTTAAATTAAGGGCAATTGCTATAAAAATAAAAATAAGAATAAGGATGAACCACCAGGAGAAAGAATATATACTCAAAAAGAAACAGGAAAGAATATATATAATAAATGGAAATTTTTAATAAGATGGCAAAGCTAAGTCTCAATATGACAGCTCTATAAATGTGAGTGGGTTAAATTCCAAGTAAAAGGTGGAAGCAGTCTGGATTTTGACATCCTCGCAATGGGTTGCCTAAAAGACATACACTTAAAGGTACAAAAAGTTTAGAATAAAAATGTTGGCAGAGGACATACTAGCCAATATGGACCAAGAAAACTGGGTTGACCTCTTCATATATGACATTCAAATTTAAAGCAAAAGCAAACAAACAAACAGAAAAAAACCAGCAACAGATGAGAAGGACCGTACATGCACGCTGATGAGAGGGGCCGCAGAACGACGACGCACATCCATCAGAATCATTGAAATGCCTGAGTCTGCCTCAGCGCCCATCAAGCAACGCCCGCCACATTTGCCCGGAAAAGTAGGTACTTCAACAATTGTAACTGGAGACTTTAACTTAAAACTAATAATTTAACAGCTCGAGCAGACAAAAATTAGCATCATCTCCACATTCTGATCAATATAATGAATAATTCTGAACTTTTAAATACATACAGAACTTTACACCCGTCATACAGAGAACACAACCTTTTGAGCACACGCAGAATATTTACAGAAATAGACGAGGTGTTAGGACGTAAAGAAGCCTCCAGAAGTTCCAGAGGAGAAATCCACGCAGACGGGGCTGCTGTCCTCCGTTTGTGCTTCTCAATCCCCCTTGCCCGACGCTCTAAGGGATCGTCCTACACAGACCATGTCAGTGGGGGGTTCAGACAAAGGGAGCACTGACAGATAGCGGAGAGTGAGGTTCAGGGTCTTTTTCCCAAGTCCCTTCCGATGGGCGCTCAGGCTGGCTGCGTTCCTCAACGGAGGCCTCTGCTCCTATAGCCAGGGCACCTCCACCCCCCACCCCCGGGGCAATCAGGAGACAGCGTCACTCAGCTCTGTGGTTTCCCTACCTCCTACCCACACCTTTGTAAGTACTCCCTTTACCAGGCCCTGCTCATTTGAACGTGCCATCTGCTTCCTGCCAGGATCCTTATGGAACACGGACTACGTGCTCAGACAATAATGCAATTAAATTAGAAATTGGTAACAAAAGTTTATAATAAAAGAAACACTATTGGAAAATAAATAACATTATTAAGTAACCCATGGGTTTGGGTTTAAAAGGAGATCACCTGGAACATTAAGAAATATTTAGATCTGAATGATAATGAAAACATTGTATGTTCAAATTCTGTGAGACCCAGCTAAGGCAGTGCTGTAGAAGGAATTTAGAAGAGTTACAAGTAAATGAGCTAAGAATTGACCTCGAGGTGGAGCAACGGATCAAACCCAAAGAACCAGGAAGGAAGGAAATAATAGATAAGGACAGAAATAAATGAAATAAAGGGAAAGATGAGAAGATTAACAAAGTGTAAGTTTGTCCTTTGAAAATGTTAAAAAAGAGAAAAATGCAAATCAGCAAAGTACAGAATAAAAAGGAGAAAGAAGTACAGGAACAGTAGGTATAAGAATAAATATGCTAGTATTTATTCTACAACCTCCGTGACATGGACTAATTCCTAGAAGCATGTAAAATGCCAAATTTGGCTCAAGAAATAGAGAATTTGACCAGAGGGATAAGTATGCTGGAAATAGAAAGGATAAAAGACCCACCCTCCCTGGGGGTCCCACATAGTTTTATTGTTTCTACCAAAAGTTTGGAAGAACAATAACTTCTCTTTTTGCAGGTGGTGCTAGGGAATAGAAAAACAGAAGCTACCTGGGGGCCTTTGGAGGGTAGGGCGGTCTCCTTTGCAGAAGTGTATGTGTCTGTGCCCTTGCTACTTTCAAGGCACAAGCCCCACGGATGCTGCAAACGGAGGTGAAGCACCTCCCTTACTGCACAGTGTGAGGGGTAAATGGTTAACCGGGTAAACCTTGGGGGCAGCGCCTGGCACCTGCCCCACGCCACCGAGGCCCTGGGGATGCGGAGGAGGCTGACGCAGGGGCTGCGTGGGAAGGGGGTCCCGGCGCCCCGGCTTCAGGGCGGCAGGACGTCACCGCACCCACCGCAGTTCCGGTGGGCGAGCTGGCCAGAGGCTTTGTCAAAGTTGCCCAGCAATGGGGTATGCGGAAGGAGGTCGGTGGCACGCAAAGATGCCAGTCCGTCCCTGGTGGCCTGTTTTCCGGCTGGGGGATTGACAAAGGCTGGGCTTTGCCAGTGTGGACCAAGAGCCGCGTGTGACTCGGTCCAAGGAAGTTAAGCTGGAGAAACAGGCCGTGAGGACGGGGGCGCTGACGACCTGGAGAAGTGGGGCGAGAGGATGGCGGGGGTCTCCACCCGAGGCATGACGGGAGGAGAAGCGGCAGGTCCACTGGCCGGCCGGTTGCATCATCCCTGCTAGGAGGGCTGTCTGCGATGCTCTGGTCTCCCTCCAGGGCTCTGGCCCAGACGCCAGGCGCGATTGAAAACTCACCTGTTACACCTAGAAGTCAGTATCGCTACCACCCCCGACAGCCCTTCCACGGTGCAAGGAGGGAGGCCCTCGGAGGGACAAACGCGAGTTTTGTCCCTCAGCGTCGATGCGTTTGTACTGCTGGCATCGCGGGTGGGGCAGGTGAAGATTTAGTGGTTTCACTTGAAAGGGGTCCGAGTCGGGGTGGGGGGGGCCCAGGGCTGCGCCAGGGGAGGGGGCGGCGCGTCCGGGCCCGGGTGTCGGTCCCCCACTCCCCCACCTATCGCACCGCGGTGTCAGCGGTGATGTCACAGCCCGGCCCCAGCCCCATCCCCGCCGCAGCCGCGACGCCCGTCCCTCTCCCCGCGCGACAAACCAGCTGGCGGCTGGGGCTTGGGCGCCGCGCGCAGCCAACCAGCGCGGCGGGAGGGGCGCGGGGCGGGCCGGGCCGGGGGCCCGCAGCCGTCACGCGGTGCCGCCGTCAGAGCGCCGAGAGCAGCCCGGGAGCGGCAGCAGCTCCGCGCTCGGGGACCCGCGCCCATGCCCGTGTTCATGCCGGGCCGCCGCCACTGACGCCGGAGAGGTAGGGCAGCGGCTCTCCCGGCCTCCCGAGCCCCGCGTCCAGAACCTGCACCCCGCATCCTGCACCTGCATCGTCTGCGCCCCGGGGCGGGGAGCTCGCGCCCTGCGCTGGCGTCCTCTTCTCGGCCAGAGGCGCTGGCGCCGCGCGGCCCCTTCCCTTCCCCCGACCCTCCCCCGTCCCCGCGGAGAACAATGGTGCAAATTCTGGGGTGTCCGCCCTTCTTTAGCAGCTGGGCAGGGCCCTCCGGAAAGGCCCCTCCGATGCGGCCCCGGCTGCAGGGGGACTCTCGTCTGGGATGGGCGGGGGTCGTTACGGGGAGGGCGCAGGCAGCTGGCTGCATCTCGAGACACCCTCCCCCCCTTCGCCGATCCTCCCCTCCCCTGGAGTGGAGCCATTCCTAGGGATGCGGCCGGGACTGCGACCGGACCGGCGGGGGAGGGGAGGGATGGAGAGAAGGCGAGAGGATGCGGATGGGGCATCCGGGAGGGGGCGCGACTGCAGCGGCCAGGCCTGAGGGGAGGGCACTCAGGGCGGCCGGGCGCGAGCAGAGGCCCTGGTCCCCGGGGTGGGGGAGGGCGGATGCTGGAGCCGAGAGCCAAACAGGCAGGCGGGCAGGCGGGCGGGGTGGGCGGGGGCTGCGGCGGGAGGGCTGGGCCGCCAGCTTGGTGCGCACCTCCGAGACTGCCCATCGCCCCACCCCAAGTCGCGTCCTCCTCCCAAGAGACCCCGTCTCCCTTCCAGAAAGACCCACGGTTTGGGAGGGGCCGCCTGTGGATGCGGCCTGCCTCCACGCAGCCAGCGCCCCAGTAACAGGTGTGGCCTGCAGGAGGGGAGGGGGCTGCGGGGCCGCGACGTCTCGGCTGGCGGCGCTCCCCAGGCGCCTGAGCTCGGATGACAGGGACACTGCAGCTTAGACCCTTTCGCTAGTCCTTTAAGCTGCCTGTCGCCCTTACTTCCCCTCCAAACCCGCCGCGCAGCCCTGGCGGCGGGCAGGGAGGGTCCGCAGTCTGCCTGGCGCTGGGTGGGCTGGGGGACCTCGGGCCGCAGGGGCGGAAGGGGGAGGGGAAGGAGGGAATGCCAAGTCATGGGGCCTGCCTGGCGCGGGCGCGACGTCGCCCCGGCGCGGACCCGATGCGCGCCCACGTTCCCGGGAAGAAGGACTTTCCCACAGAGACCCGCGGACCCTCCCTAAGCGGCCGCCCCCTCCAGGGGATGCCTGCATTGCTGGGATAAAGGCCTGTTAGAGCAAAGGATTGGATCTTAAGGCTGCGGAGAGGAGGTGGTGCGGAGAGGCCCCTGCGGCGCAGGGCTGCCCCTGTCCTAACCCTGGGGAGTCAGCGCGACACCCAGCGCGCGCTTCTGCAGGACAGTCACACCTAACCCATCCTCTCCCTGCTCTCGAGCTGGCTGAGGGCCCTTTACCGGGGCAACCGTGCCCATCCCCCTCTCGGGCTGAGAAAGCCGCCGCAGGTTTGAAGGGAAGCTCTGGGGTCTGGAGTGGGGGCTTGGGGCTGTACCTGCGGCGGCCATTTTGCAGGTGTGGTCGGCCACCCGCCTTAGCTGAGCCTGAGGGATGGGGGTAGTCAGGAATGAAGCAGGTGCGGCACTTGCAGCGGGTTGCAGTGTCTGCGGTGTAGGGTGAAGGATGCTGCTGGGGCCAGGGCCGGATCTCAGGACTGCACTTGGCTGGGGTCGAGATCCAGGAACCTTCAGGGGCTGATGCTTGCAAGGAGGCCACTGGCTGAGAGACCCAGACGAGGTGGAGGGGACAGTCAGTCTCTACCTGGGTGTGAAGTCTGGTGAGGGTACTGGGTCAGAGCCAGGGAAGGGACTAGAAACTCCATCCCATGCTATGCCTGGATCTGAAGGTGAGCAGGGAGTTGCCTGTGGGGCGCGGCCCACAGGACAGAGGGAGGGTCGGTGTGGGGTCAGGGCCCCTCCCCCCCCAAGGCTCCCAGGGAGGGCCCCTTTGAGGAGGGCCTGCCAGATGCCTGCTGTGTCCACCCACTGGCTGCTACCCCTGCTGAGTGTCCGTCCTTCCACCTCCCCCCGCAGGAGTGGCCCATAGACTGCCCGTCCTGGGGCCTCCCGATGGGCCAGCCACGGCCAGGTGGAAGCCGAGGCTCTGCCTGAAGCCCAGAGGTGGGGCGCAGTGGGAGTCACACCCAGACTCACTGGGTGCAGGGGGTCCAGCCCCCCAGCCTCGTCCCCCTTCAGTCCCCCTGGTGTCACCACTGCTGACCCAGGGCTGACCACGTCCTTTGGACGCGGAGCAGGGAAGTCCTCCCCTGGGCTCTGTGGAGTGTGGGATGGGGCTGGGGGAGGGACCGGGAGTGGGGGGGAGGTGGAGATGGGGGGCATAGCCTCAGGAGAAGGCTCAGAAGGGATGGGGCAGTCTGCCTAGGCCCATTCAGCTCAAATAGGCCAGCCAAGGTGGGTGAGCTGGGCGTGGCGGGGGGGGATATTCTCATGCGGTCCTGCTGTCACAGGATTGGGGCCTGTGGAAGGGCTACCAGCACTGGGAACCCCACCCTGGACTTTAGGATGGACTGACCAGGGCCTGTGCTCAGGCCTGCCAAGCCCTTCAGACCTGAGACCCTTCTGAGTCTGGAGGGGCCTGGGCTGCCTCTCCTGGGAGGGAGAGTGGCTGGCCAGGGGTCGCTCCGCAGCGAGTGACCCCCAGGATGAGTGCGTGGCTGCCCTCCTGCCCAGTCCTACGTGCTCCCTAGAGCACTCCCCGTTCAGTATTCTTCGGCCCAAAGGACCAGGCTCACCACCCCTACCCAGGTGGGCCACTCCCACTGTCTCCCCTGCCCCATACCCTGGAGCACCTCTGAGAATGCTGGAGGGGCCGGACCGTGCCCTCCCGCAAACCTCTCTGCTCTGCCAGGGTGCCCAGGGGCGCCGCCGGGCTGCTGGGCCTGCTCAGTACGTGGTTCTGTCCAGTTAGCTGGTGGAACTCCTCCCACCTGGCCTCACCCCGAACAGGCAGGCCCAGGGCAGGGGGCGGGGATGGGGCTGGTGGCAGGTGTGCTGCACCGTCCCACCTGTTCTAGTGGGTTTGCTGAGCACCACCAGGGTCCTGGCTTCGGGCTGAGGGGCCGCTGGCTGACCCCGGGCTCCCCCAGCTCCCCAGCCCAGAGTAATGGAGACGTTGGAAGGGTGGAGGGTACGGTCAAGGTCAGTGGTCAGCCGAGGCTGAGCCTCCTGACCCCTCTGGGGTTTTCCGCAGCCCCTCCTGTGGGCTTTCCCCTCCCCCGACACACACCACCCTGAGCCCGCTCCCTCCCAGCTGCCCCCCCCCATGCTTGCTGGAAGCCACTCCCCTTGCGGCCTCCGAGGTGTCACCCCTGGGATTGGGAAGGACACACCGCCTGCGTGGCTGGGCCCCGCTTCTGCCTGCTGCTTCTCTAATGCCTCTGCTGGATTTAATCTCCTAATCCTGTCCTCGTGTCTGGGCCGGCTGAACCCTGGGTCCCCGCCCCCGCCTCATCCCCTGCTCAGGAGCCCCAGGTGGGGAAACGCCCCCCTGCCCCTCCCTCTACCTAGGTTTCAGGACACCCCAGCCCTGGCCTCCTGTTCTCACTCCTCACCTTCCCCACTTGGCTCTTGGGCTGACTGGAGCTGCTACTCGGATACACACTCACAGACACACACAGACTCACACACACACGTGTACACACACGCTCACACACACAGATACACACAGACTCACACGCGCGCGCAAACACACACATTCACACACACGCTCTCACACACACTCACACACACAGATTCTGCAGCCCTCACCCGGCTTGTTCCTGCCTGGTCCTCTCTCCCCTGGAGCACTCCACATAAGCCCCCACTGTGAGATTCCCGCCCCCCTCCAGTGCTGCCAGCACCTTGAAGCCTGCCGTAAGCACCCCTGAGGGCCACCCCACCCCACGTAGGTAGTTTGGGGGTCAGTGAGGAGGAAGGGAACACTGATCGGGGCAGACTGCATTGCACACCTCCGTGTGCCGCCTTGTCCGCGCTCCCAACACCTCAACGCGCAGGTGGCATCGCACCCATTTTCCAGATTTAGAGGCTGAGGCTCCTGAGAAAGCATGTGACTTGTCACAGAGGACCTGGGGTTCCACCCCAGCTGCCTCTGACGCCAAAAACTTTGCTCTTCTAGCACTTTCTGCTCCCCCCACCCCCACCCCATTGCCACCCCATCCCGTGCCAGCACAGTGCCTTACACGCAGTGGCCACTCCGTAAATGCCGGTTCCTTGTTGGGCCAGTGGCTTTAGCCCAAGGCGTTCGTTTCCTGTGGCCCCAGGGCGAGCAGCTGCCTCTCTGTCGGGGGTGGGGATTGTCTGTGTGTCTCTGTGTTTCCATCAGGACCTGCCAGGGCTCCTGAAATGCAGCTCTGGGATAAGGGTGGGGATGCCCCAACTGCTCCTGTAGGCCCAGCTCCCTGCAGGCCCCCTCCCCTAGCCCAGCCTCTGGCCTATCCTCAGGGGTGTCAGGAGTCCTGGCCCCCCACCCCAGTCTCAGCCCTGCAAGTAACACTCAGGTAGTCCTCAGTTTCCTTCCCCATCTGTCATCAGCTCAAGCCAGGATGGTGAGGGGCAGGGCTTGGTCATCAAGGCTCAAGGCCTGTGGGTCAGTGGGGACCATGCTTCTGGGGGCCATCATGGGGCTGGGGCAGAGGGTGACTCAGCTGCTAGTGTCATCTGGTCTTCACTCTCCACCTGCTTCTGGGTCCAGGGCTGTACCACGGCCGAGGCTGTGCCCAGGAGGGCGGCAGCTCCGGGACGAGCAGTGGTGCGGTGGGCGATCTCAGCTGTCCCTTTCTTGTACTGAATGCATCCCCTTCATCCTCACCTTCCCCAGCTTCTCAATCACATTCTCTCTTCCGCTGAGTCCCCTCTTTCCTGGCGCTCTCAGCCCCGGAAGCCACCCCCCTCCTGCTGCCCGCTGCATCCCCTGGGCTGGACTCTGTCCGCTGGCCCCGGAGCTGCTTCTTTCTTAGTTTCCTGTCCTGTTTGGCTCAAGCGCATCCTTGTGTGACTTCCTAAACAGGGTGATGAGTCCTCGGCTTCTAGAGCGTGTCTTCGCTCTGTCCTCACGCTGGTCGATGCTTTGTCTGGGAGCACTTTTTGTTGGTAAATCACCCTGAAGCCTTTGTCATCGTCACTGTCTGCATCCAGTCACCTATGAGAAGGCTTTGTCAGCAACTCGACTTTCCTTCCTGAAATCTTTTAGGATTCTTTCTTCATCTGCGGACTCCTGACCATCCATGCAGTTGGGTTACGTGTGGGTTTATGTGTTTACTGGTGCTCGGTGGGACCTTTCAGCTGAAGACAAGCTCTATTCTTTCATCTGTTCATGTTTCTTCCCTTTCATTTTTCCTGTTTTCCTCCTTGAATTCAGGCATTGGTCTTCTGTGTTCTGGCCTTTTCTCTCATTCTGTCTCCTCGTTTATGTCCTACTTTCTGGACAATTTTTGGACTTCATTTTCGAGTTCTTTGGGGAAGTTTTGTGTTTCAGCATTCACACTGTTTATCTCTAAAAGAACCGTCTTCCTTGTCTCTAAGTGTTCCCGTTTCATAGCATCCTGTTCTTGTTTTGAGAATGTAGCATCTTGAAACATTCTGAGTCAGGTTATAAAGGTTTTTTGTCGGTTTGCTTGTTTTTGCTCATGGTTTTACCCTTTCTCACAGGGCTTGTTTTCTGCTGGTTTACTGGTCTCTCACTTCGAAGCCGCCGGGTGGCCTGCTGGGTAGTGGAAGGGTTCCTGCGATCTGGGTGGGATTCCAACTGGAGCCGAGTGTGGGGTGGGGGATGCCCAGTGGCAGGTTTGCTTTAGGCAAAGGTGTGGGAGCTGGATGCCAAGCTGTGTCCCAAGCGCCAGAGTGCAGGGGGCCAGCGTCCACATTGAGGACATCACTCTTGCCTGGTGTTTTCTTCCGTTTCTGTAGGGAAGAGCCTCCTACCTTTTGCCTGAGGATTTGGAAGCCACGGCCCTCTGAAGAGGAGGCAGGGAAAGGGGTGAGGGTTTCACCATCGAAGTGGTGGTTCCACAGGCAGACTTGCACCCAGCGCCCCCTCTTCAGCCTCACTCCCCACTCCTGCCCACTGCTGGGTCCATGGGCCCTCAGCCTAGAGCCCCCGGAGGCCCGTGCTATTGTGCTACAGAGGACCGCTCCCCTAATCCTCATGGAGTCGGGGGAGGGCCTGTCTTACCCACTTTGCACATGGGGCCACAGGATCGTGCAGAGTTCCGCCCGTGCTGCTGGCATCCTGGAGGTCCACGTCGAGGCCTTGGCCCCAGTCGGCTGGACCTCTGACCAGGGGTCTCCCTGCCACCCTGAATTCGGCGTCAGCATTCTCAGAATCCATGATTTGCCCCTGGGCTCTCAGTAGTGTTGCCAGGAGTGTGCGGCTCTACTGGCTGGTCTCACCCTGTCCACTTGTCTGCACGTTGCTGCCTGAACCACGTTTGTGAGGTCCCCTAGGATGCGTCATTCACTTTTGCGTCTGGATGGAGCTCCCGTAGGACTGACTGGTCCCCAGGTGTGGGGCATTTAGGCATCTCCATTCCCTCCCTCTCAACTCCTGGACTCATGCACAACACCTCTAGTTGCACAGCTGCTGGCCATGTGGTCTGCGGCCTTACTAGAAAATTGCCGTGTTGTTTTCAAAGCGGTTGAACCAATGAGCTTTTCCCAGGTGATCTGTAAGTTCCTGTTGCTGTATCCTTGTAACAGTTGGGGTTGTCAGACGTTTTAATGTTGTGATCCGTTGGGTATGGTTTTAGACAACACTTTGTTAATTACTATTGTGGTTGAGTATCTTGTCCTGTAATTTGCCTGTTCATATCTTTGTGCCCATTTTTTCTTTTGTGTCTCTTTTCTTTGATTTTGTCTGTTCTTTATATGTTCTGCACATGAATTCTTGTTGATTATATGGGCTACAGACATCTCCAGGTGGGTGGGCTTCTCTTCACCCTTTCAATGGTATCTCGATGCCTGGACTTTTCCTTTTGGTGTCTTCCATGGGCTTAGAAATCCTTCTTAAAGGTGAGCATGGAGAGAACAGTGTTTGGTTTCTTCCAGAACTTTGTTGTTCGCATTTAGGTCTTCAGTCTGCATGGAAGTTGTTTTGGAATAAAAAGGGCTCTAATTCTGTAGGACTGGCCAGTTGTGCTGGTCTGTCTTAGTCTGCTATAACAGAGTACCACAGACGGGGGAGCTTAAAAACCACAGAAACTAATTCTCACAGCTCTGAGGCTGGACGTACAGGGTGAGGGCGTGAGCTTGGTCCGGGTGCAGCATTGTCGCGGTACCAGCACGGCCAGGTTCTGGTGAGAGCCTTCTTCTGGGTTGCGGGTGGCTGACTCACTGTGTTTTCACATGGCTGAGCAGAGACAAGGAGCAAGTTCTCTTGGGACCTTTTTAGGGCGATGATCCCATTCATGAGGCTCCATCCTCATGACCTATAGCCTCCCCAATGCCCCGCCCCCAACACCATCACACTGGAGGGTAGGGTTTCAACGTAGGAATCTGGGGGGAACACAGACATTCAGTCCATGACACCTGTTTTCTCAGCATCCCTGGGTCAGCACCCCTTTCTCTTCTCATCAGCCTGTAAAGCCTCCTTGTCAGAAGGGCTGTGTGCAGGTCTGTTTCTGGGCCCGTCTGTTGCAATGGTGGTGACCGGCTTGTCCCAGCCACCTTGTCTTGATGACTACAGCTCTATATTGTCTTGTTATCAGTGGGGCCTATTGCCTTCTACCTCTTGTGCTGCTTTTTTTTTTAAACATCTTTATTGGGGTATAATTGCTTTACAATGGTGTGTTAGTTTCTGCTTTATAACAAAGTGAATCAGTTATACATATACGTATGTTCCCATATCTCTTCCCTCTTGCGTCTCCCTCCCTCCCACCCTCCCTATCCCACCCCTCCAGGCGGTCACAAAGCACCGAGCTGATCTCCCTGTGCTATGCAGCTGCTTCCCACCCTCTTGTGTTTCTTCAAGCTTGTTATTGGTATTTGTAGTATCTTATGCCATATAAATTTTTAGAAGCAATCTGTCCAGTTTCATAAAAAGACTTGTTTGTGATTTCATTTGAAATTACATTGAATGTTTTGATTCATTTGGGTGAAAATAAACATTTTTAAGACATTTAAATTTCTTTTTCATGAACAGGTTGTAGTTCTTCATTTATTTAGATTTTCTATAATGTTTTTGTAAAGTTTAAAAGTTTTCTTCATAAAAGTTGTATGTATCCTTTGTGACATTTATTCCTATGAAGGTACTTTATATTTTTGGTTATTTTTTAAATGCCACCTTAAAAAATATTTTTAAACTCTTGTCTCTAGTGCATACTAACATGGTTGTTTCCTAGCAACTTTGCTGACCCTTCCCACTAATTAAATAATTAAAATAATATGTCTCTGGATCCTCTTGATTCCTGTGTAGAAAAGCAAATAGTCTGCAAATAATGACAAGTTGTTTTATTCTTTTCCAACCCATATTTTGCCCATGTTATTCCTTTTTCTTGCCTTATCACTCTGGCAAGAACCTCTGCTACAATGTTGAATACAAGTGGTGACAGCAGGCATCCGGAACTTGTTCCTGAATTTAAAGGAAATGTTCCTACTATTTCACCATTAAGTGTGGTATTTGGGTAGATTTTTACTAGATACCTATTATGAGATTAAAGAAGTTTTATCCTTCTATTGCCAAGAGTTTTATCACAAATGGATTTTGAAAATGACTGAATGCTCCTTCAGTATCTATAGAGGACCTCATTTGGCCTTTTTCTCCTTTAATCCTGAATTGTATTAATAGATACCCTAATGTTAAGCCATGCATTATATTACCATACTGGTATTCCTGAAACAAACCTACTGCATTATCTTTTTTATTTTCTGCTGGACTTTCTTGTTAATATTTTGAACTTTTTTATCTATGTTCATCAGTGAAATTGGTCATTTCTCAAATGTTCTTTGTCTAATTTGATGCCAAGGTCATATTAGCCTCAGTGAATGAGTTGGGGATATAAACTTTCTCCCTCTGTTTCCCTCTCTTTTTCCTGTTCTCTTAAATAGTTTGTATAAGATTGGAAATATCTGGTCTTTTGTATGTATGGTAGAACTCATAAAAAGTATCTGAGTCTTCTACTTTTCTGGTGGTTAATATTTTAAACTATTGAGTCAATTTATTTAATGATTGTAGGAAAATTCAAGTTCCTACTGACAAATTTTTCTCCTGGTTATAGGTCATCTTTTCTGGCTTCTTGGCACGTGTAGTAATTTTTAAAATTGAATTCTAGACATTTCTACATTGTGGAGCATCTGAATTATGCTTTCTTCCTGTAAAGAATGTTGGGCTTTGTTTTGGCAAAAGCAGTTAAATTACTTGAGGACTTATTTGATCCTTCAAGGCCTGATTTTAAGCTTTTACAGAGTTGCTCGAGGGTAGATTTCACTTTGGGACTAGTTAAGCCCACACTAAAGTATGATTTCTTTGGAGTCTCTACTGAATGTCTGGGGGCCTGGGATGGAGGGACCAAGAGAACTGTATTCTGGCTGGTGGAAGCACAGATGTCTTCTGACTTTGTGTGAGCTTTGGGAAGTCTTCAGTCTTCAATCTTCTTTGTCCAGTCCATGGGCATGGACTAGTAGTCTACAAAGATGCAAGGGGATCCCTATGCAGATTTCTGGAGCTCTATTATTGAGCAACTGTTTCCTTTCCAGAACTCTGACCCACAGATTCCAGCAGCTGCAACCTACCCAAACTCTGACTTCCATCTCCCCAACTCATCAGAGTTGCTGAGCTGTTTGGGTCCCACCTCCCAGTGCCTGAGGTCTGTACATTGTCTCTGGGAAGATTTGGAGTGATTGGAGGGAAGGGAGACTCATATGTTTCCCTCCTCTCAGTGCTTTTTGTGCCATGTCTGAAAACAGTCATTTTCATCTATTTTGTCCAGTTTGCTAGTCGTTGTTCACAGTGGGAGGTTAAGTATGGTCCTTGTAACTCCTTCATGGCTGGATGTGGAAGTGCTATAAATTTTGCTGGTAGTATTTGCATGATCATTTACTACTAAGTTTATTTATAACTCTGTAGTGATTTTTTGTTTTGTGTGTTAGTTATTTAGAAGTTTATTTTTTTAATTTCTAAACATATGGGTTTTAATGATCTTTTATTGATTTTTAATTTAATTGTGTTCAAATTACATGATGATTTGATACAGAGTCTTTGAAATTTATTGGGAGTTGCTTTATGGCCTACGACAAGGTAAAATATTGAAAATGTCCCCTATGTACTAGAAAAGTATGTCTCTAATTTTTGAGGGCAAGGGAGCACGTATGTTCATTAGTTCATGATCGTTATGTTGTTCAAATCTTCTGCATCCTCATTAATTATATGTCTGCTTGATCTGTCAGTTAGTGCGAGGTGTGTTAAAACTGCTGTGGTAAATTAATGAATCATCCATGTTGCATGACTCCTAACCTTTGTTTTATGGTTTCATCGTTTTGTCTCTCTGGGGCCATTCTGGGTAATTTTTTCTGACATATTTTCCACTTCATTAATTCTCTGTTCAGCTCCACTTAATTTGCTGATTAACGGGTCTGCTAAGTTTGAAAATTTAAAGGATTACATTTTTATATCTAAAAGTTCCGCATGGCTTTTCCCTCGTGTTTTACTGCACTATTTCCCATTCCTGCTTATTTCTGTAAACATTTTAAGTGCACTTATTTTGTAACCTGTATCTGACAGTTGTAACATCTGAGGTCCTTGAGGATCTAGTTCTGGTTTTCTTTTCCTTTTTTCCTGATTCTCATGGTGAATTTCATCTCTGTGTCGGGTAATATTTCACCATCAGCTGCTATTTGACAGATCTTCATCTCTAGGAATACTGGGACCCCAAGGGTAGGAAGCTGTTTCCAAGGAGGATTTGTATCTGCCTTTGTGAGGTGCTTTGGGCGCAACACCTGAGACCTACTCTGAGCTAATTTCTCAACCTTGGGCTTCCCTGATCGTGCTGGTGAATTTAGACCCAAACCTGCATGAGGTCAGGGCTGTGGCCTCAAATTCTCAGAAGCACTGGCTTGTTCACCAATGGAGCTGAGAGTCCTTCAGACCAATGCCCACATCCCTTTGACGGCAGATGGCTTTCCCCAGCCTTCCACTCCACAGGGGCTGTAACTTTGCAGGATCCAACTTTTTGTGACATTTGATTCCAGTCCCGACTGCCTGTGTTTGAGGCTGTCTCCCATCCCCCCACTCAGCAGGTGAAACCCAATTCTCTGCATTTCTGGCATCAGCAAACGCCTGCAGCTTCCTTCTGGGTGGGCTTGTGGGATGGGCTCCCCACTTTCATTTCAGCTCCTCCTTCCTCTTTTCCCCCCTTTTCCAGAATTCTCTTCTTTTATTCTGATGCTTGTTATTTATCCCAAATTTCTAGGTGATTTCTAATCGGAGGGTATTTCACCCATCATATTGCCAGAAATGGGAGTCTCTCCATCACCTTTCTCCCCCCATCAGTTTTGAAATATTAATTTTAATGAGCAAAACTGATTTTTGTTTTCATGCACACCAGCGCTTGTCAACCAAAAGTGAGCTAGCTTTCTCTCTCCCTCTTTCCCTGAACCATTTGGTAATTATTTTTAAAATAATTCTTTTAGGTAAAATATGAACATGATTTGGAAGAGTCGAATGTATCTACAAAACTCATTTAGGGAATCAGCAGTTTTTGCTGTCTATCTGCAACCTCTTTCAACTCCCTTTAGCTGTTTGTTGTTACTTTTTGTTGTTGTTACTGTTGTTATTTAGCTCTAGATTGCTAAATAATGTGCTATTCTGCTCATTTTTGGCCTGTTTCAGAAGTTACATAGGTAGAATTATATAGAATTCAGTGTTTGGTTCATCCTTTCTAATTTATCTTCTCTCCCTCCTTAAATGCCATTGAAATAACAGTAGAGGTAAACTAAAGAAAGACCTAAATGCTTCCATAAGGATAAAAAAACAGAAGACGAGGCTCAGCAACCACGTTTTGGAAAATGAAAGGCAGAGCCCACGTGGTAACTGACAGCAGATCCAGGAGAGCCAAAGGCATGGAGGGAGATTGGGAAGCAGCCTGCGGACGTCCTCATAAGGCTCAGGAACTGGGCCCCCAGCTGCCCTGGGCAGACGGATCCAAAGTCTGCTCGAGAAGCAGCTAGACTCCTGAGAATTCTCCCCACCTGCTCCTTCCCCATTTCTTTCTTCCTTTCTGACCCTTCTCCCTCCTTAATCGCGTCCATCTCCATGACTTAAAGAGTCAGTGCTCACAAGCAACTGATGCATTTTTCCTGCCCTGACCCCTCCTCAGATGCTCACATCCAGCCTCCTCCCAGACATCTCCAGGCATCTCCTGCTGGCGCCAGGGTTAAGGGGTGAACAAGATGTAATCCTCCTCTGGCAGAGCCTCAGCTGCTGGTTCACGTGCACCGGGTCCTTCTCAAGGCAAACCTTCAAGTCCCGAAGGTCCGCCTGGCAAACCCATGGCTCCCTGGGGGACGGTGGGTTCTGGATTGACCTGGGACTGCTGTGAAGGACTCCCCACCTCGACCCCCATGACTTAAAGCTATACATTTCCTCGTGAGTTCTGTGTGAACTGCACTCCACAGCTTTGATATGTTGTATCCTCATTATTCAGTTCAAAATATTTTCTAATAGTCAATGAGTTTTTTTTCCTTTGACCCATAGGTTATTTAGAATTGTATTGCTTTATGTCCAAACAGTCGAGAGGTTGTAGGTTTTGGGCTTTTTTTTAATTAATTAATTTATTTTTGGCTGTGTTGGGTCTTTGTTGCTGCCTGAGGGCTTTCTCTAGTTGCGGTGAGCAGGGGTACTCTTTGTTGCGGTGAGCGGGCTTCTCTTCTCTAGTTGCGGTGGCTTCTCTTGTTGTGGAGCACGGGCTCTAGTGTGTGCAGGCTTCGGTAGTTGTGGCACGCGGGCTCAGTAGTTGTGGCTCGCGGGCTGTAGAGCGCAGGCTCAGTAGTTGTGGCGCACAGGCTTAGTTGCTCCGCGGCATGTGGGATCTTCCCAGACCAGGGCTCGAACCCATGTCCTCTGTGTTGGCAGGCAGATTCTTAACCACTGCACCACCAGGGAAGTCCTGGTTGTAGGTTTTTTTATTGCTTTTTTTTTTTTTTTTGCAGTACGCGGGCCTCTCACTGTTGTGGCCTCTCCCGTCGCGGAGCAAAGGCTCTGGACGCTCAGGCTCAGCGGCCATGGCTTATGGGCCCAGCTACTCCGCGGCATGTGGGATCTTCCCAGACCGGGGCATGAACCCGTGTCCCCTGCATCGGCAGGCGGACTCTCAACCACTGCACCACCAGGGAAGCCCTACTGCTTTTTTGTTTGGTATTGATGTATAGCCTAATTCTACTGTGGTCAGAGAACATATGAATTTAATTTTATGAAATTAATGAATTTAATTATAAATTGAAATTCGTTAGCCTTTACTTTATGACCAGCATATGGCTAATTTTAGTGAATGTCCCATGGGCGCTTTAAAAGAATGTGCATGATAGATATTTTTCCTTTTCCGTAGCTGATAGAATAGGCAAAGCAGGGACTTCCTAACAGTCCAGTAGTTAAGACTTCGCCTTCCAGTGCAAGGGGTGTAGGTTTGATCCCTGGTTGGGGAGCTAAGATCCCACATGCCTTGCCAAAAGGGACAACAAAACAGAAAACGTAAAACAGAAGCAACATTGTAACAAATTCAATAAAGACTTTGAAAATGGTCCACTTAAAAAAAAAAAAGAATAGGAAAAGGAAAAAATTTTATCTTTTTGTTTTCAGCCTCTCTGTGTCTTTTTATTTAAAGATGTCTCTCGTCAACAGACTATAACTTTAAAAAAAAAATCTGTTCTGACAACTGTAACATTTGACTTGGAGTAAATGGTCCATACGAATTGACTTGAGCTTTTATCTCGGGTCTTCAATCTTCATTTTCCATTTGACACTTTTTTTTGTTCTGTTTTTCCTCCTGTATTGCCTTCTATTGGATTAATAAAAATATTTAAAATTTTTTCTGTTTATCTTGCTATTAACCTGTTAGTTGTACATTCTTTCTCTGCTCTTTTGATGGTTACCCTAGCAATTGAAACAAGTATCCTTGAGAGTCTAATATAAATGATTACTTTTCTACTTAACGTTGAAACCTTAGAACCTGTATTTTGGCTTCCATCATTTCTGTTGAGAAGTCAATTGTCAATCTTTTTTTTTAATATAAATTTATTTATTTTATTTTTGGCTGCATTGGGTCTTCAGTTGCTGCATGCGGGCTTTCTCTAGTTGTGGTGAGCAGGGGCTGCTCTTCCTTGTGGTGCGCAGGCTTCTCATTGCGGTGGCTTCTCTTGTTGCGGAGCACAGGCTCTAGGCACGCAGGTTTCAGTAGTTGTGGTGCGTGGGCACAGTAGTTGTGGCTTGAGGGCTCTAGAGCACAGGCTCAGTAGTTGCGGTGCGTGGGCTTAATTGCTCTGCGGCATGTGGGATCTTCCCGGACCCGGGCTTGAACCCTTGTCCCCTGCATTGGCAGGCGGATTCTTAACCACTGCGCCACCAGGGAAGTCCTCAATTGTCAATCTTATTCTTGTTCCTTTAAAGGTCTTTTTTTCCCTGCCAGCTTTTAATACTTTTCTTTCCGTCTTTGGTACTCGACAGCCTTACTCTGATGTGCGTTGGTGTAGTATTCTTGGTGTTTGCAGAGCTTCTTGAATCTGGATGAAGTACTAAAATACTTCAGTAGTTTTAGACAATTAATGGTCATTATCTTTTAAAGTATTGCTTCTGTCCTATTCCATTATTCTCCTTTTAGATTTCAGTTGCACGCATGTTCGACCGTTTCACTGTGTCCTGTGTTTCTCTGATGCTCAGTTTTATATTTTCTGTTCTTTGTTTTCTCTGTTCTTTAACTTTCTGTTGACCTGTTTTCCACTTCGTGAACACTGTCTTCAGATGTGTCTAATCTCTTCAGTGTTTAATTTCAGTGATTGTATTTTCAGTTCTAAAATTTCCATTTGATTCTTTTTTATAGTTTCAAATCCTCTTGCAAAATTCTCCATTTTCCCTTTATTCTCTCCATCCTTTCCTCTCTTATTTTGAACGTATAAGTCATGATTATTTTAAAGTGCTCGTTTGATAAGTCCTAGATCTGGATCATATGTAGGTTTGTTTCTATTTTTCTTTTTACCTTTCTTTCCCAATTTGTTTTGAGTCACATAGCCCCGTCTCTTTTCATGATTGTGAGTTTTGATTGGTCTCAGAAGTTGCCTGCGAATACATATGCGAGGCTCCAGATGGCTCAGATTTTCTCTTCCAGGCAGGCGGAGTGAGGGTCGTCCTTCGTTCAGTCAGAGGCCGAGCTGAGCCAGGGCTGGCCGCGGTGTGACAAGGTGCAGCCCACCTGTGGCTCTGCCCTGCTTGTAGGTTCTGTGCCCTTCAGGGCTTTCAAATCGGACCCTGGCATGATTGCTGTGGCCCCTCCTCCCAGTGGACCCAGAACTCTAACCTCCGACTCCTTGGCACCTGAGACCGTGGAAGACTTCTCTTTGATTTCCAGAGGCTTCCTACTTGAGTTTTAAACTTCCGCCCCTCATGCCTTCGGAGTTAGGCAGATGTTTTAAGGGGAGAACTGACCATTTGTTCGGCTTAAGTCTCTGCTGCTTTCTCCTGGGATCTTGACCTCTCAAGTTTTGTTTTTCTCGACCAAAAAGCTCTGCAGGTTCTCCATCCCTCAGCAACGGCTTTCTGCCTGGGAAAACTCTAGATTCCCAGCCTCGAGGCCGTGACCAGAATGCAAAACGCTCAGGGAGAAAGTGCTGGGGAAAGTCCTCCCCTGCCCCGGTAGCCCCATCTCTGGAATCTTGGCCTGCCTGTCTGTGTGGCTTCTGTAGCTCTTAGACCTTCAAACAGATTTAAAAATTGTATGCAGCTCTTCTAGCTGTGCACGGAGGGGAGCCGTTCCGCCACCTGGACGCACGAGTCCTCCTTTGTTTGTCATGCTTGGTGTCAATGCATACTTTCTCTCCAGAGCCATAAGCAGAGTCTCCTATATGTTCCTGTAACACTTTCCAAGATAAAGTTCTAGCTCTATTTTTCAACATGGGATAGCCAGTTGTCCGATCCCAATCTCACCCAATCCTTGCAATGCTGCTTTATCATATGTTGGCTTTGTCTGTGTGTGTGTGTGTCTGTCTGTGGCCAAGCTTCATCTTTTCCATTGATCTCTCTGTTCTTGTGTCACTACTAGACTTTGTAAATTATTGTAGCTTTAGAGTAAATGCGATAGCTGGCAGGGGAGGCACCCCCTCTTTGTTCTTATTTTTCAAAACTCTCTTCCAAATACTTGCCAAATTCCACTGAAAATCCTGCTGGAATATTTTGCTTACTGGAATTGCGCTGAATTAATATAGCTAAGTCTGAGGAGAACTGAACATTTTGCAATGTCAAATTGAATATCTTTCATAAATATTTTCTTCGTTTCTAATTATTACCTGTTTCGCCACTTGGGAATCACTTATTCAAAGGGTACGGCCTTTATTTTTAAGGCATGAGGCCTGTTGCTAAAGGCTTGCTAGAAATCTCACCCCAGTTTGCATTCTCACCAAGAATTCATGACCTTGTTCCTACTCTTCCCACTCCAGCCAGCATGTCCTAAGGCTTTTCTCAGTTTAGAAAGGGCAAAGATTTTCCAGCACAAGGAAACGTGGATTCTCAGAAAGGCACGTCCTCCAGTCCACCCTGGACGGTCATTCATGGATGTAAGAAGGTGAAACAGTGTTGGAAAAAACGTTCCTGGTGGGTAGATGAGGGCGCACTTGATCTGTGAGGGGCTGTGGGGTGGAGCTGGGCATGATTCCAGCCCCTGAATTCTGCTCCACCCACCTGGGCTTTTGCTCGTGTCCTGGACCCTTTGGCCCTCAGCTGTTGGCTGGCCTGGAAGTTTCCTCTCTCCCTGTAGCCTCTGGAAGAGCTGTGTTGCCTGAGGGACGGTCCTGCTCCGTGCCCAGCCTGCTCTGGGGAGTTCTGGGGAGCCTAGGAGCTGGCCCTGGGACTTTACAGCACTGACCTCAGCCCTGGCCATGCCCTCCCCCATCTGTAGAGAGAGGGTCCCCAGGGTATCTGCAGGCCCCTCCTGCTCTTGGTCCTGGGGTCTATGTACAGAGGTCCCTGCCCCATTCTAGAAGGGGGTCTTTGGGCCAGATTCTCCTGAGGGTGTCAATTACAGGCAGGGAGACTGAGGCAGAAGGTTCCCTTTTCAGAAGGGGAGATGTCATGAAACCTCAGTGTTCCATGGAATCACCTCCCGGCTCACCCGAGTCTCGTGGGCACTGCTCTGTCCATTCATCTTGGGCCCGTGGGCTTCCAGCCCAGGGAGGGACAGCCCTCTCGAGCTGGCACAGACCTGGCATGGAGCCTGCCCGGGGCCTGCGTCCTTGGGAGGTGGGGGGGTGCCTCCTCCGTGTGAGTGTGACCTGCAAGTGGACGTGAGGGTCAGCTTCACATTCACACCTGGGTGGTGGCCAAGCAGGCCCAGGGAGTGGCAGCCGCGTGCAGAGGCTCGCTCCGTGGTGGCCAGACAGTGGCCGCGCCCTTGCCCTCCTTCCTCAGGCATTTGCCCCGAGCCTGGCCACACCGTGGGTTCCCTCTTGGCTTTCCCCTTTTGTTTGTTCTTAAAATTTTTCCAAAGTAACATGGAGACGTGGCATCCAGGTCCATCAGGGCTGCGAGTCTCCACGGGAGCAGCAGCCCCGCCCGGGCCTCACCCTCCACAGTCCGTTTTTGGTTTTGTCTGATCCGTTTAGATCCCACTGGGACAGAGTCAGCTTTTCTGCCCCATCGCACTGCTAACGACCCCACCGCATGCCACGCCTCTCCCCGTCTTCCTGCTGTGTTTCCTGTGTGTTGGTTAGTATTTTGTGTTTACACCAGCAGAACTAGTGGACATTCTTTCCTGCTGCTCTGAGGAGTGCACTCTGCTTATATTTGCTTTCTTGAAGAACATGGTATCAGGAATGAGTGATAACGGAATGCCTGGGGTCATCACTGACCTCTCATCAAACCCTCTGGTGGATGCTTCTCCACGTAGGGAGACCACCTCCCGCCTCGCAGCCCCGTCTTCTTCCTGGCTGGGTCCCCTCCATTGCCCTCCGATGAGGGACGTCCCCCCCTCGAGGCAGCCCCAGGGTCCTGCTGGGACCCCTTCACCATCCTCCGGGCTGGGCCCGCACCCACGTCTGCCCCACCAGCCACCTACCTGCTGGAGCACAGGTTCTAGCCTCCTGCAGAGTCTTCCTGGGTCTTCCTCTCACCCTCCCTCCCAGTTGTGATTGGCTGAGCTCAGAGTTCTAGGCCGAAAGTCGCCGTTCCTCAGCACTTGGAAAGTGTTTCTTCATCTGGTATCCCTGAGATGCTGGTGCCATTCTGAGTCTCCATCCTTTCTCTCTGGAAGCTTCTGGAATCTTCCCTTTAGCCCTGAGATTTCACAGTTTGCTGTGGTTTCTGACCTTTAAAGCAGGTGGGGTAGGTAGACCCTTTGAATTTGGAGACTCATGACTGGCTGTGCTGGGAAGTTTTCTTGAATTATTTCTTTAGTAGCTTCTTTTCATTGATCCCCAAATTTCATTTCTCTCCTCACACAGAAAATTACTTAATTGTATTTCCAACCTTTTTATTTACTTCTGAAGGTCCTGTTTTCGTAGTCTTAATTTCCAAGGACTCTTTCTTATTCATTAAATGGTCCTTTGAAAAAAAGCTACTTCACTTGCTCGTGGGTGAGTAAATTTCCTTTCTGAGGATATTCATTACAAGGTGTTGAAACATGTTTGTTCTTCTCTTCCTGCTTTGTCTCTTTCTGCTGTGCTCCTTTTCTGTTTGCTTTAGTCTCTGTATTGCTTGCTAGAGGCTGTGGTCCTGTTTCCCCAGCAGAGGACCCTGCCCTCTTCCCTGGCAGCCAGCAGGTGGGGGCCCTGCAGCAGGAGGAGGAGGCTGGGGTCCCCCACTACTGGGCATCTTCACTGGGCTTTTCACACCCACCTTCAGCTGGTCCTCAGAACTCCAGGCTGGACCAAGCCTCACTCTCCCAGAGGGTAGCCTCTGGCCTCCTGCCTGATGGTGGCATGGGGTGGGGGGGCAGGTCCTGGATATTCACCGGGTGGGGATGGTGGTCTCGGGGTCTTCATTACTCTGCTGGGGCTGCCATAACAAAGTACCACAGACTGAGGGCTTAGACAACAGAAGTGTATTGTCTCACAGTCTGGAGGCTGGAAGTCCCAGATGTGCAGGGTGGTTCCCTCCAAGGCCGTGGGGGAGAACCACTGCCTGCCTCTCTCCTGCCTTTTGGCGGTTTACCCCCAGTCCTTGGCTTGTAGACCTCTGTCTTTGTCTTCACGTGGTACTCTCCGTGTGCGTCTCCTTTATAAGGACGCTGGTCACCCTGGGCAGGGCCCACCTCACTCCAGTGGGACCTCATCTTAACCAGTTACAGTGCCAGGACCCCGTCCCCAAATAAGGTCACGTTCTGAGGTCCTGGGGTTTAGGACTCAGCATGTGAATTTTCAAGGGATACAGTTTAACCCATGACATGGCCTGACCCTCCCTCTGCTAACTTTCCACAAACACCTGTTTTCGGTCCCACCCAGCCGCTGACCTTCAGAGGCACCTGGAGTCTTTCTGGGTCCCAGAGAGCGAATCGGCTGTTTCTGGTTAGGCTCCAGCTTTCCTAGGCTCCTCTCATCCCGTTGGCGTTCTTTCCTAAAACTCGCAGCATTTCTCACCCGCAGCTGCCCTGCTCCGTTCCTCTTCCTGTGGACTGGTTATCCGAGCAGGTGTCACAGCCGGAAACATCTGCGCTGCCCTTGTGGATATTGTTTCTAACTCGCGTCTCCCTTTTTCCCAAGGTGTCTCCTGTGCCCGCTGGGGCTCCCGCCGCCACTAGGAGTGACCCACAAAGTCCGCAGAGATGGCTGGGGCCTCGGTGAAGGTGGCGGTGCGCGTCCGCCCCTTCAATTCCCGAGAAATGAGCCGCGACTCCAAGTGCATCATCCAGATGTCCGGAAGCACCACCAGTGAGTATCGCGGCTGCTGGGCCCTCGGGGCCGTGGCTGCTGGGCCCTCGTGGCCGTGGCTGCTGGCCCCTCGGGGCCGCCGTGGCTGCTGGGCCCTCGGGGCCGTGGCTGCTGGGCCTTCGGGGCCCTGGCTCCCTCCTGGTCCACCCGGGGTGTCGGTCTCCTGGGACTGCAGTAACAAATGACCACAAACTGGGTGGCTTAAAACAACGGAAATTTATCCTCTCGTGGTTGTGGAGGCCAGAGTTCAAAACCGAGGTGTTGACAGGGCCACACTCCTGGAGGAAGATCCTTCCTGCCTCTTGTGGCTTTTCCAGTTGTGGCCGCCAGGTTGGCCTGCGGCCGCATCACCCCAAGCTCTGCTGTCATCACGTGGCTTCTTCCCTGCATGTCTGCGTCTTTGTGTGACCTGATGACCATTGGACGTACCCTAATCCAGTGTCCTGCATGTCTGCGTCTTTGTGTGACCTGATGACCATGGGACGTACCCTAATCCAGTGTGACCTCATTTCAACAACTGACTACATCTTCAAAGGCCCTGTTTCTCACGTTCTGAGGTTCGGGGCAGATAGGAGTTCTGGTGGGGCCGCTTTTCAACCCAGGGCACAAGGTTCCTGTTTCTTGTCTTGTTTCAGCTGCGTTTTACTTTGTCTGCTCTTCTGTTTTGTTTCTAATTGTAAGTCATCTTAAGCCTTTCTGAGAAGTAGGAGGCCTGGGGTCAACAGGATGAACAGGGAGTAGGAAGAGACAGAATGGCGATTTCGAGAAGGTCAGAAGGACAGGCATGGCCTCCAGGGCCCCTCTAGTGCGCAGGACCCGGCTGCCGGAGCCGCAGAGAGGACTTAGCCCCGAGCCTCCCCTTTTGCTCTTTCTGGTGCCACAGACTTTGTCCTGAGTTGGGGCACGTTTGCAGAAGAGTGGACAGAGCCCAGTGTGCAGCTCAAGGAGTTCTCAGCAGCACCCCACTGCTGAGAACAGAGCGATGCCGGCACCCGGAAGCCCCCCTCCCCGGCCCCACCCACCCTTACCCACAGGGGAGCCGGCATCCTTGCTTCTAACACTAGGTTAGAGGCTTGTTTGGGGTCCCCTGGAAGTCAAACCAGTGTTTGGCATCTCCTGCTGGTCAAGAGCCCACCTCCACGCTCGGTGACTTAGAGCAAGAATTCGCCGTCCTCTCTCCCAGCTGTGGGTTTGGCAGGGCTCAGCGGGGAGGTTTGCACCTGGAGCTGCCGCCGTCGCCGCAGGCTCCCGTGGTGCGCCTGCACCTGAGTAACCCCACCCCTTCTGTCATCCACCGGGTTGGAGGGAGGGGCTGCCCCAGGGGAAGGGCGCTCAGGGCTGATGGCGGCTGCCGCCCTAGGCCTGTTCTGGGGCTGAGGCTTCGGGCGTGGCTGGGGGTCTCTGCAGGAGGCCCTGGAGCAGGTTGTGGAGGCCCCACTCAGAGCCTGTGGGGGGTCTGTTGGGCATATCTGGGGGCTCATAGTGACTGTGAGTGGTGCTGCCTCTGCTTGGTCCCTGGAAGCAGAACTGAGGTGAGGATTTGGGTGCCAAGAGCTTATGTGGGAGGTGGTCCCTGGATGCACTGCGGGGGTGCAGAAGCTGCGAAGCAGCAGGTGAGCAGGTGGCCGCCACGGGCAGCGGGGGCTCAGCTCGCTGGGACCCTCTGAATACAGAGTGCACCTCTGGGCTGTCCTCCCCAGGAAGCTGGGGGTCTTGTTCAGCTGCTGCCCAACGCGGGCGGAGGGTCCGTTCAGGTCCTGGCTTTCTTGTATCTCCAGCCTGGCCCCCTCGAGGCTGGAGAAAGTGCTCAGGAGGTGTGACTCAAGCCTTAAGGTGGGAAGCCAGGGACTGTGACCGCAGGTGGGAGCGTGACCCTGGGTGGGCAGGCGGCATCTGCACGAGGAGCTGATAGGGTTGCGGCCACATCGCTGTTGGGTGACCCAGGACATCAGGAATGGCTGTGAGAATCCCCGTCCATGCTGGGTCAGGCCCCAGCGGCATAGTTGCCACCTTAGACATTAGCTGGGGGTCTCGGCTTGAGGGGCTCACAGGTGACCAAACCCTACGGGAACCTGTAGAATGGACAGAAAGAACAAAGGATCAGAGGCAGACCCTGTGTCTCCCCTGGAACTTGGGGGCGGTCCAGGACAGGGTGGGGCAGGTGTCACAGAAGCAAAGAGCTGGAGATGATGGCGGGCTGCACTCAGGGGAACTTCTGATCCACCTGGGGCCTGAGAGACAGAGAGAGACAGAGACGGAGAGAGAGAGAGACAGAGACAGACAGAGACAGAGACAGAGAGAGAGAGACAGAGAGAGAGACAGAGAGAGAGATAGAGACAGACAGAGGGAGACAGAGAAAGACAGAGAGACAGAGACAGAGAGAGAGATAGAGACAGAGATAGAGACAGAGACAGAGACAGAGAGACAGAGAGAGAGATAGAGACAGAGACAGAGACAGAAAGAGACAGAGAGACAGAGACAGAGATAGAGACAGAGATAGAGACAGAGACAGAGACAGGGAGACAGAGATAGAGACAGAGAGAGAGATAGAGACAGACAGAGACAGAGACAGAGAGAGAGATAGAGACAGACAGAGACAGAGACAGAGAGATAGAGAGACAGAGACAGAGAGAGAGAGAGAGAGACAGAGATACAGAGAGAGAGATAGAGATAGACAGAGAGATAGAGAGAGAGACAGACAGAGGCAGAGAGAGAGATAGAGGGAGACAGTTAGAGACAGAGACAGAGACAGAGAGAAAGACCAGAGAGAGAGAGAGACAGAGAGAGAAACAGAGATAGAGAGAGAGAGACAGAAAGAAATAAAGAGAGAGACAGAAAGACAGAGAGAGAGATAGAGAGACAGAGAGAGACAGAAAGACAGAGACAGAGAGAATGACAGAGACAGAGAGAGACAGAGACAAAGAGAGACAGAGAGAGACAGACAGACACAGAGAGAAAGGCAGCCCCCAGCACAGGGAAGCCTGCCGGAGGAGTGGCGTCGGAGGGCGGGGTGAGCTCTATTCCGGGAGGTCCTGGGCCAGGGGCTAGGGCGGGGCAGGCGGCTCCAGAGCCAGCCGGAGGCAGAGGCTCACAGGAGCTGGGTTTGGGCAGCAGCTCACGGTCGTTTTGTCAGGGTAGGAGCTGATCTGCCAGCCCTGTCAGCGGGGGCGGTGACGTACTCCTTGAATCTCAAAACGAGGGGCACAGCAGGAGACCCCAGTTCTTGGAACGTGCCACCCGGAATCTCCACTGTGACACAGAAATTAGAACGCTTAAAAGTCGTTTAAATTCTTATCCTGTAATCATGGCCTCGATAACAGCGCTCTTCATCTGAAACACAGCAAATCTAGCAGTTCTGTGAGCCAACCAAATTGTACGTGATGTGTGCTTCTGTCCCTACAGCTGGGACCCTATTTCCAAATAAGGCCACTGTGAGGTTCCGGGAGAACACTGTTCAACCCAGGACAGTGCCTGGAGGGGAGGGACCCGCCCAGACCACAGGGTGATGTCTTCAGGGCCGCGCCCCCAGCCTTCCAACTGGACCCTGGCAGGCTGGGCCCAGTGTGTGCTTTCAGGGAATGGACCACCATTCTGGAAGGTCCACCGGGACCCTACTGACCAGCAGCCCCCGAGCGGTCTCAAAACCTAACCCATCCGAGAAGTCGGCCCCATTTGCCATCACTATTCTAGAATGTTCTGGGCTCCAAATACAGTGAGACTGGGCCTGGGAGTCCACAGCAGGCAGCTTGGTTTTGCCAGGAGGTGGTGACGCGGTGCAGGCCTTTCTGTTAGCGGAACGGCTCCACACACGTGGTGTCAAAGGACGGACCCCGGGGGCCAGCAGAGTCCTGGTCAGCAGCCTTGGTCGACGGTGCTGGGGGCCTGCCGCCACTGGCTGGCCCCAGGCCAAGATGCCCCTGTACTCCCTGCCTTGAGCTGCCTCTCCCCGGGGGCCACCCGTGAGAGTCGCGACGGGCTCTCCACTTGCAGGGTTAGGGTTGGGGTTAGGGCTGCCTGCGCCCCTCAGGGTTAGGGTTAGGGTTAGGGTCAGGGTCAGGGTCAGGGTCAGGGTCAGGGTTAGGGTTAGGGCTGCCTGAGCCCCTCAGGGTTAGGGTTAGGGTTAGGGTTAGGGTTGGGGTTAGGGCTGCCTGAGCCCCTCAGGGCTGAGGTGCTCCCACGGCCCAGGTGGGGAAACGAGGCCTGGTGGGGTCAGGTCAGCACACATCGCTGAGCTCCAGCCTGCGCCAGGCTCCACTCCTGGCATCGGGCCCCACGGAGCAGGGCAGAGGCTCTCACTGCCCTGGGGGTGACGTTCCAGTGGGGACACGGAGATGGAACTAGATGGGCCGGTGACAAGGGCCACAGATCGCAGTCAGGCAGGCAGTGACGGGCGTGGGGGGCCTTGCCGGGGGCGTGGAGCGTGGGGGCCAAGTCAGGTCAGTGGGAGGAGCCGTCGCTGAGGGTTCATGAGGACCGGCACGGCCCCGTGTTGAGAACGTCCCCGAGACTCCCAACACTGAGGTCTCGGCCCTGTTCAAGCTGGGCCCTCCCAGCTGTCGCCTTTGTCCTCTGTGCTCCTGCAGCAGGGGCAGAGGGCACGGAGCCCCCCGCTCAACAGCCCGCGGTCCCGTCCCCCTCCTCAAACCCACGGGAGGAAGCGACCCGAGAGCTGCCCGGGAAGCCCCTCGCCACCAAATCGCCTCAGTGCCGGCAGGGGGCTGCCGTCCAGGCCTAGTCCAGGCAGGTCGCCCTGGTGAGGGCTCCCAGGCGTCGGTGGAGAGCAGGCCTGGGGTGGAACCTGGGGAGCGCTGTCCCCTCTGGAGCGCAGAACCCCATCTGTGATCACGGAGACACCACAGGACCCCCGCAGGACACCTGGGGGTCAGGACCAGGGCAGGGGTCAGAGCCACTCCAGGGGACCCCGCCCAAGGGGGAGGGGGCAGGTGACAGCAGTTCCCGCGGGCCAGAGCAGCTCTGCCTGGTGGTCCCCACTGCGGGCTCTCCTCGTGGCCCACTCCGCGTTCACTGACCCTCGCAGCCGGCTGTCCCCTGCCCACCCAGCGTTCCTTGAGCACATCCGTGCCCCGTCCCTGGTGGGGGGGTCGTCAGGGAGCTCCCGGTCCACACAGGGTATACAGCAGACGCCCCGGCACCAGGACACAGTCAGAGCAAGGTCAGCGGGGGGGCAGGTGTCGCAGCCCGCGAGCAGGAGTGGCTGGGTGGGGTGGGTGGAGGTGGGGCACTGGTGGGCGCCGTCGGGGGCCCTGCCCAGGTTGCCTGCGCTCCGGAGACGCCATGACTGTCGTTCCCATGGCGCCGGCGTTACCGTGTTCGGGTTCTGGCGGCCGCATCCCCAGGTCCAGCAGGAGTTGAAACCGGGATGGCGAGGTCTCCTCTCAGCCTCACTCCTGGGGCCAGCATGGACGTGACCCCCTCTCAGCTCCAAAGAAAGGGCTGTGATGGTCAGTCACCTGCTCCCTCCTGCCGGCCTCCCGAGGGTGCCGGGTCATCTCCCAGAACCCATAAAGGCTGGGGTCTGGGACCCAGAGCCGGTCGGCTCCTGCCCGCCAAGCCGTGGCCCGGGGCAGCTACCGAGTGGGGTGAGGCTGTGGGAGTCCCAGCGTCCCAGGGCTCCGGAGCAGAGCACCGTGGACTGGACGGCTTAGATGGCAGCTCCTGAGGTGCTAAGTCCCCGATCAGGGTGTCGCCGGGTTGGTGCCTTCTGGGGTCCAGAGGGAGAATCCATTCCCTGCCTCTCCAGCCCCGAGTGGTTTTCTGGCAATGCCGGCATCCTCTGGCTTGCAGAAGCACCATCCCAGTCTCCCCCTCCCCCTTCACATGGCCTCCACGCTACGTGTGAGTCTGTGTCAAATTTCCCCTTTCATGAGACACCAGTCATGTTGGATTAGGGCCCACCTGACTCCAGTATAACCTCATCCTTACCAGTTACGTCTGCAAGTATGTAAATAAGGTCACATTCTGAGGTCCTGGGGGTTAGGACTCAACATGTGAATTTTGAGGGGTAGAATTCAACCTGCAACAGGGCCAGGGCTTGTTCCCTTGGTGTGAGTTACAGGTCACCCTGGACATGTGCTGGTGGGGAAGGGTGGGGTGTCCTGGAGTCCAGAGAGGCGAGGCCCCCAGCCCACTGCAGCTGGGGAAAGCCAGTCCAAGGGGTTGGCAGACACGTCTTTCATCTCCAAGTAGGTGGGGGAATGTGGCCCTCAGATGGGATGATGTGGAGCGGTGGCCTGGAGCCCTCTCCCACCAGGACAGCCCAAGTTCCTGGTGGAGGTGAAAACCCCCGGCCAGGTGGGCCCTCGGGGGTCCTCGGGGTCCTCTACCCACACAGACATCGGGGGTTCAGACAGCGTCCCAGAGGGCAGCCTGGCGGGCGCGGGGGCCGCAGCCCCTTCTGCCCAGCCACCGAAGAAGTGCCGCCCGCTGGGCCCGGGCCTCAGGGAGCCGAGACCTGTCCAGGGCCTGGGAACATGGGATGCCTCAGCCCTGCCTGGGGGGCTCCCGGGGTGCCCAGCAGGCCCGGCGGTGTGTGCCGGTGGCATTGCTCCTCCTTTGATGAACCGACGTTTTGTGAGCACCGCCTCCTGCCAGCCCAGGTGCAGCTGCTGGAGGAGGGGGACGGGGTGGGAGAGGACCTAAGCAGAGGACAGTCCCACAGCCCCTGAGAGCAACCTGGACGGGACCTGCAGGTGCCCCGGCAGGAGGAGGGACACGTGTGGTGTCCCTGCGGGGGGACAGCCAGCACGCCCCCGACACGGATGAGCACGCGGGCGTGATGGGGCCCCAAAGCAGCAGGGACGCGGCTGTGACTGTGCTGCACCTCCCAGCGCTCGCATGCAGGGCAGACAAGACAGACCTGGGCTGGGGGGGAGTGGGGTGTGGACCTGAGAGGTGGGACGGGCCAGGGGCTCGAGGTCTGACCCAGTGCCTGTGCCAAGGGACTGTTCTGGGCTGCCTTGGCGGGGGTTGGGGGGAGGTCAGACAGGGTAGGGGGCAGAGATGGCTGGTCTGCCTGGAAACAGGGCCCTTGTCGCTGCCCATTGGCAGGGGGGCTGGCTTTGTTGGGGCCAAGGCCTCTGAGGACCCCGCCTCCCTGCCCTGGGGTCCCCCTCGGGCGGGCGCATCCAGGGTCAGCCTGTCCCTGCAGCACAGCGCTGAGCGCCATGCCTGTCCCCTCCCCGCAGCCATCGTTAACCCCAAACAGCCCAAGGAGGTGCCCAAGAGCTTCAGCTTCGACTATTCCTACTGGTCACACACTTCGGTAAGCCCAGGGCTGGGGTTCCAGGGGGTGGGCTGCTGCTCGCTGTGCGGCCCTCAGCCAACGCCTTGACCTCTCTGCGCCAACGGGCGAGGGACCACCCCGCTCCTCTGCAGGGCCGACTGGGAGGTGGGGGCACAGGTGTGAGGCCTGTGGGGAGGGGCCTGCTTTCCTGAGCTGCCTTGTGTGAGCTGTGACACACACTGCCCAGCTGCGGCAGGGACCAAGGGGCCATCAGCCCACTGGGGGCAGTTTCCCAGGGTCCTAGCCGTACAGCCGTTTGCCTGCCAGCCTCTCCTCTTCCCCAGACACCCCAAGCTCGGTGTCCGAAGCGGAAGCTGCCCCCCTGGCGCCAGCCCCTGCACGCCCTCCCCCGCCCCCTGGAGCCTGGGAGAGCCCCGGCCTTTGCGCCTCCCCATCCCCCATCGGGCCTACACCAGTCCTCCCATCCCCCAGCCTCCTGAACCTGAGAAGGTGTCCAGGCCCCCTGCCCCAGGGCCAGCGCCCACCTCGGGTCACACCTTGAGTGCCTGGTCCCGGGACGGCCCCAGGGCTCCCCATTTCACCTTCCCCATCCAGCCCCGCCCCTCACGTCGTCAGGGTAATCCTGGGCCTGCCTAAAGTGACCGCTGTCTTCAGGACAGCGTCCAGGGGTGATAGCCAGGACCATGGACTCCTTGGGCCCCTGCCCTGCTGCCTCTCCAGCCCCACCTCGTCACCCCCACAGCTGCTACCTTGAGCACCACGTCATGTACCCCCGCCTCTGGGCCTTTGCACATGCTCTTCCCACTACTAAAATGCCCTTCCACTCTGT
This sequence comes from Delphinus delphis, assembly GCF_949987515.2. Lineage (NCBI taxonomy): Eukaryota > Metazoa > Chordata > Mammalia > Artiodactyla > Delphinidae > Delphinus > Delphinus delphis. The sequence continues at coordinate 1,068,710 of NC_082689.1, forward strand.
CTGGCCCTAGACTGGCTGGCTCCTCCCACCCTTCCCTCCGGAAGCTGCCTCCCAGGCAGGACTATTTCCCCTCTCCGGGTCTCCTGTGAGTGGATGGGCCGGGCAGGCGTCCCTCCCCACGGTGCTGTGGCCCTGGCGCCCGGAGGCCCTGGGTGCGACGCAGGCTCTCAGTGAACATCGTGGGCCGAGAGCCCAGCACGGCAGGCCCAGCCCCCTGCAGCTGCTACCCTCCTTGTCCCGCAGCCGGAAGACATGAACTACGCCTCGCAGAAGCAGGTGTACCGCGACATTGGCGAGGAGATGCTGCAGCACGCCTTCGAGGGCTACAACGTCTGCATCTTCGCCTACGGGCAGACCGGGGCCGGCAAGTCCTACACCATGATGGGCAAGCAGGAGAAGGACCAGCAGGGCATCATCCCGCAGGCACGCGGTGGGGGGGCCGGTGAGGGGGACCAGCAGGGCATCATCCCGCAGGCACGCAGCGGGCGGGGGGACCCGGTGAGGGCAGGACAGGCAGGCGAGCACAAGCTGAGACCCGGGAGAGCAGGGGGCCGGGAGGGAAGGTAAAGCATGGGGGTGGCGGGGAGGGCAGGGCAGGAGGGGCAGCGTGGGGCAGACGGGCTGTGAAGGGGCTGGAGACCCAGATCCGAGGGTGGGGAGCTGCGGGAGGGCCCCAGGCCTGGGCAGTGCCCACCATGGTCACACCCATAAGTCAGGGAGGCTGGGACAGCTGCTGGTAGGGGCCGACTCTTCCTGGGAGGGCTGTGAGGGCTGGAGTTCCCGGCAGGGAGAGGCCCGGGACAAGGGGACGCCCACGGGGTGGGTCTCCGAGCCTGAGCTGGTCAGTACTTGACCTGGTCAGGGCAGGGAGAGTGCTGGGTGGTCTGTCGCGTGGCAGACCCTCCGCCTCATGCAGGCAAGGATGATGCAAGGAACAGGAGGGGATCAGACGTCAGCTGGGGGCCCCCGAGTTAGCAGAAGACAGTGGCTCCTTGGCTACAGGCCGTCTCAGTGCCTTTAAGGTGGAGCGGGAGGGTGCGGGAGGGGCCCGGGAGAGCAGAGTCCAGCCTGGGTCGCAGGGGCCACAGCACCTCGAGGGGTGAGGCTCTGGGCACAGCCCAGCCTCACGTCTGGTGGTGTGCTCTGTCCCTGCAGCTCTGTGAGGACCTCTTCTCCCGAATCAACGACACCACCAACGACAACATGTCCTACTCCGTGGAGGTAGGGCTCTCCGTCACCCGTCCCTCGGAGCGTGGCTTTACTGACTTAAAGCCAGTGCCCGCCACCGGTCTGTGCCCTTAGCTTGTCATTCACGCGTGCATGTGGCAAACGTGCCAGCCCACGCCGGGCACAGGAGCGAAGGGCAGTGTCCGCTCTGCAGTGTCTGCTGAGCAGCTGCTCCGAGCTGCGTGGCCCGGGTGGCCCCGCTGTGACCGTGTCGGGTGAGCCCCCGGCACGGCTGTGTGTGGGGAGGGCCAGGCAGGGGGTGGGCTGACACCCCCACTGACATGTTCGTGCGGGGGGCCTGGCCGCACCGTGTGCTCCCCCCCCCCAAGAGGTCCCTGATGTCCTCGCTGCCCCGCAGGTCAGCTACATGGAGATCTACTGCGAGCGTGTCCGTGACCTCCTGAACCCCAAGAACAAGGGCAACCTGCGCGTCAGGGAGCACCCGCTGCTGGGGCCCTACGTGGAGGACCTGTCCAAGCTGGCTGTCACCTCCTACAATGACATCCAGGACCTCATGGACTCAGGGAACAAGGCCCGGTGTGTGCGGGGTGACGTGCCCACCCTCCCTGCCCTCCCCCTCCCACCCGCGCAGCTCCGAGTCTCTCCGAGGAACACCTGTCCTTGGGGTGCCTGTTGGTATCCCCATGGGGTCTGTCCAGCAGCCCCCATGGAGGTGTGGGCCTCGTGGGCCTAAGGACATCAAGGGCACATGCCAGCCCATGGGGGCCTCCAGCTCCCCCAGGAAGGGGACGCTGTCGCCTACACAGGGTCTGCTCCTCGTGGGGGGTCAGGCTGTGCGCCCTGGGGGGTGGTGGCTGCCCTGGGTGGGGCCAGGCTGTGAGGACCAGCCCTGCCTGCTTGGAGGGCAGATGGCCCTCTGGACGGGCATGTGGGGAGGGTCGGCCACAAGGTGCTGCCGGCCACGAGCTATTGGTCTCCGTGACCACGCTGCCCTGGGCTTCCCAGCCTAGGAGGGTCTGCCCTGGTTGTCGTGGCAACAGTCCCCCTGCCTTCTGCCACGCAGGGACTCGCGGGAGGGTGAGGATCCCTGGCCAGTGGCCTACCCTGCACTCAGTAGGGGTCCCCGGGGGCTCTTCCACCTCTGTGGAGGCAGCTGTCGGGCAGCGAGCCCAGCCTGGGGGCTTCCCTGGGGGCTCTGCACGGCGGCGACATCGGGACCAACCACTGGCTTCCGCTTGGCAGCCTCGGGCCTTCTCCCCCAAGGCCGTGCTGGCCCCCCCGGATTGGCCGGTGTGGATGGACAGTAGAGCCCCCTTTCCCTTCTGGGGGCCTTTCCACGTCACAGCCTGCAGGCCGCCGCCCAGGGGGCTCTGCTCAGCCCCTGGGAGCAGGACATCCCCAGTCACGGGGCCCCGAGTGCCAGGCTCGAGTCGGGGCCGAAGGAGCCGCACCGGACGCAGTGGGGCAGGCAGTGTGGGCCCTGCCCGAGCCCTACAGGGGGCACGGTCGCCACCAGGCCGGGCAGGGCGGCCCCGGGAGCCCGGGGAGCTGACGTCTAGTGACCTGGTCAAGCGGGCCGGCAGCACCAGCGGCCCACACGCCCGACCACGGGACCCTGGGTGACAGTGTGTGGCTTCTGTTTCCCCAGGACCGTGGCGGCCACGAACATGAACGAGACCAGCAGCCGCTCCCACGCCGTCTTCAACATCATCTTCACGCAGAAGCGCCACGACGCAGAGACCAACATCACCACAGAGAAAGTGAGTTCAGCCTCGGCGGGCGGGGCCCCGGGCCGGCGGGTGGGGAGGCCCAGCCGGGTGCCGGCCCGTGAGGCGTGGGCGCGGGCCGTTCCCTGCCCAGCCCGGGCCTCGGTGAGGGGCTGGCCAGCCCTGCGAGACCACCTCTTCTCGGTGTTTGGCGCCACGTGGCTGGGGAAGGGACTGAGTGGAGGGGCCGTGGACCCTGGAACAGCCTCCTGCCAGGCGGTTATGGTGGAGACTGTAGGCCCGAGGAGGGACGTCTCCGGGGCAGCCCCACTGGCCGGAGACGCCTCGGGGGCCCTTGGAGGGCGGTGTCGAAGGCCGCAGGTTGTGAGTGCCCGTCACAGGCTGGCCGTGGGCCCTGGTGCAGGCTGGGGGTGCCCCTCACCCCGTGGGCACCGGCATCTGTGAGCACAAAGGAGAGGCTGTGCTGAGCGGCCCTGCCCACTGCCCCCGCCCCAGATGCCTTTCCCATGAGCCTTGGCCTTGTCAGTGGACCCAGGCAGGCGCCTCGTCTCCTGGGGCCTTTATCCAGACACGCTGACTGTGGGCGCTGCAGGGGCAGTAGGGCGGGCGCCCTCCGTGGCTCTGACCCTAAGCATCTCGATTTCTCTGACTGGGCACCCTGCCAGCCAGGCCCTGCTCCCGGGGGCAGCACCCTGGGGTCCACAGAGTGGCTGGGGGAGCTCGGGGTGCTCAGTCCCCGATGAGGCTGGGTCACCCCGGCCTGGCGCCGTCCTCCCGGGGGCCTGGCTGCGGGCTGCCTGCAGCTCCCACCCCTCGGGCTCAGGGCAGCTGGCAGGCCCACCAGGCGACTCCTGCCCGCAGCCCTGGGCTTCCCCGGGTGCATGTGGCTGCCTAGCCCGGGCTGGGCGAGTGCTGGGGAGGGAGCCCCTGCCCAGTGCCCGGGCGGCTCCGGGGGCAGTGGGCAGTGGGGGAAGGGGCTCCCGGAGCCAGGTTCAAATCCCACCACTCGGTGAGCCTGGTCTGTGGAACGGGTGATAGCGACAGTGACGTGCAGGTGACGAGCGGCCAGCAGGCAGGGAACAGCTGGGTGCCAGGTGCCCAGGGCAGAGGCCGTGCAGCCTCCCAGGGAAGGTGGCCTCCTCCTCAGAGGAGCTGAGAGCAGGGCTGCTGTGCTCCGCAGGGTTGGGCGCTCCAGCCCCAGGGAGGGGGGCCCCTGCAGGCCGCACCCAGGGGAGGCGGGGGCCACGCAGCGTCACAGCTCCTGTGCGTGACACACGTGTCCCCGCAGGTGAGCAAAGTCAGCCTGGTGGACCTGGCCGGGAGCGAGCGGGCCGACTCCACGGGGGCCAAGGGCACGCGCCTCAAGGTAGGGCCGCCCCCACCAGGGTCCCCACCGACTTGCCGGCGGGGCCTGGCGCCCAGTGGCTGCAGGGCGTCTCGGGTGGGCGCCCCCTTTGCCCCTGCTCTCGTGGGACGGGGAAGCGGGAAGGGTCAACGGTGCAGGGCTGGGCGCTGGGTCTCCATCAGGGCCGAGTGGTCAGGCCCGGTCCTGCCGGAGCGAGGGGCCTGAGGCCTCCTGACGCCCGGCCTCGTCTTGCCCGCGCAGGAGGGGGCCAACATCAACAAGTCCCTGACCACCCTGGGCAAGGTCATCTCCGCGCTGGCCGAGATGGTGAGCGGCTCCAAGCGCTGCGGTCGGGTGGCCTCGGGGGTGGGGGGCCCTGCTGGGGAGGTGCCGGGAGCGGCCACCTGTCCCTGCTGTGGGGCCAGGTTCACGGAAAAGCCCAGAGGCTTGGAGGTGGGGGGTCCCCGGGCTGGAGATGGAGCCACGACCCTGTCCCTCCCCCGAGCCTCAGTTGTCCCACCTGTGAAATGGGGACGTGCCGCCTCCCCACAGGGCCCTGGGGGCGGCCTTGGGCTGCGGGCGGGGCAGGGGCCTTGGGTGGTCCCCGGGCTGTCGGGAGGAGCCGGGACCCTCGGGCTGAGGGGCTGGGCCTGGGGGGCGGTGGAGGGGAGGCAGTGTAGTGCGGGGGGCTCGGGCGGCTCGGGCTCCCCCCACCGCTTTGCCCCTGGGCCCGGCGTGCTCCGTCCTCAGACCCTGTCTTTGCCTCTGCAGGACTCTGGGCCCAACAAGGTAAGCATCTTCTTCCTCGCTTCTCGGGGAGCGGGGGGGGTCTCAGCCCTCTCGGGCGGGGGGGTGGGGGGTGCCTGAGAAGCAGAGCCGGGCCGGGGCCGGTGCGGGGAGAGCAGCCCGCGGGGGTGGGTGAGAGATGGCGGGAACTGAGATCATGGTGAATGAACGGCGAGGAGCCTCGTGGAGGACAGAACGGGGCTGCGAGGGTGACCCTGAGCAGGAGGGTGGCCTCCCGCCCGCGTGGCTGGGGGGCCGGGGGCGTCGTGGCTCCGGGGCTGGGCCTGGGGGCTGAGGAGACCCCGGGGGAGGAAGCACCGGGCGGGAAGCCCGCCGAGCGTGTGACGTGCTGAGGTGGAAGAGCCTGGTTTGTGTGAGGAGCGGTGGGAGGAAGCGCGTGCGGTGGCGGGGGTCCCAGGAGCGCCGTGAGGGGCTCCGTGAGGAGCGGAGAGAGCGCGCGGACCGTGACACCGGGCGAGGCTGTGAGAGGAAGCGTGAGACGCTTCGGGGGCAAATGCGAAGGACCCGTGTGATGGGCTGTGTGACGAATTGTAGGCAAGCGTGGCCCGTGTTGGGGGAAGCGAGCGGGTAGCTCTGTGAGGAGGCGGAGGGACTCTGGGCGCTGCGAGGAGCTGCGTGAAGGCTGAAGGGCCACGTGTGACAGGCGCGGGCATGTGTGAGGCACTGGCAGGAAGTGTGTGCAGAGCTGTGCTGCAAGCGTGGCGCTCTGTGCAGGGACTCTGCGTGAGGAGGCGAGTGAAGCTGCAGCACAGCGGGAACTGTGAGGGGCTCCGTGAGGAGCTGCGAGAGGAGCTAGGTGTGGACCTGCTGTGCGAGGAGATACGTGAGGACGTGTGAGGTCTTGCGTGTGGCGGGGAGAGAGCCGTGCAGAACCTGGGCTGTGAGGAACAGCGTGGGGTGGGACCTGGGAGGGGGCCTGTGCAAGAAGGTGTGAGGAGCGTGTGGGAACATGTGCAACGACAAGCAGAATCGTTAGGAAGCGTGCGGATTCGGGGGAACTGTGGAAACGTGAGAGGAAGTGTGGGAGGTGGTGTGAGGACCTGTGAGGGACATGCGTGTGGAATTGTGTGGGGACGCGTGAGAAGACGTGTGGAAGTGCGTGAGGGAACCTGTGGGAGCTCTGAGAAGCTCTGAGTGGAACTGGGAGGCACTGTGTGCTGAAGTGTGTGAGGAGCTGGGTGTGACTGTGAGAGACTGTGGAGGTGTGAGAGGAAGTGTGAGGAACTGTGTAGAACTATGAGGAACTGTGTAAGAAACTATGTGAGGAACCGTGAGGAACCGTGTGAGGAACCGTTTGAGGAACTGTGAGGAGCCGTGTGAGGAACTGTGAGGAACCATGTAGAACGGTGTGAAGAACCATGTGAGGAACTGTGTGAGGAACCGTGTGGGGAACCGCGTGAGGAACCGTGTGGGGAACCGCGTGAGGAACCACGTGAGGAACCACGTGGGGAACCGTGTGAGGAACCGTGTGAGGAACCGTGTGAGGAACCGTGTGGGGAACCGTGTGAGGAACCGTGTGAGGAACCGTGTGGGGAACCGCGTGAGGAACCACGTGAGGAACCACGTGGGGAACCGTGTGGGGAACCGTGTGAGGAACCGTGTGGGGAACCGTGTGGGGAACCGTGTGGGGAACCGTGAGGAACTGTGTGAGGAACCGTGTGGGGAACCGTGTGAGGAACCGTGTGAGGAACCACGTGAGGAAACGTGTGGGGAACCGTGTGGGGAACCGTGTGAGGAACCATGTGGGGAACCATGTGGGGAACCATGTGAGGAACCATGTGAAGAACCGTGTGGGGAACCGTGTGAGGGAACAAGGAAGGGACTGTGAGGGGCTGCGATGGAGACTTTGCAGGAACAGAGCGACACCAGTTTGGGGGCTCAGCGCCTGGAGCCGGGAGCGTGGGGTCCCGTGGGCGATGAGGCCAGAGGGCCGGGCCTGACCCGCTCCCCAGCGTCACCAGGAAGCAGCTGACTGTGATCTAGCGGAAGCGGCCATGGGTTGGCCGCAGGCTCAGGAAGACTGACTGCAGCTGGCTGCGCCCTTGGGCTGCCGTGTGAGGAGCCACCGGCAGGAGGGGCGGCCGCGGTGGCCGGCAGGACGGCGGAGGGTCGGGGCGGCGAAGGTCCTGGAGCTGAGGCACTCGCGGCCGGGGGGCGGAGTGGAGGGAGGGACGTGTGAGGGAGCCACCGAGTCAGAGGCGCCGCTTGGGCTCCTCATGGGGTGAGCGGGTGACCGTGGGGCATTTACTGTGGGAACGAGGAGCGCGACAAACGTGGCAGAGAATTCTCTCTCAGGGGTCAAATGATCAAGCACAAGGTGGAAGTGGAGTCTCCTCACCCCCCAAGTTTGCGGTGGGAAGGAAGCTGCGCTTTGGTGGCCAGACGCCGCCACACCTGCTCTCTCGCGGGGGAGCCGCCCCCCAGCGGCGGGTCTCGGAGCGTCCGTGACTCGCGGGCCCTGCAGGCTCCCCTCGGGGGTGATGCGTCTGTGCCCTGAGGAACGCCCTCGCGGGGCCCTGGGGGCCGCTGCGGCTGCCGAGCAGACGCTCCTGAGGCAAAAACGTGCGCGAACGAGGGAGGCGGGGAAGCCCCTGCGCCGCGCTTAGTGGTGCCCGCGGGAGCCCCGTCCTGACGGGGGTAGCGGGTGCCGAGGGGGACCAGGTTGCTGGGGGCTTTGGAGCCGCTTAGGCGGGACGGGCCCGGGCGTGGCGCAGGCGGAGGCGGCTTCGTGTGCACGGCGAGGGGCCTCTTGCCCTCCGTCAGCAGAGCTGCTGGCGGTGTGTGTGGGGCGATGGGCTCGCGCTGGTCCTTCTGACAGCGCGGAGCGAGGACGCACTGGCCCTGGCCCCTGGCATCAGCCTGCCCGGGCTCTCCACACTGGCGACGGAGGAGGGGGGAGGCCAGAACGTGCTAGCAAGTCCCTGGCTGCAGCCCGAGCGGAGGCACTGGGACTGGGGGGCGGAGAGGCCCTGGGAGCAGCCCCGCCCCGAGCCCCAGGCGCCTGGACTTCGCCTGGACTTCGGGGACACACCCGTGCTCGAGCCCCTCTTCCCTCCCCCTGCGGCGGCTCGGGGCTGACCTTGATGCTCCTCTCCTGCAGAACAAGAAAAAGAAGAAGACAGACTTCATTCCCTACAGAGATTCGGTGCTGACCTGGCTTCTCCGGGAAAACCTGGGTGAGGACTCGCCCGACCCGGATCTGACGCCCGGCCCGGCCGCCGCCGTCCTCCCCGGCCTGGGCGGGTGCCCATGCTTCCCGGGCTGTGCGGCGAGCCCGGGGGCTCCTCCGGGGGCCCGGGCCAGGGGTCAGCAGTAGGTTAACGACGCCAGGCCCGGGGACCCGGATGGCCCTCGGGGCTGCACATGAGCAGACACTGTGTCAGCGCTCCTGAGCCAGGACCCACCCTCTGGGCCTCGGTGATTCTGGGGAGCCCCGGCTGGCTGACCCTGCACCCCAGAACCAGCCTAGCTGGTCCGCGGCTCGGGCCAGCGTCGGGTGCAGTGGCCGGCCTCCCGGTGGAGGAGAGGGCAGATGGGAGACCCCGGGGGCAGGTGGGTCCCCCAAGAGAGGACGTGAGAATCACAGGAGTGAGTGTCCCTTCACCTGAGATGCAGCCTGGACGGAGGCCTCTGCCCCAGGGCCACACCCAGGTCCCGCCCCAGGGTGGGTGGGGAGGCCCTTCACAGCATGGCACCCCGAGCCCTTCGCGGCATCGCCTCGCAGTCTGCTGGAGGCCACACCCTGGGGATGTGGTCCCCGGGACACAGGTCCCTGTGGGTCCGTGCGTTTCCTGATGCTGGGATCCACGTGACCCGAGCTGGGAATCTGACATGAAACGTTAAGAAACGTATCAAATAAGAAGGATAAAAGTGAAACGTTTATGGAGCAGAAACAGTCCTTGTAGTAAAGGCCATAAAACTCTCCACAACTTTTCTCTTTATTATGGGGAGGGGGAGGCCTGTTGGTTGTAATGTGACCCCAAATGTCGGAAAAGCATGGTTTTATGTAGACGAAAAGTGAGCAGGGTGCCCGGCGCGGTGAGGGAGGCCGGCCGCCTGCTGTCTGCTCACCTCCCAGCTACGCCTGTGCGGGCGGAGGGCAGGGGGCGCAGCAGTGGGGCTGACCCTCCTCTGGGACCACCTGCTCTCCGCCCACAGGTGGGAACTCGCGGACGGCGATGGTGGCGGCGCTGAGCCCCGCAGACATCAACTACGATGAGACGCTGAGTACCCTGAGGTGTGTCCGCGGGGCGTGGACCCTCCCTGTCCCCCACCAGCCGGCTTGGGCGGGAGTGGATCCTCCGGGTGCCTCCTTGCAGGGCCGGCTCACCTGGACTTCTTAGACTCCAGATGGCTGGCAGGGCACCTGGTGCTTCCGGGCCCCATTCCATTTCCCACCGCGTGTGGCCTCGAGTGGCCCAGGGCCCTGCCATCTGACCGGGAGAGCTGGGCTCGCGGGCTGAGCGGTTCGCCCCCACCCGTGGTCCACAGAGCCGCCGGGGTTTTTAACGAGCCACGGGGGGGCAGGCATGTCTGAAGGTCCCTCCGGCCAGGGGCCGTCCCGGGCTGCGGGAAGCAGCTTGGCGGCCGGGCTCGGCGCTCTGGCCTCTTGGCTGCCCCAGCAAAGGGCTGGAGTGCAGGTTAGATTCGCAGCGTCCACCTGGGACCACAAGTCCAAACGCGGAGGCCTCGCCGTGTGGAGAAATTTCCACCCCGTCCCTTCCCCTCCCGGGGCCTCGGTTTCCCCAAGTGGCAAGCCCCCCGTAGGTCAGTGGCCCTGGTGGCTCCCTGTCGGAGATGCCCCTGCAGCTGGGCGCAGGCGGGGCTCCGGGTGCCCTTGGCCGCCGGGCAGCACAGCCCCCAGCCCCCCTCTGCCGCCCAGGTACGCGGACCGGGCCAAGCAGATCCGCTGTAACGCCGTCATCAACGAGGACCCCAACAACAAGCTGATCCGCGAGCTGAAGGATGAGGTGACGCGGCTGCGGGACCTGCTGTACGCCCAGGGGCTCGGTGACATCGCCGACAGTGAGTGTCCGTGCCCGCCCGTCCTGGCCAGGGCAGCGGGGCTGCGGGGCTGGGGCAGGTCCCGCTGCCCTCGCGGCCCCTCTGGTCCGAGGCCCAGGCTCTGCTCCGGGCTCCAGGCAGAGCCACCGCTGGGTGGGGGGCCGGGGTTCTGGACTGGGCCTGGGGAGCTGCATGGTTCGGGTTTGCCGCTGGCCCAAGCAGGCCGGTGACGGTCTCCCCGGAAGCCACAGCGGCCGGCCGCGGTGCCGGGGTTGTCCCCCCGTCCCGCTGAAGACCACCACCACCCTACCTGATGCCCGGCCTGCGACGGTGCCCTCTGGAGACAAACCTGTTCTTCTGTTTCTGTCTCTCCCCCTCGCCTCCCCCCCTTAGCCAACACTGTGCCCGGAGGACCCAAATGTGTGTATCCCCTCCGCTGCTCTCTGCGCATCCCTGCTTCGGCCCAGCCCCGCGGGGCCTAGGGCAGCACGGTGGGGGGGTGGGGCGCACCCACCCCTCCTTGGCCTTCCCCCCCTGGGGTCTGGGGGACCTGAGCCCTCTCTCTCACGGCACCCTGCGAGCCGTGATCCTGGTTCACCCTCGCGTCTGCTGGGAAACTGAGGCAACCGGGAGGCGTGGGGCAGCCAAGGCCTCAGGCTGAGCGCGGCTGGGGTCAGGCTCTCTGCCCGCCGTGCTCCTACAGGCCTGAATGTCAGCAGAGGCTGGGACAGCTCACAGGGCCGGGTCCATCCCCGACTCCTGGCTCTGGCCCCCCTCTGACCCCACCCACCCCGAGGCCCCTTCCCCTGGAAACGCCAGGAGTGTGAATGCGGCCAGGTCCTCCCAGCCTGCGTCTCCCGCCGGCTGTGGGCCCGGCTCCCCGGGCAGGGGCACGTGCTGGGGCCTCCCCACCCCAGGGGCCACAGGGCGCCCTCAGTTTCCGCAGTGCCCGTGCTGTCCTATGTCTGCTGCTGCTCTGCTGTGTGTCTGCTTCTGCCAGGAGGGGCCTGGGCACCTCCCGCCCCAGGGGCTGCGTCAGCCCCAACTCCCAGGCCTTGGGGGGCAGGGAGGCTGGGGTGGTGGGGGGCCCAGAGCAGCTTCTTGGGGTAGAGGAGCGTGGGCTCCCTCGGAGGTCCCACAGTCCACGGCTCGGCCAGGCCGCTCGGCGGGGCGGACAGCACCGCCCGCGCCCGCAGCTCGGGGTGCGTGGCGGGCTGGTGGGTGGCGGGCTCGAGGGGCGGAGAGGATGAGGATGAGAGTCAGGGCCTGGGTGCAGGGGGGCCGCTGGGCAGTGGCAGCAAAGGGCAGTGGGAAGGGGGGCAGGGGGGCAGGGACGCCGGTGGCCCGCAGGCTCGGCATGTGTGCGGGGGGGGAGCGGAGGCCCTGGCGGGGATGCCGAGGGACCTGGTGGCGCAGCCGCACCGTGGCAGGGGCAGCAGTGCATGTGCTCGTGCGGGTGCCCAGCTCCTGGTCCCTGCTTGCTACCTTCTCTTCACCTGCCTCTTGCTTTTTCCCAACTTGGTCTTTCTTTTCTCTCCTCCCGTCTGTCTTCCCCGCTTCCTCCCGTAGACGTGTCCGACCTTGAGAACAGTAACTGTAACCGTGGCGGGGTGGAGCTGAGTGCAGTCCCTGACAATCTCTCCACAGTGACCAACGCCCTGGTGGGTGTGAGCCCGTCGTCCTCGCTCTCAGCCCTGTCCAGCCGTGCCGCCTCTGTGTCCAGCCTGCACGAGCGCATCTTGTTTGCCCCGGGCAGTGAAGAGGCCATAGAAAGGCTGAAGGTGAGGCAGGGCCGGGCTCGGACCTGGTGGGCGCTAGGCCAAGACCCCTCCTCTTGGATGGTCGCAGGCGGAGGGGCTTGGTCGGAGGCGAAGTGAGCCATGCAGGGGGGCGCGGGGTGCGTCTCGGCCCCCGACCCCAAGCACCCCGTCCAGGGGTCGGTGCACCCTGTCCAGGACCGTGGGGCCCGTCTGCTGATTAGGGCGGGGGTCCTAGGGCCTCTGCGCCCTCCCTCCCGGGTTTCCGTGCTTCAACCTGCTCTTGCATGGTCTTCACCCTCCCGGCCTGGCCACGGCGGCCTGCGTTTAGGGTTAGGGTTACTGGCTTCCTTCAGCGAGTGGGTACAAGGTGCCGGGTGTGAGCAGCGGACGGCGAGCCCAGACGGAGGGGACAACGGCACAGGCGCCAGACCCGGGCTGATGAGGGGGTGGGCTGTGCGGCCACCCTGGGGCGTAGGGCCCACCTGAGGTGTGGGAGGCGTCCACCCGGGATGGACCTGGGGTACAGAGGCCCACTGGAATGTGGGGGCTGGGAAGGAAACGGGGAGGCGGTGCTGGTGTGGGAAGTGTCGTCCGTCTCACCCGTGGTCCAGGGGCATGCGAGCCTCAGAACCGGTGTCAGCGTCTCCCTGCGTGTTTGTTTCTCCCTCTGGGTTTATTCTGCCTTTCCCTCTGTTCTCTGTGTGTCCACAGCAAAGACACGCGTCCTTTGCACGTCTTAGCCCTCAGCCCTTCACCTTGACCTTTCAGACTTCGAGCAGTCTGGATGGACCCGGGAATTGGGGTGCTGGGCCCTGCAGGCCCGGCTACTCGTCTCTCCTTTGCCTGGCACGCAGGCCTCTGTCCACTGCCTGCCCCCCGCGCTGACCTCGCTCTGCTCTGTCTGCTCCCCAGGAGACGGAGAAGATCATCGCTGAGCTCAATGAGACCTGGGAGGAGAAGCTGCGGCGGACAGAAGCCATCCGGATGGAGAGGTGGGCGGTGCGGGCTGGGGGCCGGCAGCAGCCCTGTGCTCAGCTCTCGGCTCCTGCACCCAGGGGTGGCCGCGCCCAGTGCAGGACACACCCGTCCCCTCTCATCCAGTGACACGCCCCCCGCTGTCACCAATGGCCCCATTGAGCCGATCCCCAGTCAGGGGACCAGTCCCTCAAGTGGACACCTGAACTCACTGACCAGATGAAAGATTGTGCGGGTGCTGACCCCCGCTCTATCCCCCAGGGAAGCGCTGCTGGCCGAGATGGGCGTGGCCATGAGGGAGGACGGCGGCACCCTGGGGGTGTTCTCTCCCAAAAAGGTAGGAGCCGGCCATTCTCTGGGCTGCCCCGATGTGGACAGGGCTGGGGGACCTGCGGCCCTTGGCAGGTGTCGGCTCCTGGAAGGTCAGCAGGGTCCTCCTGGGAGCAGGGAGAGCGGCTCCAGGCACCCGGCCAGGCTCACCCGCAGCCCTCCCTTCCCTGTGTGGAGCCTAGACCCTGCCTCCTCATGGTGGGATGTCCCTATGGCCTTAGGACGTCAGAGAGGTCACTTAGCTGCCTGAGGGGTGGATGGGGTCCTGAAACAGGTGGGACCTGGACCCCCCAGGAGCCTGTACCCCTCATGGGCAGGGCCTGGCTGGACACGAGCTGGGAGCCAGCTGCCCTCTCGGAGGTTAGCTCAAGCAGGGTCTGGCTGTCCCAGCAGGGACCCCTCTTCTCCCACCCAGGCCAGCTTGCCCATGGCCCCGGCCCTCAAGTGGGGCAGAGCACCGCCCCCTGTTCAGTAGCTCCGATGGGGCGAAGCATGAACATCAGGGGAAAAGTCTCTGCGTGATTCCAGGACCCAGACCCCCACCCCCATGCCCCCACCCCCAAGATTGCCAGACCCTCAGAGCCCTTAGGAGCTTAGCTTCAAGCCCAGAAGCCTGCCTGGAAGGCAGTGGCGTCTGTTCTGACGCCAGCACGGGACTCCGCAGGCCCTGCCCCTGCTGCCTGGCTGACTTTTCACCCCAGCAAAGGGTTTCTTCGTTCACCAGCCTGCGAAGCTGGCGGCACGTGGAGCCCCACGGAGCCATTGGGGCCCCAAGGGAAAGGAGCACGGGGCGCTGGTAGGATGGGCACATCCGCTAGGGTGGCTGCTCCCCGGGGACAGGGCCGGGCTCCTCAGGCTTCTCCTGCACCCACGCACTCCGGCCCAGGGAGCAGCTGAGGCCCAGAAGCAGGGAGGAGGGGTGCCGGGAGGCCCTCGGCAGGGCGGGGAGCAGGTGGCGCCCTGGCGGGGTCCTGCCTCAGTGCCTGTCGGATGGGCCTTTGGCTTCCGTTTGGAACGCTTCGCTCTTGAGCTGTTGCGTTGTCCATGGGTGCAGTGCCCCGGGGTGGGCAGGCGAAGCTGGGGTACAGGTGCCCTCGGGACACTGGCTGTGCAGTCCTTTGGCTTCATTGGTGGCAGAGGGATCTGCTGGTGGCCCCGGGTCTGGACATTGTCCAGGAGTGGGAAGGCGGCCCTCGGGACCACCAGGGACACTTCCTCTGGAGGACAGTGGGGTCCCCACTGGACTCTGGAGAAGCACATGGGCCAGCTGGGTCCCCCGCTCGGCCCCATGGAGGGAGCACAGGCCCTTCCTGGCTGGACGCCTTCTGTGCTCAGGGGAAGGGGCCGCTGTGGATGGCCTGTCCTGTGTCTGATGACCAGGTGTCCACAGCCCTGTGCAGGGGTGTCAGAGGGGTTTGTAGCTCAGGGTGGGGGCAGCTTGCCCCGAGGTGCCAGGTGGGGAACAGACAGGAAGCTCTCCCAGCCTCCGCCATGTTGCAGGATCCTTGCCCGGGACCGGGTGTGAGGTCAGGAAGTGTTGGGGCCCAGAGACCCCAGGTGAGAGCAGTGGAGAGAGTGAAGAGAGGGGGTGCTGGTCCAAGGCCCAGTGGACAGAGCCTGCAGTGGCTGCCCTGGGCACGGGCTGGGGTGGGGAGCCAAGGGCAGCGCTCAGGCGGGGCAGCTTGCGGGAAGCGGTCACTTGGCCTTGGGTCATGCTTTGGTAGAGCCGTGGTCAGGACAGGTGTGGGCGTCGGACCTGGGTGGCTCGGGGGACTTTTTTCACAGCCTCTCTGCTCCCTGGCGTCCAGGGCCCGACCCCTCCCTGCCCAGCGTCCTAATCCCAGGGCCCTCAGCTCCTGGCTGCCCCGGTTGGAATGGGGACCTGCAGCCCCGTTTTAGGATGGAGGACCAGGCCCAGGCCCCATGAGACCCAGCCTTGCCCTGCACATCCAAGGGCCTACCACAGCCTCCAAGCACTCCCTGGGCACTCACGTGCTCAGAGCTGGGGTCCCAGCCCCTCCCGAAGCCCAGCCCCCCACGTGCCGCCTGGCAGCTGTCCTCCCAAGACTCTGGGGTCCCCGTCAAAGTCTTCTCCTGTCTGCCAGGCTGGGAGGATACTGTGTCCCCCGAGAGGCCAGGCCTAGGGCGGGTGGCAATCTGGTCCTGGGGAGAGAGAGGGCAGCAGGCAGCCTGGGCCGGGCTCCCCCCCGCCCCCCGAAGAGAGGTGACCCTTCTATCTCCGCAGACGCCGCATCTCGTCAACCTGAATGAGGACCCGCTCATGTCCGAGTGCCTTCTCTACTACATCAAGGATGGGATCACCAGGTGGGGGTCGACGGGGCGAGGGGAGGACTGGGCTCCCCCACTGAGGGGTCGCTGAGCCCGGGCACCTGCTGGCAGGGGTGCTGTGGGCCCCTCTGGGCAGTGTGGCTCCCCCAGGCCAGGCCGCTTTGGGGGCTGTCCCCTGGACCCCCGCTTGTGCTCTCCAGGCATTTCCCGTAAGAGCTGGGCATCCTGGGGGCTGCAGGGGGACCAGGCGGGCCAGTGGGTGGCGTCGTGGCGCCCTGGGTCCAGCCGGCGCTGACGACCGCACCACACACACAGAGTGGGCCGGGAAGGCGCAGAGAAGCGGCAGGACATAGTCCTGAGCGGACACTTCATCAAGGAGAAGCACTGCGTCTTCCGGAGCGACTCCCGAGGGGGCGGTGAAGGTATGGCCTCCCCCAGCCCCGCCCCTACCCGGCGCTGCTGGTGTCGGCCCTCCTGGCTCCCCACTCAGTCCCGGGAGCCCCCCTGCCCCACCCCGAAAGGTGCTCTGAAGGCTGGGCTGGGGACATGCAGCTCCGTCCCTGCACAGGGGGCTGGTTGGGGTGCTCTCGGGCAGGAGGGCACTGAGCCTGGATCAAAGGGACGGCTATTCTTAGGCCACGCCTTCCCGTGGGCTGGGAGCGGCCATCTGTCCCTCTCCCTGGCCGGCCTGCCCTCGGGCCTCCGTCCCCACTGCCGGTTCTGGGCATGACCCTTCCTTCTCAAGAAGGCACCTGCTGGGCTGTCCCAGTGCCCACGGCCCCCCAGATCAGGGCAGGTGTCTGGACAGCCTCTGGGATGCAGACCAGTGACCAAAGCCCCCTCTGTGACCAGGCCACTTCAGGGTGGCCTTAAACAGTGTTGCGGACGTTGGTTCTCCCAGAATTCCGTCCCCAAAGCTCTCTCTCCCCTCGGTGGGTGGGCACAAAGGCAGGAGGGGCTCTGGGACTCCTGGGGACATGCGAGCCACTGTTTCCCATCCCACCTGGAGACCCTGCGGGGCGGGGCGGTCACCCAGCACGGCCTCCCCGCCTCTGACTTGGGCCCGTGAGCCTCCCAACTGGGCATCACTTTCCTCATCTGTGAGGGGCTGAGAGGCCCCTCCGGCTTCTCGAGGCCCAAGCCAGGTGCCACAGGGGGGAGAGGGGCCTGGCGGGGGCCGCGCCTGGGTGGCAGGTGGCCAGGTGGGTCGAGCCCCCTGCCCCCGACCCTGAGCGGGGCTTGCTGGGCTCAGACGGGGACGCGGCCAGGAGGACAGCCCCTCACGGTCCTCTCCGTGCCCCCATCTGTCCTACAGCCGTGGTGACCCTGGAGCCCTGTGAAGGGGCAGACACCTACGTCAATGGCAAGAAAGTCACGGAGCCCAGTGTCCTGCGGTCAGGTACAGTGGAGGCAGGGGTGGCCCCTGTGCCGCCCGCCCTGCACGCGCGCCCCTCCTGCTCGTGCGGCACCCCAATCCGCCCCCTACCAGCCGGGCAGCGCACGGGCCGGGGTGGGTGGGGGGAGAAGGCCGCTCCAGGGGTGCCGAGGCGGGATTCCGGGCGGGGGGCGCGTGTCCCAGAGGCCCGGTGGGCTGGCGCGTGGTGGAGCAGAGGAACAGCCAGCGGGGTGTGCGCTGCACCGGCCTCCGGACGCCGGCCCCCTGGCTTCGTGTCCTCGTGTTCTAAATCACACCTGGAGATATGTCTGTCTGTCTATCTATCTGTCTGCTCACCTATCAAGAGATTTATTTAATGGAATTGGCTCAGGACGTGGTGAGGGCTGGACAGGCACGTCTGAACTCCACAGGCGGGACTTTCTCCTCAGGGCAGCCTCAGTTTAGCTCCTGAGGCCTTTCACCCGGTGGGGGGAGGCCCGCCTGCGTAACGGTGGGTGGGCTCCTTCCCGAGGTCACGTGATTGTAGGTGCGCCGTTGGGCTCCCCAGCCCAGCCAAACTGACACACAACACTGACCATCATGTCACCTTTGGCTGGGGTGACTTTTTGCTAAGAATGAGGGGGACCCTCCCCTTCCCCAACTGGGGGTGCAGAGGGGATGGGAGGCCTAGAAGGTGACGCCTGGCAGCCTGACGTGCAGACCTCTCCGGCCACCCTGAAGGGCCTTGTTTTTAGCTTCCAGGACCCAGGGTCCTGCCTTTGGGGTCCCGAGGGTTGCTTTGAGGGAGGGACACACCGTGCATCCTGGGTTCATGGACCTCGCCTGGCCGCCAGTGTGGGGAGATGGGGCAGTTGAGCTGGGCCAGGGCAGGTCCAGAGCTCCCTTCTCCCCCCTGTTGTTTCAGGATGGGGCCTGGTGCTTGCGGGCTCGGGGCAGGGCCCGGGCTGGGAGGGGCGGCCGGGCTCGGGAGCTGGGGAAGGGCTGAGGGAGGCCTGGGGAGGACCAGCCTGCAGGCCCGGGTTCTCCTGTGGGGAGAGGGGCTGAACCAGCTCTGCAGGCCGCAAGGCAGAGCCGAGGTTCCTGGAGAAAAAGCTGGAGAGAAACTAGGCCATCCAAAGAGACCCCCACCGGCAGGACTGTCCAGAGACAGCAGGCCCTGCCCTCGTGGGACAGGTGCACCCTGGAGGGTCCTGCAGACAGGGTGGACCCTGCCCCGGAAACACGCAGACCCCTGCCCTGCTTCCGCCGGTGGGACAGATGGGAAGGGAAGCTCCCTGCAGGAGGGGGCCAAGCCCAGCCCTCGGGTAGGGGAGTGCCAAGGCCCAGGGCACGGGAGCAGGAGGCCAGGCTGGCCCCGGGGGTGGCACCCGTGGGGCCCTGGAGGGGATGGGGCAGTGGAGAAGCCCCAGGCTGTGTTTTGCCACCATCGCTGCTGCTGCAAGGGGAGGTGCCGAGGGGAGGAACCGGGGAGAGTGGGGAGGCCCGCTCAGGTCCTGGTGGGGGAGGTGGCCCCCTGGCGGGGGCAAGGGTGACCCCGGGCACAGGACCCGGGGGGCCGGCTCCTGGCGGCTGGAGGCCCCCCCAGGGGTGGGTGGTGCTAGGATGCAGCCCCGGCTGCATTCGTCCTCTCTCCCTCCTCCTCCCCCCTCTCACCCCCGAGACCAGCCGAGGCCAAATGTCCACCAACTCTGGCCTCGCCTCCATCCCCCAGGAAACCGCATCATCATGGGAAAGAGCCACGTGTTCCGGTTCAACCACCCTGAGCAGGCAAGGCAGGAGCGTGAGCGCACGCCCTGCGCGGAGACGCCTGCCGAGCCCGTGGACTGGGCCTTCGCCCAGCGCGAGCTGCTGGAGAAGCAGGGCATCGACATGAAGCAGGAGATGGAGCAGAGGTGAGGCCCCAGGGGCTGCCGCCCGGGCGCCCCCCGCACCCGCCGCCGCCCCGCCCGCCCTCACCCCCGCACGCTCTCGCAGGCTGCAGGAGCTGGAGGACCAGTACCGCCGGGAGCGCGAGGAGGCCACCTACCTCCTGGAGCAGCAGAGGCTGGTGAGGGCGGCGGGCGCTCGAGGCCGAAAGAGGAGGGGCCGAGGGGTGGAGCCGGGGAGAGTGGGGAGGCCCGCTGTGCTGGGGCTGCGTCCGGGCGCCCTGGGCCCGGGCCCGGGCGGGAGGGCTGGGGACGACGGGCGGGTCTCCACGTGGAGCTACCAGCCTCGCTTCTGCGCCAGGACTACGAGAGCAAGCTGGAGGCCTTGCAGAAGCAGATGGGCTCCCGGGGCTACCCGGAGGCGAATGAGGAGGAGGAGGGGCCAGAGGACGAAGGTGAGGGGCCCTGTCCCACGTGGAGGTGGGCTGCGGAGGGGGCTCAGGAAAGAGGCGGCCCCGGGCTGCTCCCTGCAGGTCAGCTGCTTGGCACCTTTGCCCTGGGGTCCCCGGTCTGCAGGCAGGATGCGGGAGGCTGTGCTGCAGCAGCCCACACCCGTGCATACGCACACACCCGTGTGTGCACCCACCCGCTGGTTCTGGCGGGGGCGGCCTGGAGCGTGAGGAGGACGGGGCGGGGTGGGTGCTCCCAGGCGGGTGCCCTGCGTCCACTCACCCCTGTCCTGCCCGAGGGAGGCTGGTCTCTGCTCCACACCTCGGGACCCGCTTTGGGAGCATTGGCTTGGGCGGCCCACTGGCTGACCTCTCGCTGCTGGCGGCCCGAGGGCAGCCCAAGGGCAGGGTGTTCACGTCCAGCTCGGCCTCCGGTCAGCTGGTCGGGACCTTTGTGCTGATGTGACCAGGTCTCCACCGGCTGGACTCGTCCACCTGAGAGGGTGTGTGGGACAAGCCCCGGTCTGCCCTCCTGCCCCCGTCCCACTGCTGCCCCCCAGGCCCTTGCTGAGCTCCAGCCTGACTCTCAGGACCCTGGCGCTCACACTGGGGGAGCCGGCGGCCTCTTTGGGGCACGAGGGTCGTCCCCTGCGGCAGAGCTTCCTGCCAGTTAGTGTGCAACTGGGGACCCGCGCACCGAGCGCCCAGCCCCGTGATGACCCCGTGCGCTTCTCCCCGCAGTCCAGTGGACGGAGAGGGAGTGTGAACTGGCGCTGTGGGCCTTCCGGAAGTGGAAGTGGTACCAGTTCACGTCCCTGCGGGACCTGCTGTGGGGCAACGCCATCTTCCTCAAGGAGGCCAACGCCATCAGCGTCGAGCTCAAGAAGAAGGTGGGCCCCTGCCGCTGCGCCTGCCCCTGCTGTCTGTGCCTCGGAGGGCGGGCGTCACCCGTCCTGCTTCCCTCCGGGCCTCGGTGCCAGGCTGCGCCGCCTCCCGGGGGGGGGGGGGGGGGGGGGGCGGGGCAGACCCCCTGACCTGCAGCCCCCGGGAGGAGGGGGGGCCCCAGACTGACAGAGCAGGATGCGTAGGCAGGCCGGTGGGCAGGTGGAGCCTCCTCTCCAGGTGGAGTCGGCGGGAAGGTTCCGAGGACGGTTGAGGGACAGGCAGCGGGAAGGAGGCCCTTCCAGGGCCGGGCTCCACCCTCCCCGGGGCTGACGGGCGTCCTCCTCACTGGTCACAGGTCCAGTTCCAGTTTGTCCTCCTTACGGACACACTGTACTCCCCACTGCCGCCTGACCTGCTGCCCCCAGAGGCCGCCAAAGACCGAGAGACTCGCCCCTTCCCCCGAACCATCGTGGCCGTGGAGGTCCAGGACCAGAAGAACGGGGCCACCCACTACTGGACGCTGGAGAAGCTCAGGTGCAGTGGGTGGGCCGTGCGGTGGGCAGTGGGGCGGGGCTGCTCCCCGGGCCTGGGCCGAGGCCGCTGAGACAGGCGGGCGTGGGATGCAAGGGGCGCACGCGTCCAGGCAGCGATTCCTCCTGTTTCGATTTCTTTTAAAATCAGAAGAAAAGATGTAAGTAGGATCCAGCCTCATCATAGAATCCACGTTCTCCTCGACCAGAGCAGTGGCACAGTTTGGAGGAAGGGGCGGGTGAGGCGCTGCAGGAAGCTGGGGGCTCCTCCACCTGGGGGGGGGTGGAGGAGGGCCGGGTGGGGCCCCAGGGAGGACGGTCAGGTGTCCTGGGAGGTGTCTGCCCTACGGCTCTACCTCAGGTCCCGCACGCTCACCGTGACGTGCGCCTGGCTCTTCCTGGGTGAAGGTGACAGGACGGCTCTTTGCCACTGAAGACAATTTTAATGTTGCTCAAGTGCCCCTAGAAACGAGAGGCGCGTGGGCACAGGGCCGTCCGGGGTCCAAGGAGGGAGAGGAGGGCCTTGCCACGGCCTCTGCGAGGTTTTCATGGGCAAAGCAGGGCAGGGTGAACAGTGAGGACCGGCTGGTCAGCATAACGCCTGCGGGCTTCGGGCCCGGGCTGTGCCCGGGTGATTTAGGGCTGGGGAGCCGGCTGGCGTACAAGTCGGCTAAGGGGCGGGTGGTGGCCTGTGTGGAGGTGGGCTCACCCACAGGCTGTTCACTGTCGGGGCAGGCCCCAGAGATGTGGAAACGTCATGAGATGCAGAGAACGGAAAGCGTGGTCACGACACGCTCACGCACGCAGACACGTTTATACGCGCTCCATTCCGCTCACACACCCTCACACGCAGACGCTTTCCCTTCTTATGAGGTCCCCGCCCCCGGCACACGCACTGACCCACGCGCATTCACAGACACGTGCCTGCCTCTGCCCCGTCCTCCTGGGCTGCCGTCTGCTCTTGGAGGGCGGATGTCCCCCCCCACCCCACGTCCCTCCTGGTGCGCCTGAGCCCCCGAGGGAGACGTCTGCGTCTCTCCCACCACCTGCCGGTTTTCCGGGGGATAGCCTCTAAAACGCCTTGTTTCCTGTGTCTTCTCACAACTTGCCCTTTGCCCCCCAAACTTCCGGGGCTCCGTGCCCCGACTCCCCGTCCTGAGCGGGGCTGGTCCCCGACCCCACCCGGCTGACGTGCCGCGGCCATCACGGGGGCCGAGAGGAACGTGTGGCGAACTGCAAGCCCCTTGGCCACGGTCGGCTGACTCCGAGGACCCCAGAGGGTCCTCCTGTCAAGCCACCTTGAGCCGTGGGTGACCCTGAGCAGGATGCTGTGGCCTGAGCCGTGCTGGGCCTGAGATCCCAGGATGCTCCCCCGGGGCCCACGCTGACCTCTGCCCTGCAGGCAGCGGCTGGACCTGATGCGGGAGATGTACGACCGGGCGGCCGAGGTGCCCTCCAGCGTCATTGAGGACTGTGACAACGTGGTGACTGGTGGAGACCCCTTCTACGACCGCTTCCCCTGGTTCCGGCTCGTGGGCAGGTAGGCGCCTCCTCCCCCCGGGCTGAGAGATTGAGAGAAGGTGGGGGGCAGCGCGGGGTTGGGCCCTGGCCCTGACACGAGGAGTGGGCCGGCCAGATGCCTTTCTCCATCCCGACTCCCCGGCCCTGGTCCTTCCTTGTCTGAGCCCCCTGGCCAGTCCTCTCCACACATCGGTGGGCCCTGGCCAGGGAGCGGGGTCTCAGCATCGCCACCCACCCCCGCTCCGGGACCATGGCCGGCAGGTGACACCTGTCCGTGTGTGTGAACGTGAGGCTTGGTCAGGCTTTCAGGTGGGGTGTGAGCGGGAGGCGGAGCCGTGTCCTCCCAGAGCTCAGAGTCCACGCCTAATGTCCCCAGCCTCCTGGTCCGGGGGCTGCACCCGGCCCCTGCCCCCGACGGGGCAAGGTTCCTGAGGCCTCAGTGCGGCCAGGCTCCCGAGGCCCTCACCGGCCTCAGCCGCACCTGGTCGGGACCATACCTGCCGGTGCCCTCCGGAACCTTCCGGAGCTCTACACTGACCCCCGTGCGGTGTCTTCCCCGCCTGGGGACCGGGCACTTTGGCTCTCTTGCCTGTCGAGGCAGCATCCTCGACGGTCGTGTGTTTGGTTTGGGTTCTCCTCGGAAGCCCCTGCCCCGCCCCGTCCGCCCGCGAGGAGCTGGCGTTAACTTCTCTCTGTCTTGTCGCACTAACCCCAGTTCAGTCACCTCTGGCTGCAACAGCTACCCTCTTCTCAACACATGCATGAGCGAGCGCATGGCTGCTCTCACCCCCTCCCCCGCCTCCTCGAGCCCCGACTCCGACGCTGCCGAGCCTGCTGAGGAGCAGAGCGTGGGGGAGGAGGAGGACCTGGAGGACGACGTCTTTCCGGAGCGCATGCCGTGCGACGGCCGGGACCCGTTTTACGACCGGCCCCCCCTGTTCAGTGTAGTAGGAAGGTTGGTGAGGTCGAGGACAGCATGCTGGGAAGGAACCAGCTCTTTTGCACAGGAGCACTGCTGCGGGCACGATTTGACCGCCGTCAGGGCGCGGCCCCCGGCGAGCGGGGCCTCCCCAGGACAGGGCGTGAGGGGGCGCGGGGGTTCCTGGCCTTCCTGGAGGGGCCCCAGTGATGGAGGAGGGCAGGGTGCCCCGGGGCACGGGCTCCTCACTGGTGGGCCTGTTTCCGCAGAGAGGCCTCCGGGACTCGGGAAGAGCAACGCCCCTGCCCGTTCAGGGCCCGCGGGGGCATTCGGAAAGGTGGAGCCGTGCATCTTTGCGGCCCCCCCGCCCCGCACCGGCCAGCGTGGCTTCCCCTCCCTCCACTGTTTTCCAGAAGAGATGGGGGGTCCTGGTCTGCTCCCAGTGCCCCTACCCTCTCTGTGGGGAGAGGGGCAGAAGCTGGAGCCGGCCGTGCCGGGGGGCAGGGAAGGAAGGGCAGGTGCCCGGGCAGTGGAAGGGCCTCCTTCTGAGGCCCTGGGTCCCGGGCAGCCCGGCCTCTCTCTGAGCCAGTCTCTGTCCCTCCTGACCCCCAGTGCCAGAGACGGTGCCGGTGGCCGCGTGTCCTCGTGGGAAAGGGCCCTTTGCAGAGGAGCCCATGATTCAGTTTCCCGGACAGAGGAGAGAGGCCAAGTTCAGCGGGGGAGCGGGGGCCCCCCGCCCTGCAGGCAGGTTGGGCGTACCCAGTCCATCCTTATGTCTATGACCATGGAATGGAATGCAAGCAGGAAGGTGAAGGAAAGGCCGAGAAGCCTAGCTGCAGTAGTAGGAAATTCAGCTCCCGAAGACTGAATTCACACATACGCAAAGGTGTAAGATAGCTTTAACAGCGCCCTTTAGGGGTTTCAGACGCTTCCTTGGGCCAGACTGATGGAAGTGTTTGGAAGTCTTGACCTTGCAGCACCAGTACTGAAAGCTGAAGGCCGAGGCTGGTCCCCAGATAGCGGGGTTTGCACTGGGAGCCCTTGGGTGTGGGTGGTGGAGTGAAGGCCCCACTGGTTCCTCCTGGAAGGAAGCAGGTTCTCAGCTGGCGCGTCATGGATTTATTCTGATTACTCTTCCCTGAGTGTGAGATGCTGGCCCACTGGACAAAACCGCGTGGCTCTCTCCGAGACGCCCCGGCTGGGTTCCTGCTCTGCTGAGCCCGAGGGGGAGGTGCGGCCCCAGGGCCAGCTGCACGCGGGCCTCTCAGAACGCCCGGCCGCTAGGGCCAGGGTGGCCGGATGCCAGGCCGGCGCGGGGTCGGGGCACACGGGGGCAAGGACACTGGGAGAAACGGGGGTGGGCTCTCGCAGTCTCAGCCGGAAAGAGCTGGGTCCTTCCGACATTCCCCCCTCTGTGGATCTGGGATGTGACAAAACCACCAAGCCAAACCAAAGCCACGAGCGAGAGGCCAGCTCCCCACGGCGGCCGTCTGCGAGGGGTTCATCTGGAAACGTCCTGATCTTTTTGGTTTGGCGAGAATTGGCTTTTCCCGCGCAGCAGCTGTGCCGGCCCAGGCCCTGAGAAGGGCCCGCCCTTGGTCTCCTTCTCTCCCTCTGGTAGCCGCTGGCTCTCTCTCCAAGGCTTGAGCGAAATGGGGGCGCCCACTCTTGTCTCCCTTGGACAGGCTTCCCGGGCCCCAGCATGCGTCTGCACCTCACCAATCTCGTGGTTAGCGCTGCCCCACACTCAGCCCCGGCTCTGCCACCTCCTCTCTCTCCGGCGGGTCTCAGCCTGCTTCAAGGTGCCTCACCTCTGTGAACAGGGCCCCCGGCAGGGGCCTCCCCCGTCCTCAGCCGGGGCTCCTCACCCAAGTCCAGGGTCAGCCCCCCGGGGGGTCTCCCTCTGGCGGTCTGGGTGCCAGTGAACTGGGAGGTGAGATGGGCCAACCCAGGTGGAGGAAGTGGGCCTGGGGGCTCCGTTTTGCCCCATGATCCTCCCTGCTCAGACCGTGGCTTTCAGAAGGCGGGTGGGCTGCAGAGAGAGGAAGGCGAGGGGGTGACTGTCTGGGATGGAGGGTCCCGGGGAAGGGGGACTGGCGACCGCCCAAGGGACGTGTTCAAGACTGGGTGGGAAAGCACTGACCCGCCGTGTCTGCTCTGTGCCGTCTGGGCTGGCGAGGCTGGGCCCTCAGCTCCCAGCTGGGTGCGCTCTGTGTGCCGAGCCGCTCAGCCCGAATCGGCCCCCGCGAGGCTCCAAGCCACCCCGTGTGCGGGTAGGTGCGCCGTGGGCGGCAGGGTTCTCTGGACAGGGCTGGGTTGTTCTGGCCCAGGGTGGCGGGTGCTGACGTCAGGTTGTTTCCGGCACCTGGTGGGCAGTGAGGGGGAGGCCCAGCCTCTGCCCCGTGGCCCCATCCCCTCAAGTTCTGGGGCTGCCGGGCGGGGTGGGCCTGGGGTCTTCCAGCCCCCGCCCCCTGCCCTCGAAGGTGGTGCTGCCAGCAGGGGCCGTGGCTGCTGGGCCCCCAGAGGTCCCTTGCGGCTGAGTGCACCCGTCACTATCACCAATCAGACAGGGGCCGGGGCCGCAGGAAGGAGAGAGTATCCAGCGCGGCTTCTTTCTCTGCCTCTGGGAGCCGCAGGTGGATCTGCACGCGAGCCCACCTGGGCACCCGTGAGCGTGAGAGCCTTCCCGCAGCCGGTGATGGGGTTCAGAGGGAGGGAGTGTGGCCGTGGATTCCAGGCGTGTTTTTCATTGTAAGACCCTAACCTCCAGCCAAGGGCTCCCTCGAGGCCCCGGCCCTGCCGTTTTTCAATGCCAGAAGCACCTGGGCTTTCTTTCCCCTCCGACGTGAGGAAATCCTGAAAGATCAAGAAAGGCTAGATTTACTTAGTTAATGAGCTGCATTAATTAAGCCGGTGCGGGGTGGAGCGTGGTGTCCGCACGGTTGGGAGCTGCACAGGAGCCGGCCTGTGGGGTCTCACGCCAGCTGGGGCTCTGCTGCCAGCAACTTCCTTAATGTCCTTGGGCCTCCGTCTTCACCTGTGAAATGGGGCAGGAATGGCGTATTTCACCAGCTCTACACGGCGTCTTAGCTCTCCGGCACCGTATTTGTGCCCCTAAGAAAGACGCAGCCAGTCCAGCTAAGATGCGCCGTTGGTGAGGGCCCTGGTCTCCGTGCTGGGATGTGAACGGAGGAGACGCGGGCGCACCTGCCGCCCGGGGTGCTGGGGGCTCCAGTGCCTCCCCCGTGAGCTTGGAGGGACAGGCACATGTGGTTTCTTCTCTGGAGTTTTCAGTCTCGTGGGCTGCCAGTGGGATTGTTTGAGCCTCAGGACACGAGGGGCGCAGCCCCCTCTGATGTGTGGGACCCTGGCGTCTGTGCCCACGGGTGGGCCACGTGGTAGAAAGCGCCCCCTGGGAGACCACGGTAGGTTTGTGGAGCGGTGAGGCCCTGGGGGGGGAGCCAGGAGGGGGCCCGCCTGCCATGGCCTTCGCCTATGACCTGGGCTGCGTCCGGCGCCTGCCTCAGTTTACTTCTCTGTGCAGTGCCTCAGACTCCCTTTGGCCTGGCCTTTGCGGACTCAAAAAGGGGGAGGGGTAGCTCCTGCCCCTCAGGGGCGGTCCCGGGTCGCCTCCAGGGTTCTGTAAGTGGCCTTCTGGGAGCTTGAAGTCCCTGTGGAATTGCCCCCTGGCCCTTTCAGGAAGGCAGCCCTGGGCGGGCTGGGGGCTTTGAGGCGGCCCTGAGCCTGGCTTCCCCTCCTGGCCAGGTGGCCCTGGACAGCCCTTAAACTCTCCCTCGGGCAAGCTGTGCTGATTAGGCACCCCTGTGCCTGGCACCATGCCCTCACCTAGCCCACAACCAGAGGTGTCCCCGCCTTCCCCGAGGGTCCTCCTGTGGGTTCCCTGCAGGCTGCGGGTGGAGTGGGCAGGCCGCGGCCCCTCCCTCCGGCTGTGCCTGGGGCTTCTGGGAGCCTCCCGACACCCGGCTTTCTGCAGCGGGCAGTGCCCCGGGGAAGGGGTCCTGCCCTGGGGAAGAGGCCCTCCACCTGCTGGAGGGTGGGTGCTGACTTGGCCCTGCAGCTTGGGGCTGTCCTACCCAGCTCCCTAAGCTGTCTCAGGCAGGGTGGGGTGGCTGGGCGGTGCCCCAACCCAGGGGACAGGCCTCCAGGTGCAGGGGCAGAGCAGGGTCTGCACCTCCTCCCACAGCCTGAGTCCTGGGCCCCCTCCGTTTCCCCTTCTGGACCTCATGACTTTGCTCATTTCATGGTAGCCCCCCTCCCACTCCCAATGTCAATCAAAGGCCCTTGGCCAGGAGCCCGGGTGTCCGGCGAGGGAAGGCCACCACCGTCCCGTCCCGAGGTGGGTGCTGGATGAGGCCAGCAGCCCACCCCGGCCGTCCCCTGCCCGCTGGTGCCCTCTGCTGCTGTGGCCTCAATGTCCTCTTGGGACCGGGGCCGGGGCTCACCTTAGTGGGTGGTCGGGGCAATGGAGCCCCAGGCCCCCACCAACCCCGCGATGGGCAGATGCGCCCCCACCATCTGTCTACACCGTGCCCCCGAAGAGTTCGTGGGAGGAAGGGGCACTGTGCTGGGGAAGAGGGGCTTCTTCTAGCCCCAGGAGGGTGGCCCAGGTGGCAGCACACCCTCCCCTGACGGGGGCCTGCCTTGGCCTGTGGGCGCCCAGAAAGCGAAAAGCAGTCAACAGAGATGGGCCACGAGTGAATTCAGACAGACAGGGAGAGCCGCGCAGAAGGCGGCCTGGACGCGGAGATGGGAGCCGCTGGGGGCAGTGGCAGGAGCAGGGAGATGGGCGCCGGGGGCCAGAGCGGGGCTGAGCGGGGCGGGTGGGGCTGCCGCAGGGGCTCAGGTGCCTCTTGGATGCAAAGAGTTTGGGGGCCACGGCGGGTGCGGGTCTGGTCGCGCCTCAAGTCCCCTCTGGCGGCTGTGGAGGCCGTGAAGGAAGCGGGTGGGAGGCCAGGCGTGATGGGCTGGGTGGCGGATTTCAGAGAGAGTTTTGAGGTAGAGCTGATGCATCTGAGATAAAAGCCAGGACGGTGCTCAGGTTTCCGACCTCCTGCGGGGGGAGGGTGGCGGGAAGACACGGAGCCTGCCTGAGAGGGGACACCAGGGCCTGGAATCAGGGCCCCTGGGGAAGAGCCCCTCCCCGTGCCTCTCACCACAGGGGGTCCAGAGTGGGGACCCCGGAGCTCTCAGTGTGGGGCGACATCAGTGGCTCAGCCTGGGCGAGGGGCAGGGTGCCTGGGATGCCACGCCTCTCCTCCTGTCCTCCCAGCTCCGTCCTCCCCCCCCACTGGCCATGCACCAGGTGCCAGCGCCCACCTGGCCAGCAGACTCCCACCTCCCCTCCACTGTCCTCCCTGCTGCTCTCACCTCTGTTCCCACCTTCCCCCATCCCTGACTGAGGCCCTGGGCCTCCCTCACCCCTCCTTCTGCACTTCCTCCCCAGCGCCTCCCACCCTCTTCTGTCCAAATCCTGCCCAAGCCGTGCCCCTCCCCCGGGACCACCACCCCGGACCCCCAGCCCAGCGAGCTCAGGGCTGCCGAGGTCTGCTCCTCGGGGCTGGAGGGGAGGGCAGAGCAGGGTGGGAGGCAAGGGTGACCCCCGAAAGGAGGGTGCCCCGAATGGTGAGGAGCTGTGCTCACAGCAGCCGGCCCACCCGGCGGGGCAGCACAGGCTCTTCCAGGGACCCCCCTGTCCTCCTGGCTGCCCGTGTGACTCCCACTCGTTGGCCGGCTCGGGGAGAGGGGCACCGCCAGGGTGACGTGGCCTCTGTCCCGCCTGTGCTGGCACTAGCTGGGTGCACAGCTGAGCTGCACAGGAGAGGGTGGCTCTGGGCACCCTGGGAGCTGGTGGGGCCGTGCCAGGCAGTGCCACGGTTTCTGGGGTGTCCCTCAGGGCTCAGCCGGACCCCTGGGCCCCGGTGAGGGGGGGGTGCCCTGGCTTTACTGACATCATGGAGCTCCGACCCGCCGTGTTCCTGGAGGGGCTCAGAGGGAATCGTGAGGCGTATTCCGTCGTGGGGTCCGTGAGCAAGCGTCAGGGGCCACTGGGAAACGGGTGGGGAGACAGGGGCGGGGGGGGACATCAGCACCAGCGTGAGGGTCGTAGGTCAGCGAGGCGGGTCCCAGGTCCTCCTCCTTGAAGCAGGCTGAAACCTCCCTCCTCGGCTGTTCTCTGCTCAGGCCGCGGGCTTCGCCCCGGCCCACCCCCTCACCACAGCCTCTGCTCCCGCCGGCCTCCGTGCCCCCCGTCCCTGCGCCTCCTCCCGTCTCCTCTGCGGCCGAGGACCCCTCCCCTCCCCGCCCAGCGCAGTGCCCCGCCTGCCCGCCCGCCCTGCTGCTTGCCGCCCTGGCTGCCCGCTTCGCTCTGCTCTGCAGTGTTGTGTCGTGAGCCCGGGCCGTGCAGCCGCTGCCGCCTGTCACAGCGCACAGCGGGCTGGTCCTGACCGTGGCCCCTGCCTCCCCCAGGGCCTTCGTGTACCTGAGCAACCTGCTGTACCCCGTGCCCCTGGTGCACCGTGTGGCCATCGTCAGCGAGAAGGGCGAGGTGAAGGGCTTTCTCCGCGTGGCCGTCCAGGCCATCTCAGGTGCGTGCGGGGCGGCCCGGGCTGGCTCTGTCCCTTCACCGATGGGGCCCCTGGGTGGGGAGACCTCTGCGGGCCTCGCGTGGTGGTCCGCGTGCATCCAGCCCCACCCAGGCCCCCGGCCTCCTCTGTTTCTCCCTGTGGGAGAAGCCCCTGCTGCCCGGCTCCTGGCTCTAGCTTCCTGGACTCTTCCTGGTCGGCTGGGGCCTCCGGGGCTGTGCAGGCCCGAGCCCAGGGCTGTCTGAGCCCACTCCGGCTCGCGCCTGCCACCAGGCAGCCCCAGGTGGACCCACGGAGCCAGCCTGGCGCAGAGGTGCCCCCCGCCACACCCCCACCACCGCCATCTCTGCCCCAGGGCAGGCGCACAGACTTGCAGCCCTTAGCTCCGGCCCTGCCCACTGCAGCCCCCAAGCCTTTCCTGACTCCCCAGCATTGCCCCCTTTGGACCCCTTGACCTCTCATGTGCTGGCCTGTGTCCTCAGAGGCCGTGAACACCCCCTCCACCGTGGGCCTGGCGATACAGCCCCCCTCACTGCAGAGGCAGACACCCTCGCCCTGCCTAGTCACCTTCCCAGCACCCCCTCCTGGCCGTGGGCAGCCACACAGGCCTTTGAGCCTGGGTTTGCTGCCTTGAGAATGGCGTCCGCTTTGAAGCTTCCTAGAGGCAGGAGTGCGGAGAGGTCACTGGAGAACACAGACGTGGGCGCGCTCGGCCAGAGGGCCTGGTGCTCGCACCGTAACGGCCGTTCCTCCCTTCTCTGCCCTCGGGCCCCCGGGGCCTCCACGGGACTCTCTTTCCTCTACACGTCTCAGCAGCCCAGGCACCTTGGGGCCAGAACGGGGCAGGACAGACAGAGTGTGTGGCAGCGGAGTGTCTCCAGGCTGAGACAGGGAGGCTCAGAGTGTGAGCAACCTGGGTGGCCTGTGCTCCCACTGGACAGCTCACACGACCCCACTCTGGATGTCTGGTCCCCCCTCGCCAAATTCTCACTACCCCGTCATTCCAGGTGCTCTTTCCGCACCTCCCAGTCATGCCACCATGGTGCCGAGGCCCCTGGGGACCCAGCTGAGAAGGGGGAGCCTGGGCTCGGGGGGAGGGTGGCTCTAGGTGACAGGGATGCTGGGAGCATCTAGTGTCACCTCATGCCCCGGGGCACGCTGCCCCTGCAGCCCCCGGGGGCCTGTCCTCCCTGGGCTCTCCCTGGGCCCTTCCTGACCCGCTCAGCGCTGGTGAGTGGGTCCCCCTGAGCC
Source organism: Delphinus delphis (assembly GCF_949987515.2). Classification (NCBI taxonomy): domain Eukaryota; kingdom Metazoa; phylum Chordata; class Mammalia; order Artiodactyla; family Delphinidae; genus Delphinus; species Delphinus delphis. The sequence goes on from NC_082689.1 coordinate 1,099,553, forward strand.
GGCTGCCTTATAGGTCGACGGTCTGTGCTCGGGCCACACCTGGCGTCCCCTTTCTAGTGGCTGTGGTGGAGGAGAGGGAACGTTACAAAGCCACAGGGTGTTGTTTCACGGTCTCAGAAGCCACACCTGCCCCTGCCCTCGACCATGGCAGGGCTCGACTGATCCAGCCTCCCAGCACGGAGCCCGGCTGTGCACAGGCCCTGGGCCGGCCCTGGGTGATGGTGGGACAGAGCCACGGCCCCTCGGGCAGCCAGGGTGGAGAGCACGGTGGTGTTAACACCCCGACAAGGCCGCGGAACAGAGGGTTGGAGCCCCCTGGGGTCTGTGAAGTCTGCTGGGGTGGCATCTAGCCAGAGTGGCTGGACTTGGGGGCCAGGGAGTCTGTGGGAAGTCAGATCTGGGGTCCTTTAGGCAGCAGGAGGAGGGTTAGGGTTTTGTCCCAAGCACAGTGGGGAACCCCAAACACTGAAGGACGGGGTGTGAGAGCGTGTGGGGCACTGAGTGTCCAGATGGGTGACGGTGGCGGCAGAGGGACAGGTGCGATTCCCAGAGGAAGCCAGGAGGACCTGGTGGGGCAGGCCCTGCTGAGGGGGAGGTAGGGTCCGGAGGACCCCTGGGTTCTGCTGGAGCATCTGAGTCTGGGCCGGGGCAGGTGGGGGCAGGCGGGCGGGGCTGGGGGGGAGAGGGGCAGGGGTTGAAGATTTTGTTCTGAAAATGTGGAGTTCGCGGGCCCGTCAGAGCAGGCGTGCCGAGGACGTGGCTGCCTCTGGGCCCCGGGCTAGCACAGGCTGGGGGTCAGTGTGCCCAGGACAGCGCCCTCATTCTTCCAGAGCCAGTTGACCGTGTCGGGGTTCCCCCCAAAGTGGGTCAGAGCCCGTCCTGGTTCCCGTGCCCTCCCCGCACCGGGCAGCTCTGCCACTCCCACCGGGGGGCCAGCTGGGCCCTGACCACCTGCTCCGTTCCCGTTTCAGCCGACGAAGAGGCCCCTGATTACGGCTCCGGCGTCCGCCAGTCGGGAACCGCCAAAATCTCCTTTGACGACCAGCATTTTGAGAAGGTAGCGTGCAGGGGTGGTGCAGCCATGGGCGCCACTGGACAGGCCTGCAGCCCGCCCTCAGCACTCCGGGCCTCACTCGGAGGAAGGGCAGACGGTGTCTCCCTCCCAGGGCTCCCATCTGTGCTCTCAGGCGAGAGGGCGGAGGAGGGGGTCCCGCTCGGTGCCCCCCCGGGGCGGGCAGCTCCTCCTCTCTCCTCTAGGCCCCTTCCTAACCTGACACCACCCAGCCACCCACCGCCCCACCCTGAACCTCAGTGCTTCTGAGGCCTTGGGCCCAGAGCCCCCCAGCGATCGCGGTCCCTATCGGAGGGGTCGTCAGTGCTGGGGACGCACAGGAGGGGCAGAGGGCATCAGGCAGAGAGTGCGGGGGCACGGACGAGGCAGCAGAGGCTATGGGGGGACCTGGCCAGGGCCCTGAAAGCCAATGGGAGAGTCTCACTGCGTCCTGCCCACAGTGGGGAGGAGCTGCGGGAGGGGTACTGACTGGGGAGAGGGGACAGAACTTAAGGCCAGAGACCGTTTCCCACCTTCCTTTCCCACTTGGTAGGCTAATATAGGCCGTGAGAGCATGAGAGACAGGCCTGGGGAGGTGGGTGCCCGCCCACGGCAGGGTAGTCCTGGCACGAGGCTCCCGGGGTCCTCGACGCCGCTCTAGTGGCCGCACCCAGGCCGGCTCTGTCTGACTGTGTCCCCTGCCCACACAGTTCCAGTCCGAGTCCTGCCCCGTAGTGGGGATGTCCCGCTCGGGGACCTCCCAGGAGGAGCTGCGGATCGTGGAGGGCCAGGGCCAGGGTGCTGACGCGGGGCCCTCGGCCGATGAGGTCAACAACAACACCTGCTCAGGTGGGTCCCCGCGGCTGCTGGGACAGGCTCTGGGACACGGTCCAACCCCGCGAGGGCCTGGAGCTCCTCCTCGCCCCCCCCGCCCCCCGCACCCCCTCCCCGCCTCTTAGCCGGCACAGGCGGTGAGGCCCAGCCCTCGAGCCCGGGCTCTAGCCCCTTCGGGTCCCGCCATGCCCCTCTGCCCTTGGCTCCCAGCAGCAGTGACCCCGGAGGGCCTCCTGGACAGCCCCGAGAAAGCCGCCCTGGACGGGCCCCTGGACGCCGCCCTGGACCACCTCGGCCTGGGCAGCACCTTCACCTTCCGCGTGACCGTCCTGCAGGCGTCCAGCATCTCCGCCGAGTACGCCGACATCTTCTGCCAGTTCAAGTGAGTCTCGTACCGGGGCCGGGCTGTGCGGGTGGGTCTCGGCAAGGTGCGGGGGCACCTGGTGACCCCCGGGAGGCTGTGGGTCCCCGTGTCCAGGCCCCACACCCGCCGAACGTCTCCTCCCCATTCACAGCTTCATCCATCGCCATGACGAGGCCTTCTCTACGGAGCCCCTGAAGAACACGGGGAGGGGGCCCCCACTCGGCTTCTACCACGTCCAGAACGTACGTCCCTAGAGCCCCTTCTCCCCCCCATGGCCGGCCCCTCCTGGGCCCGGGGCCTCGTGCAGCCTCCCCCAGCTTCATTCATTCTCTCCAACACGGCTTCTCCTTCCTCTGAGCACCAGCCCTGTCCTGGGCACCGGGGGCCTTGGTGGGTTTAAGACTGGGGGTGGGGGCAGATCAGAGCCCCCGAGGGCTCCCTGCAGCGAGCCTTGGGCAGATGTGGACGTGCAGTGTCTGGGGTGCCCGGTGAGGCCACCCTGGACTGGCGCTGGGGCTGAGGCCGGGGCAGGGCACGCGGAGAGCTGCAGGGTGCCCGGGCAGACGCCCGAGAGGCCAGGAGAGCTCCGGGCCGGGGAGTGTCTCCAAGCCAGGCTGTCAGGAGAGCAGGGACTTGCTGCTGTGAGGCAGGAAAATGGGGCCATGACGGAAACTGTCGGGTGGCGAGGCCTCAGGGGCCCGGCCAGGGGATGCGAGTTTGACCCTGGCCGCCCGGCTGTGGGTGTGTAGCCCAAGCAGGCACAGGGGCCTTGCTCAGAAGGGCCTTGCGAGCTATGGCCTGTCCTGACCCTCGGGAAGAGGGGCTCCCGTGGTTTCTAAGGCAGGGGAATGCGCCAGGGCTGAAGGTGTGCTTGGTGGACTCCTTTCCTGGCTGCTCCGGCAGAGCCCCACGCCCTGGGGCTTCAACAGCAAAGACTTAGCAGCTCTCGGCCCTGGAGGCTGGAAGCCCGGGACCCAGGTGGGCAGGGCTGTTCCTCTGAGGCTGTGATGGAGGGTCCGTCCTTGGCTCGTAGACGGCCGTCTTCTCCCTGTGTCCTCACGTCATCTCTCCGTCCGTACCTGTGCCCCAATGTCCCCTTCTTACGAGGACACCAGTCATGTTGGATTGGGGCTCCATTCTAACTTGATCACCTCTGTGAAGACCCTGTCTCTAAACATACGTGCGGGGGGCGGTTAGGACTTCAACCTATGAATCAGGGGGGCACAATTCAACCCACAACTCTTGGTGAGTGGGCGAGGGCCCGAGGAGGGTCAGACCGGATCACAGAGGCCCCTCGTCCAGCTCTGTGTTCTGAAGGAGCAGCTGAGCCTAGGGGCCCCCAGCCCCATCTGTCCCGGGGAGCGAGCCCTAGGGCCGCTGCCCGGTGGCCTGTCCACTGGGAGTGTGACAGTAGGAGAGGTGGGCTGGACAGACCTAGGCAAGCAGCACTGCCCCCGTCGTGGGCACAGGTCAGCCCGGCTGGGGGTCTCCAATGTGGGCCTGGAGTGCCGAGTCCTTTGTGGGGGCTGAGCGCTCACCTCTGTGCCTCTCCCTCCCCCCCCGACCACACCTCCCTCCAGATCGCCGTGGAGGTGACCAGGTCCTTCATCGAGTACATCAAGAGCCAGCCCATCGTGTTCGAGGTCTTCGGTCATTACCAGCAGCACCCGTTCCCGCCCCTCTGCAAGGACGTGCTCAGGTCAGCGGCCCCGGGCCGGGGGGTCAGGGCCTCTCCACCCCCTGGCCAGCAGGGTCGGCCCGTGCCCCGGACAAGCCTGGTGCGGCAGCTGCAGAGCCGTGCGCCTCCCACCGCCTATCTCCCGCCTACGGCGGCCGGTTTCCCGGGTCGGCAGGACCCAGAGCGGGTCAGAGATGACCCCTGAGGACCGAGGAGGGGTTTCTTAAAGACCGTCGCTGTCAGAACCTCAGCCTAGGCTGGGCACGGACCGCGTACTGGGGCCGAGGGGAGCCGGGTGCTGGGCTGGAGGAGGCCGGGGTGGCCCATGGGGAGACGGCTTCTGTGGCCCCCCGAGAACTCCGCCGAAGGGTCCCTGAGTCCTCAGCTCCGCAGACTGAACGAGGGCCCTTCATCTGCTCCCTCGTTGCTGCAACCTGCCGGGGGCTCACTCAATGGGGGGCGAGTGCCCTCTGGGGCCACCCCACCCAGAGCGTGGGGGGAACAGCCGACGGGCGTCAGGGGCAGTGGGACCCCCTGTCGCCACCTCCATCTCCCCTCAGCTGACACGAGGGGTCCAGAGCAAAGCATCTGGGGTGTCGAGGAAAGAGAGGGCCCAGGGAGGAGCTGCTTTCGGGGCACTTGGCCCCAGGAGCCTTGTCGGTCCTTGGGAGTGCCAAGGGGGCCCTGTCCCGGGAGCCCCTGGCCTTTGCCCCGGTTCTCGGGGCCTCGTGGGGCCTCGCAGGTGGGCTCTGGGGTCCTGAGGGGCCCCCCTCTCGCTCCGAGCTGGTGGAGGGCCTGAGACCGGGCCTTCCCCGGGCCCTGTGGGAGGGAGGGAGGGAGGGAGGGAGGGAGGGAGGGAGACCCGGGCTTGGCGCTGGCAGCCTGCTAGCCTCCCCGGCCAGCCCCTGCCCTCGGCTGCCCGCTCCACCGGGGGGGCCCGCAGACACCAGCCTCTGGTCACCTCACACGGGTGCTTCTGTCTCCACAGCCCCCTGAGGCCCTCGCGCCGCCATTTCCCACGGGTCATGCCTCTGTCCAAGCCAGGTAGGCGGGGCCCTCCTGGGTGCACGCCTGGGCGAGTGGGTGCCCGTGTAGGCGGCCCCTCCAAGGCCGAGTGCTGTCCTGGTGACAGGTCGGTGCTCTTCCGGCCTCCTGGGGCCACCCTGCCCCTGCTGGCCTCATGGGGTCCCCATGGAGTAAGGGGCTCACACCGGAGCGGGGGGCACAGGGCGAAGGTACAGGGACGTCCTTTACCCCTCGGCACGCACAGGGCAGCAGGGCAATGGTCGGGGGTGCCTGCCCAGAGCCCCGTGAGGCTGCCCGGAGCCGACAGTGGGGGGCAGGGGCTTCAGCGGGGCAGGGACATCTGAGCTGAACCTCGCAGGCTGGACGAGGTTTGGGGTGGAAGGCAGACCCGGAAGCTGGTCCACAGGAGGCTGAGGCTGGTGGTGGCCAGGCCAGTGGGGTCCCTGGGTGGTCAGCACCTTGCCTGGCGCCCAGAGCCCCTCCCCGGGAGCAGGAGCCACTTCCCGGGAGATCGGTTGGGTTTTAGTTAAAAGGGGTTATAGGGCTTTTTCCTGCCCTCACGACAAGGGCTGAAGTCCAGGGGTACAGTCTCTAGAAGGCTGGAGCGTCAGCACGGGGGCGGGCGGTGCAGCTGAGGCCCTCACTGTTCAGGAACCCGCCTGGAGGTCGGGGGGCGTTGTCCCCGGCATGGGTGCCCGAGACGGGCCGTGCAGGAGGTGCATCTGCTGCTTCCTGGGCCACGTCCGCGGTGACCCTTGCGTACCCGCCCCCGAGCCCCCGTAAGATGGTGGTCTTCAGACTGAGGGCACCGCAGGGGGACGCACGCCAGCCCCTCCAGGCCTGCAGACCACTCGTGGACATTATTCTTGGCCTCTCTGTGGGTCTTAGGTTGGCCCCTTGTGTTTCCTGGGCTGTTCAGCCTTCCCTGCAGCCTCCAGGGGGACATCCAGAGGCACATTTGTGGTGGAGCGGTGGGGCTCAGGTGGGACTTGATGGGCAAGGGGCTGTGGAGGGCAGTGGGAGCCGAGGGCTGGGGCCCCTTGAGCTGGAGGCAGGTGCTCGGGCTGGTGTGGCGGCTGAGGGTGAGGGTGGTGTAGCAGAGGGTCCTGGGCGGGTTGTGTGGCCTCCGAGCAGGCAGGGCTCCTCCGTCCTGCTGCTTCTCTGTGGCTCAAGTACCGCCCTCTGCAGAGCCCGTGCCAGGTGCGCGTGGCTGAGCGCTCCTCCCGCGGGGCACAGAGAGGCCCACGGTCACGTCTGTCCCCAGGCCCATCGGTACCCAGAGCGGGGCGTACCCTGGGCCCTGGGGAGGGGTCCGCTGGTGCTTTATCTTGGAGGGCAACGACCTCACTGCTCCTGAGGCGTCCCCTCCCCGGCCTCCCCTCTGAGCGCACCCTCGGCACGTGGCTTCTCAGTTTCCCACCGGTGTGTGCTTCTCCCCTGTCGCCCCCAGTGCCCGCCACCAAGCTCAGCACGCTGACGCGGCCCTGCCCCGGGCCCTGCCACTGCAAGTACGACCTGCTGGTCTACTTCGAGATCTGCGAGCTGGAGGCCAATGGCGAGTAAGTCCCAAGGCTGGTGCAGCCCACGCTGGGGATGGGCTGGGGTCCTCTGGGGTTGTGGGGCAGGGAGGGGTCCGGGGGCTGGGCCAGGTGGCACGTGGTGGCACTCTGGTCTTCCCGGACCGGGCCGCCCCACCTTTGATCTGTTTTCCTGTTTTCACCCCTTCTGCTCCTGGGGGCCGGGTGTGTGTGCTGTGGGTGGGGGGCAGGGAGGAGGGGCGCGGCCCTCAGCTCTCACGTCTCTCTCCCAGTTACATCCCTGCAGTGGTGGACCACCGTGGCGGGATGCCGTGCATGGGGACCTTCCTGCTTCACCAGGTGCGAAGCGCTTGCTGCTCCCGCCGGCCTCCAGCGCCCCCTCCCCCAGGGACCCCAGGCCATCTGACTGTCTTCTCTCCTGGTGCCTCGCAGGGCATCCAGAGACGGATAACCGTGACTCTGCTGCACGAGACAGGCAGCCACATTCACTGGAAGGAAGTGCGAGAGCTGGTCGTGGGTGAGTGGTGCGGGGGGTGGGGGGGGGCCTCGGGGGAAGAGCACAGACCACGCCCTCACCCCGGGCCCTGGCCGGACGCCTGGGTTCTAACCGCGGCCCTGCCCCTGTTGCCGTGTGCCTCAGCCCCTCACCTGAAGAGAAGGGCTTGGCCTCAGGTGATGAGTCCAGATTTCTATTTAATCGCTGTACTAACTTGCTAGGGCTGCCGTAACAAAGTACCAAAAACTGGTGGCTTAAAACCACAGAAATGTATCCTGTCCCCGTTCTGGAGGCACAAGTCCTGTGATACAGGTGTCAGCAGGGGCCACGCTGCCTCGAAACCTCAGGGGAGAATCCTTTCTCGCCTCTTCCAGCTTCTGGTGGTTGGTAGGGACTCCTCGGCTTGTAGACACATCACCCCGCCCTCCGTCTTCACAGGGCCTAGATACTTAGATGACGGCCCACCTGACTCCAGCGTGATAGCATCTCGACTGATCACGTCTGCCAAGGTCCTATTTCCAAATAAGGTTCTGGGGGTCAGGGCTGCAACACGTCTTTCTGGGGGGACACAGTTCAACTTACAGAGATCACCCAGGAGCTTAGACGCTTTCCTTCTGTAACTTCATGTCCTGAACTCTTTCATCTACTGGAAACATTTCCTTTGCTGATTCTTTGTAAAGAATTTGTCTTCCCAGTTTCCGTTCAAGGATAGGGACCACGGTCCATTCCAGCGTGTCATCAGCATGAAGCTGCCGGCGCCACCCTGGCCTGGAGCTGAGGGCCCCCGTGGAGGGCCCACCCTGGGGCATTGCTGTGGCCGGGGGGCAACAGCTCCAGGGCAGTGTCCCTGGGGCTTGTAGGGGGGGTTCTGAGGGTGTAGTAACAGGACTGTGACAAGGGACCCATCGCCTGCACCCGAAGTGCAGGATTGTGGGCAGGGAGGTTCTGGGGCCCCAGGACAAACGCTTTTATTCTAGACGTTTCGCATCTATTTTCACACAAATCAGAAAAACAGTCGAACAAGCACACACACCCCCATTTCAGATGTTGTTTAGGGTGAGTCTAAAAACTCCGCATCAATTTAAAGAGAAGGTGAAGCAGACCCCCAGCTCGCTCGCGGACGTACTGCACGTGGGTGGGAAATGATGCCGCCGTCACCCCGAGCCTGTTCTGCCCAGAGGGAAGGGTCTACACCACCTACTGACCCGGCTCTGGTCCTGGTGGAAACTCTCCCTGACGCCCCACCCCATCACCCTCATCCCTAGGACTGTGTCTGCACAGAGGCTGCACCCTCGCTGGCCTTGGGGAGCCAGGCCCTGGTCCCGGGATCCCACCTTTCTCTCTGCTCTCCGGGCCACATCCCATTTGAAAATGCAGACAGGGGTGTTCGCCTGTGTGTGTGGTGAGGGGATAAGGGTGCTATTGAAGGGGATTCGGGGAGATGCTGGCAGGAACACCAAGGCCCCCACTCTTGGGCTAAGGGGTTTGGGCTTTGCCGCTCTGGGCTGCATCAACCTCGCAGACCTGAGTGGACGTCTCGGCCTGACCGGGGCTCCGAGGGCATCAGTTTTGCAGGTGGAGCCCTGGGCAGACTCTGAGCCGACAGAGTCCCTCCGAAGAGCCTCCGCTGAAGCCCACGCCCGGGGGGTGAGGAGGGGTGAGGCTGGCACACGGGCCAGGTCTCTTCCTGCAGCTGAGCTGCCCCAGGAGGGGCCGTGTGGCCCTCCCCTGCCTTAGCCTCCAGCCATGGGGGACACACCCTTCGGGGACACGTGGCTGGAGGCCCACACCTGCCTTCTCCCAGAGCTCAAATGTTGCTAGAGGCTTCCAGGAAGTGGAGCCCCAGGGTGTGGGCTCAGAATTCTGTCCTGGTGCTGGGTCTTATTTCAACTCTGCATGGGGGGCGGGGAGGAGGGGAGAGGCCAGGGATTCCTTTCTGGCTTAACAAAGAAAAGTCAGTATTTGTTTATTCCTCGAGGAAGCAGAGCAGTGAATTTAAGGATCTCTACAAGGCACGAAATTATTACTGAAACCACCAGGAGGGAGTTCTGACTCAGTGGTTCTGGTGCCGTTTACAGTCACTCCCACCCCCCACCCAAGTGCGGGCGCCTTGGAGGGCGCTGTTGGAGATGCTTCTTACAGGGAGAGATTTTTGATGCAGATAGTGTTTCTTTTCTTTCTTTTTTCCTTTTTTTAAGTGTAAAGAGAAAAGGGAACATTTTCTCCTTCTCATCTTGCTAAGATTTCCTTTTCCAGCAGGTAGGAGGGCCTGTGAGTTCTAGGCTGAGGGACTGGCGTCTATCAGTTGGGGTGGGGGAGATACTGCGAGAGTTATCGATGGCTGAAAGACTGAGAAACTCAGAACTTAGGCCGCAGGGAAAGATGGCAGGACGCCCACTGACAGGCGGCACCACGTGCAGGTGCAGACCCCGTGTGGGCCTCCCTGTCCCCCACGCACCCGGTGTTGCCTTTTGTCAGGTGCTCTTGTGGCCACGTGGGGAGCCACGTGATGTGGCCTCACAGGTGGAGGCTCCGGCCCAGGCAGAGGCGGAGAGCAGGGACCCAGCCCCCCACCTGCCCTCCTGGGCAGTGACACGCGGCCTGTCCCCTTTCCTGAAGGTCGCATCCGAAACACCCCGGAAACCGACGAGTCCTTGATCGACCCCAACATCTTGTCCCTCAACATCCTCTCGTCTGGATACATCTACCCGGCCCAGGACGACCGGTGAGTCCCCTGGGGGCGGCGGCAGGGCTGCTCCCGACTCCCTGGAGGAGGGTCCGCGTCAGAACCCAGGGTGCGTTCTCAGCTCATCCACTTGGCCCCCCGGCCACAAAGGGCCAAAGCTTTCCAAGCCCTCCTTTCTGAGCCCTCCGGGAAGGGGTGCAGGGAGGGGTGCCTGTGGCCGCGACTTCCCCCGGCAGGATTGTCTGCGCACCGTCCTGTCTCTGGCTCACTCGGTCACCCGACAGAGGGGCCGCGTGGGAGTTGCCGGCGGATGAGCTGGGTCCTGTCCTCGGGAGTGTCGTGGGTGGGTGGGCGGGATGGGGCAGTGGGAAGCATGGGGCGGACAAACAGGTTGGATTTCCCAACCACACCTCTGCGGGCAAGTCTGTACCCTCTGGCAGGGGTGCTGGGGCCGAGGGTCCTGGAGTTCAGGGTCGAGCTGGGTCGGCAGTCTGGCGTCCCGGGGTGGAGGTCTGCCCAGCGGCACAGCTTAGCCCACGCTCCTCGTCACTGGGCTGTTCCTTTCCAAGCTCCCAGGTGATGGCCGAGATCTCTGCAACCTGGGCAGTCTGAGCTTGACCGCATCAGGGTGGGTGGATGCGGCCCCCCCGGCAGCCCCTGACAAAGCAGGCCTGTCGGGGTTTGCCAGGCCGGGCGGGGATGTGAGGCGGAGGCCTGTGGGGGCCCGGCCGGGGCAGGCAGCTCATGACTGAGAGCCGCCCTCCCGGGGGGAAGGTCAGAAGGCTTGGCTGTGTCTGAGGTGCTGCTTTCTGGGGCTTCGGGGACACGGGGAGGGCGCTCCCGAGTCCCGAGGGCTCGACCGGGCCCAGGAGGAGGAAGCCGAGAGCTGACCCTGCGCTCGAGCCGTGGGCGTCTCGCGGGCTTCGTGGCTGTGTTTGCAGGAAAGATGTCTTGAGGGCTGGGTGTGCTCAGAGCGGAGTGCGGGCACCCCGCACGTGCAGGGAGAACCGGATCCATAAGGATAAAGGGTCCTGGGACCAGACGGAACTCAGTTTCTTTATTGACTCCCTGGAGAGTGGCCGTAGGGAACCATCCCTTGGTGTGGGCAGCTTGGGGGGTGGGGGCAGAGACCCCAACAGGGGCAGGTGTGGCTCTGGTTCCAGCCCTGCCCCAGAACCTTCCAGAAGAAACTCACCCTGCACTCATGTCCAGAGCGGGGAGGGATTGGGTGAAGAATGCTGGGGGGGTGTTCTCACAGGGGCGGGGGACACCATGACAGGCAGGCGGGGCTTACCTCGGGGCAGGGGCCAGTGAGGCACAGTGCGGGGGCAGGGGGGGGCCTGTCGCCATGAGAACACACCCTGGGGACATGGCAGAGAGGGCCTGGCGCCCACCCGCACGGGCTGCCTGCAGGGACACGGGCCGCTGTGCCCGGGCCGTCAGGGGTGGGGACCCCGGGGGAGGTGGGGCCCGGGAGGGCTCTGTCTGCCATGCTGAGTGCCGCTTTGGACCTGGAGAATGACCTCAGCATTCCCCTGACCTCTGACCCTTCCTTTGCCTCGGCAATTCCTAGATTCTTGGGGCAAGAAAGGGTGGGGGGGGGAGAGAAGGGGGCGGGGGTGCCTCTGGGCCTCCCGCCCTACACGGTCTCCCTGCTCTGAGGAGGGAGACTGCGTTTCTGGGCTCCCGTCCTCCGGCCAGCACGGCTGCTGCAGGGCACAGGGGGACCTCGTCCTGGGCTCAGTCCCCAGGCAGTGGAGGGGACAGCTGCTCCTGGCTGGACCTCGGGTCAGTGGGGCTTTGGCTAAAGAGGTTCTCCTTGTTCCTGGAGGCCAGAGGACCCATCGCTGACGGGCTCTGTCCTGTTCCCTGGGGGCTGTGGGCAGTGAGGCCGGCCAGCTCTGGGCTGGTCCGGGCCCTCACGGCTCAAGGACGTCCTTGGGCTGGGGCTGTAGTCCTTGCCCGTAGCTGCTTTGCCCCCTGCTTGGCTTCTGCCCGTGCTGTACGGCCCCAGGACTGCCCCGACCCCAGCCCGGCCTGGAAAATCTCAGGGACGCTCCTCGGGGGGTGGCCCCCGGCAGGAGACATTCTGAGGCTTAGCTGGCCAGGCCGGCAGCTCCTCCCGAGGGCCCTCGTCTTCCCTGGACGGTGGCTGATGTCCGCGGAGCCGCGATGGGCCCGGCTGCTCTGCGGGGGACCCGGCAGGCCCTTCTGCCCCCAGAGACGCTGAGGCTCAGAGACCCAGGTCTGCTTGGGCCTCGGAGCCTCAGCTGCCCACCCGCTTTGCCGCGGCCTCAGCCTCCTCCCCGCTCAAAGGTGCCGCGCTTTGCAGCCTCCCCGGCTCAGAGTGGGCCTGGGGCCGCGGACGGCTTCTCCCCGCGCCGCCCCGCCCCTCTGTGGCCGCGGACGGCTTCTCCCCGCGCTGCCCCGCCCCTCTGTGGCCGCGGACGGCTTCTCCCCGCGCCGCCCCGCCCTCACTAACCTGTGGTTGTTTGTGTTTTGCAGGCAGTTTCTTGATTCGGACATGCCTAGGTACCATTTGCGCCCCTTGGTCTCCTTCCAGCCTCGCCTCCCACCCCCGCAGCCCTGAGATTTCATTTCCGCTTTTTGGATTCCTTCCACACTTGCTCACCTCTCCCTGCCGTCTCTCCCATCTTCTCCTTTCATTTTATTTCCTTTTGTATTTCTCTCTTCCTACTGCTTCCTTCCCTGTCACCCTCCCCTGGCTGCGTCCCTTCTGCCCCCACTCTTGATTTTGGCCGCTTTGGTAGTTTCCTGCCCTCGGTAGACACTGGCTGACTTCCTGCTCCCCTCCCCCCACCCCACCCCTGAGCCTTGCCCGTCCCTGCACCCCAGCGGGAGCACCCGCATGCAGGCTGGCCGGCCAGGCCCACTCCCCGCAAAGTGAAAGAGAAAAGAGGGAGGGGGAGGGGCCGTAGACAGGAGCAGCCCGGCTGAGATCTCCTCGCTCTGCGCTTCCCAGGCCTGGGTGCGAGCCCCTTGACTGGCCAGGCGGGTGGCTCCAACCGCACACCCTTTTTGGAAGTAGGTGGGTGGGCCCAGGCTCTGGACGCGCTCGGGTGGCCCCAGGTCCAACCCCCCGAGGCACGGGCTCCTGGGCCGGGGACAGCAGATCCCTCCCAACTCGAGTGAGGCCCTGGCGCGCGGTGACTGGGTGCAGGGTCCTTGAGACCCTGGGGGTGGACAGCCTCATGGTCCCTAATTCAGACTTTGTCCGTGAGACTCTAGTCTGTTCTGAGCGGAGGGTCAAGGCCGTAACTGTCTTGCCAGGCTGGGCGGCAAGGGAGGGAGAGGCTTCTGGGGGCCAAGCCGGGGCGGGCAGCTCATGGGTCCCTGTGGATTGTGGCCAGAGCTTGGTGGCCCTGGGGGTCACTGTTTTGAAGGATGAAAGGAGCGGCAGGAAGGCTTCCAGTGCCGATGTTTGAGGCTTTAAGCTGCGGGGAGGGGAACGGGTGGCACCTGCCCCTTTGTGAGGGGGGAGCCCCAGGACCAGGTTGGGGGCACAGCAGGACGTTCGGAGGCCGTGTCCTTGTCAGGTCATGGGTGTGGTGTGTCAGGACAGATGGTCACTGTGAATGTGCCCCGGGCAGTTGTAGCTGAGGCCCCCTGGGGCAGTGAGCAGCCTGTGGTTCCTGTCGGGGTGTGCCCGAGGACGTACGCACCCACTCCAGGAGCAGATCCTTGCCCTCCCTGGGGACATGCAGCTGGGTGCGGCCGAGACCTGGTCAAGGAGAAAACGGCAGTGGACTCTGTACCAGGGGAGGGTCACAGCCCTGCGGAGCCCAGAGCAGGGACCTGCCTCTCGGGCAGCCCGGAGGGCCTGCTGGAGGTGGCAGCTTACCAGCTGGTCCTGGAGGTGGAAGTCTGCCGGGTCTCAGAAGGCGCTGGGGCGGGATCCCATCGGCTCGGGTTCATCCCTGAAGGGGTCCCGATGTAGGGGCTGTTTCCCTGATGAGTGGAAACTTCCAGGCCCATCAGTACGATCGCACGGGGGTGTGTGGGCATTCTGTTCAAGTTTGCGTTTCCACAAGCAGCCCAGCATGATAGAGGGTGTTCAGGCTGGTCCTGGACACCCCCCTACAAATACCTCATGCCTCCAGGAGGGTTCTGGGTAAAATGGAAACATACCCTCGGGCCAGGAGGAGACATGGCACCAGGAAAGGAAGGGGGAGCCCCTCCTTCCCGGCAGGGCCTCCTTCGCCAGCCCCTAGACTTCAGGAGGACCTCACCCCTGCACCCGAGCAGGGGGCCCCAGCCCCCAGTTTCAGAGGTGGGCTCATCGGCCCCCAGTGGACTTGGCCCGAAGAGGAGGCTTAGGGCGCTCAGAGAGGTGAGGGGTCAGCACCCCAAGACTCGGGCTAGTGCCTGCTTCATGGGGCTGTGTTTTGCGGGGCAGGAAACCATTGTGGTGGGTGGTACTGGGGACTAGCAGAGTCCCCAGTACTGGGGACACTGGCAGTGCACGGTGACCCCCACCCATCCCATCTGGAGTGGGGTGGGGACTGGGGCTGTACCGACTGGGCTGGGGCAGCCTGGCTGTGAATGTGGACAAGTGGCAGAATCTTCTGGAACCTTGGTTTCCTTCCGCCTCAGGATGGGGATTTTATTAGGGCCTAAGGTGGTGATGTTCAATGAGATGAATGTGGAAAGCTCTCAGCAGGGGTCTTGCGTGTGGAACTTCATTAATGTAAGTTGTGTGGTTATTTTCACTACTACCTCGTTAGTATTTAATTTAAAATACTCGTACTTAATTTAAAACACATACCTCCTGAGCAAGAGCCTGTTTCTTCTAACCACTCCAATTTTGCCGAAGGGGCCCCACTTAAATACCAGGGACTCACGCCCACCTTGCGGAGCCCCCGAGACACGCAGGAGGGGTTGTGACACAGCCTGTGACCCATGAAGAGCTGGGTCAGACCTTCCACGCTGTCCGCGCCTCTTACCCCAGCTCACGCTCCTGCCCAGGGCTCGGGTTTCCACCCGCCTGGAGCAGAAAGGGTCCTCATGACCCTTTAAAGCACAAAGGTGTTGAGGAGAAGGCTGGGGGACACTGGCAGTGCACGGTGACCCCCACCATCCCACCAGGCGCGGGATCTGATTTCCCCAAACAGGTGGCCCAGGTGCCCCAAAGGCTACTCCAGCCTCCCCGGAAGGGCCCAGATGTGGGATCTTTCCCCTTCTGTCCTGCCATGCTGCGCCACTTATGGGGCCATGACCCTCCCTCACTCATTCATCCATCTGTCACATGTGAGCCACGTTCTTTGGGGTGTTAGAAAGGGGGATTAAAGACTAAGACCGGAACAGTCAGTCCCCAGGAAGCTCAAAGCCTGGCCCGGGGGTTCGCTTGTCCCCTCATCCCCTCGATCCTCCGTCCCCTGTGTCCCTCTGGTCTAAGAGCTCGCTCTGCGAGGTGGGTGATGCCACTTGGCCGAGCACGTGTGGCATCCAGACACAGCAGAATTCCTGAGGTTCGAGGCCGTTCCACTGCTCTTAGCCGCGTGGGCACGTCTTGGGATCACGGTCCCCACCGGACAGGAGGGCTGCCCTGGTTGCAGTCCGGGGGCTCAGTCCTGGAAACCTGCCCATCAGATCACCACCCCCAAGAACCTGGGCCACTCCTGCAAGTGTGACACTCTTTCGAGAAACATAGTTCCCAGAGCATCACGAGTTTCAGGTTGCAACCTCGAGCGTGGGGTTTAATTTTCAGATTCTCGGCAGACCCATTCGCCTTAGGATGCCCCACGCCGGCCTGTTGCTGCACCATGGCTGTGACGCACGTCAGAAGTTTACACGAGCTCTGATGGGCCGTCGGCAGCAGGCGTGGGAGAGTCTCATACAGAATGACCAGGTGCTCGTGTCGAGAGCCCTGAGATTCCGTCACCTCCCACCCAGGCAGCCCAGGGCCTCCCGCGGACCCACACGTGCTCACAGGCAGGGTTCCCGCTCCACCAACCCCGGGGAAAACGAAACAGCTGCAGCCTACTTGTGGCAGGACAGAAAAGATGTTTACAACATGTGGTGTTTTCTTCGTCAACAAAACTTTCTAACTGAGTTTTCAAGTTTTCCCCGTGTGGGTCCTCGCTTGTTTGAGCATCACGCTCTCGTCCCAGAGCTAATTTGGGGTGGTTCTGTTTCCGGGGTCCGCTGCCTGACCCCTTTGGCTGGAGGAGAGCCGCCAGACAGGCCTCCTCGTCCAGGAACCCCTCCCTCCCAGGCTTGGAAGGCTCGCTTGGAGTCAGGATGTCAGCCGGAGGCTCCCGGAAGTGGACCGGAGGTGTCTGAGTGGGGGACTTCTCCATGCTGGGTCCCCACTCTGCTGCAGAGGGACTGTGTTGATGGGCATTTTCCGTCCGGCTGGGGGCCCTGCAGGAACCCCCTGGGGCTCTGCTGTGGGTGCAGGCTGGCCTGCCTGCGGCCCCTTTCTTTAACACGGGGTCCCAGGGCACGGCACGCAGAGGAAAGGGCGAAGGACCAGGATCCATGGTGGAGCCTGGCACGGCCTCGCTGGAGGGAGGGACTGGCCACTTTCCCCAGAATGGGCTGGATGCAGAGGGTCCACAGTATGACGGTGCTGAGCCGGTGGTGAAGCTCTGATGCTCTGCCCTTAAGGTGGCCCCACCCCAGCGTTTCTGCTTCCGTGAGTGCGGGGGCCCCGGAATCTGCATTTCTGATCAGTTCCCGGTGGTGCAGATGCTGTGGGTCCAGGGACCCCAAGTCTGGGCCACACGTTCCCCTTGAAAGTGTACCTGGGGGGCCGACTGAACTTCGCTCAGGTAGAGTGAGCAACGCCGCAGGGGAGGGGCGCCTTCCGGGTGACCTGACCCTAGAGGGTCCGCTGGGGCTGCTCACAAGTCGGTCCTGGCGTGGTCTCCCCGCAGGCCAGGCACCTCCGGGAGGCACCGCGGCTCCCTCTCAGCCCGCTGGGTCTTAGTTTCCTGCCATGTGACACCCGGCCCAGGGGGGCTGCTTGGGTCCCACGTCGGTGGGCTGCCGCCCTCCCGCCCTGCTGGGCTGGGCTGGGTCCTCACGCCCCGAGCACTTGCGGCGGGAAGGAAGCCGGCAGCGTCCTGTAGCAACATTTTAGGCAGGTGGACAGAGGTGGCAGCGCTGAGCCAGGCCCGGGGCCAGCGGGAGGCTTTGGGGCTGGCCAGCCTGCCAGGGCCGGGGCCTCAGGCTGGGCCGTGCCCAGGGTGCGGTTGGGCCTCCTGGGGAGAGGACTTGTAATAACAGTAATGCCTCCAGGCCTGTCCTCAGCTCCTCCCCGGCTTACTGAACCCGCAGGATGTCCCAATGAGGAGGGGCAGTGACTGCCCGTCACTGGTCCAGGAAGCAGGGCACAGCCCGAGGTCACGTGTCCGCTGTCAGCCCGAGGTCACGTGCTGTGAAGTGGCATTTGGAGCTGGGCTGGCGGGGGCGGGAGGCGGGGGGGCATTTGTTCTGAGCTGCGCTGCAGCGGGCCTCTGGCTCTGTCCGCAGACCTGGGGCATTTGCGGACCCCTGGGACAGAGGGCATCCCTCTGGGTCTGGGTGGCAGCTCCAGGTGCGCCCGGCTGGTCCTGCTGGAGATGGACCCAAGGCTCTCCCTGTGGACACAGGGGAAGGGGTGTCTGCAGGTCCCCGGGCTGGGGCTTAGAGTGGGCCCCACCCACAGGGAGCCCCCCACCCCCGTGGGCCGCGTCTGGGCCCCACGAGACGGCAGTCAGCAGCTCCGCGGCTGGTGTGGCCCAGCCCCACCTGCTCCGTGTCAGTTAGCTGGTACCTGGCCGGGTGGCGGTGCTCGTTCTGACGTGAATTTCTTCTGTGTGTGTACGTGTGTGTCCTGGCTGCCACCGCATTTAGCGTTTCGTTCGGAAATGACACTAGGTACAGCTCACTTTTCTCTTCTGCGCTCGCTCGGTCTGTCCTCTCCTGACTTTCAATTTCCTTTCTCCCCCGGTGTCTCCCCGCTCTCTCTGCCCATTCTCTGGTTACCCCATTGTCCTCACGTCCTGCCTCTGGAACTTTCTCCTCAGTGGCGTGTCCGGCAGTGGCCCTGCCCTGTCCCGCTGCTTCTCCCGCGCCCCTGGACTGCGCCATGGAGAGAGGGGGTGGCCGTGGCACTGTCCCTGCCCCTCCGCGGCTTCCCTCCTCTTCCCTCTGCATTGCCGGGTGGGCCCGGCTCCTCCACAGGGGCCGGGCCGTGTCAGGGCTGCTTGTGGTGATGCGTTCCTCAACTGTGTCTGCGTGAGGATGCTTGGACGGAAACCGGGTGAGGCTGGGGGCTGCCAGGGCCCACAGAGCGGCCACACTGTGCCTTGAGGCACAGCCCCAGCTCAGATACGAGGGTCCTCAAAACAGCACCCGGCCTGAGGCAAGAGTTTAGAGCTCTGCCATCAGAAGCTTGAAAACGGAAGCTGTCATATGACAGGAAACCCTGCCCTGGAGGCCACCAAACTGTCTGGGCCCTGGGCCTGCCCTGAGCTGCCCTCAGAGGGGTTTCCTGGCCCCTGGCTCATGCACTGGTCATTACTTTCCGGGTTAGAGACTGGGGACAGGAAGAAACCACCACTGCCCGCTCTGTGCTACGTGGGGCCCTGCCTTTCCACGGGGCCTGGCTGAGGTGGGCGGAGGCCATGCCGTCTGGGAGAGGGGCCACCCCGGTTTTCACCCCCAGCATCCTTCCCCAAGGGCGAGTCGGTTGGTGGAGGAGATGGCCATGGAGAGTGTCGGCAAAGCCGGGCGGGCTCCCTTTGAGGCCAGGGAGAGGCCAGGGTGCCTCCTTACTCAGGCCGAGACTGGGTGGAGTTGGGCACCCCTTCCCATGGTCTCCCCACCACCACCGTCGCCTCTGCCCCCTTCCCCCCTCCTCTCACCCTCCCTCCCCTTTGTCACAGCCCCCTCCCCTTTCCTCTCCTCCCCTCTCCATCCTCTCACTCCTGCCTCAGCTCCAGGGGACCCCTCTCCCCCTCCCCCAGGGTGGAGCTGAGAGGGCTCCGCACTCACCCTGGGGGGCGCCTGAGTCCCCCACCTGGCATGGTCCTGAGTAAGGAGGGCTCCATCCTCCCTGGACACCAACACCTGGGCCTCTGACCTGTGGCCCCAGCGGCTCTCCCTGCGGGTGGCCCACACGTCTGTCTGTCTGTGTCTGTCCGTCTGCATGTCCCCACCCCCACCAAGAGCAAGCCACATCCGACCTTCTACCTTGTCTCTGCTTCCGTCCAGGACCTTCTACCAGTTTGAGGCTGCGTGGGACAGCTCCATGCACAACTCCCTCCTGCTGAACCGGGTCACCCCTTACCGAGAGAAGATCTACATGACTCTCTCTGCTTACGTTGAGGCAAGAAACCTGCCCCCAGGGCACTCCACCAAAATCACCCGTCCCCCAAGCCTGAGCTGCTTGCCAAGGGGCAGTGAGGGTGCTTGTTAGCCCTGGACAAACCCAGTCAACCCTATTCTCTTCTCAGAAGCCTTCTTAAGTCCTTGAATTAAATCTATGTACTTTTAATGGCTGTGCTCGCAGTTAACGAATGCTGCTACCTTTAGTGTATGGGTTTGTCCTTGGGGTTGCAAGATGGCTGCAGCACCACCAGACATTGCATCTATCTTCCAGGCAGCACAAAAGCAGAAGCGTCCCATTCCCCATCCCCAGGGTCTCAGGCCGTGACCTCCCTTTGAAGCACAGGAGGAGGCTGGGGGCGTGGGCGTTTCTTGCTGTGCACAGTACTGAGGAATGGGGGCGGGGCTTTGGGGTCGGCAGCCAGCGGGATGGTAGAGACGAAGGCATCCACCCCCTGAGAACCTAACTACTCCAGCTGTAATATGGGGACCTACCTGTGTGACTGCCCCACGGGATGAGGTTGGCTCAGGCTGAGAAAACACTTGCAGGGCTTTGCCCAGACAAGACACCAGCTTTGTCAGCAGTTATCCCGGAGCTTCGGGAAAACCAAAGAACCGGCTGTTTAAGACAGCACCTCGCTTGCTGTGCAGTCATTTCCTGTGGCGTTTGAGAGTTAAACTGTGGGTACACAGACAGGGTCCGGTCAGATCCTCACAAACGTTTTGGGGAGTGTGTCACCCCGATTTAATGGTGAGGCAGCTGAGGCCCGTGTCCGGGACACTTGGGGCCCCCGGCAGTGGGTGCCCCGCTGTCTCTCCCTCGTGGCTGTGGTTCGGTGCGGAGGCTCTTGTGCCCCGAGGGGGAGATGGCTAGGTGCGGCTGGAGCCGAGCCCCCGGGGTGTCCTTGGGTACGAGCCCCTCCCTGCCCTCCGCAGATGGAGAACTGCACACAGCCGGCCGTCATCACCAAGGACTTCTGCATGGTCTTCTACTCCCGCGATGCCAAGCTGCCGGCCTCGCGCTCCATCCGCAACCTGTTCGGCAGCGGGAGCCTGCGGGCCTCGGAGAGGTGAGCCTGCAGTGGCGCCCTGGGTGCAGCGGGTACCAGACTGGGCTCTGCGCGGAGCAGTATGTCACGTGGTGCACTCCAGGCCGGCTGGCCCATGAGACGGAGGACCTGCCCCGGTCCCGTCGGGCCTCCGGCTCTGGGGTCCATCTCACTCGGACCGTCAGTGGACGCCGCCGGGCACTTGTGGGGACCCCGATGTCATGTTGGGGGGTGTGAGAGAGCCAGGCTCTCCCCACAGGGCACAGTGGGAAGGCCTGAGGTGTCCACTCTGGGGCCTCCCTGGGAGGTGCTGGTGACCTTCCTCCCCAGGGGCCATGCGGATCTGTGCTATTGGGATTGCTCCCCCCACTCTGTGGGAGAAACTGGGTAAACATGGGGCTGGGCGGGAAGCGGGACTCTGGACAGCACTTCCTGAGGACCTGTGCTAAGCCAGTGCTCTTGGAGGCTGGGGGCACGTGGGGGAGTCGGACACCAGGACCCGCGTCCCTTCTTGCGCTCTGACCTGCATTCTTGGGGGTCACCACTGGCAGCCTTCAGTGAGGCTCCCCACGCACTGTCTCGTGGCCCCTGTGTCCCCACTGCCCTGGCACAGCCGGGAGGAAGGGGGGGTGGGGGTCCTGGGCTGGCCATGGTCCTGTCTTCCAGGAGGTCACCCCGTGAGCGTGAGCCCCTCTCCATGAGCAGGTTAGCAGGGAGCCCTTGGCAGAATCAGTGGTCCCAAGAGGAAGGGGGGCCCAGCGGGAGTCTGGGATGGGGACCGTGTACAGGGACTGCATCGCGGGGAACCAAGCACCTCTGCCACCTCGTGCAAGGCCGCTTGGCGTGGGCGGCTGCAGGACTCGTGCCCAGTGTGCGTTTGGTGGTGGCGAGAGTCGGTGCCTGGCCGACGCGGGGCCAGGTGGCGACGTTCCTCCTCCCATCCCCCACCACTCCTGGCAGCAATCGCGTGACGGGCGTGTACGAGCTCAGCCTGTGCCACGTGGCCGACACGGGCAGCCCAGGTAAGCGTCTGCCCTGGGCTCTCTGGTCGGGGGTGGGGTGGGGCACCGTTGGAGGTCAGGGAGCCCCGTCCCTGGGACCACCTGGGTGACTTCAGCCACGCTGCCATTTGGGGGCCCCTCACCTGGAGACTCGAGTGCTCACCTCGTGCCCCCCGGAGTTGCTGGGGGGCTGGAGGACAGTGAGGGGAGAGAGGAAGGGAGAGGAGGGGCAGCCGAGACCCCGCGGGACACCTGGCTCTGGGGGGGGGGTCCTGCCTCCCTCGGGGGATAAGCCTGCAGCTAGGGACACGTCTGACGGGCGTCCGCTCCAGGGATGCAGCGGCGGCGCCGGCGGGTGCTGGACACGTCCGTGGCCTACGTCCGGGGTGAGGAGAACCTGGCAGGCTGGAGGCCGCGGAGCGACAGCCTCATCCTGGACCACCAGTGGGAGCTGGAGAAGCTGAGCCTCCTGCAGGAGGTGAGAGGGCCAAGCCCACCAGGTCCCCACCCCACCCAGGATGGAGCGCGTGGCCCTCGAGCCGCCCGTCACAGGGCTTAGGGCCGCATGACGCCACCGGCTAGGATGGGAGGTTCATTCTTTTTTTTTTTTTTTTTTAATTAATTAATTTATTTATTTATTTTTGGCTGTGTTGGGTCTTCGTTTCTGTGCGAGGGCTTTCTTTAGTTGCGGCAAGCGGGGGCCACTCTTCATCGCGGTACGCGGGCCTCTCACTGTCGCGGCCTCTCTTGTTGCGGAGCACAGGCTCCAGACGCGCAGGCTCAGTAGTTGTGGCTCACGGGCCTAGTTGCTCCACGGCATGTGGGATCTTCCCAGACCAGGGCTCAAACCCGTGTCCCCTGCATTGGCAGGCAGATTCTCAACCCCTGCGCCACCAGGGAAGCCCGGGAGTTCATTCTTGACCCAAGCGCAGACTGTTGGGCACGTAGATGAGACAAGAAAGGAACAGGGAGGGAAACTAGTGGGCGGGCGAGGCCCTTCTGTCGCTCGAGCCAGGACGGCCAGTGTCCAGCAGCGGCACTGACTGCTGACCCGGGGCGTGGGTGGGAAGCGGGCATCGGGGGCCATGTCCACCCTCTGGGCCCTTCCCGAGTCCGCAGCTGCAGCGCGCACGGCCCCCCGGAACGCAGCTGCGGGAACACAGTGTCCGTCCCGTTGGCTCACGGCGGCGCACGGGCAGGTCTGTTGGCGCCACGTCACATGCCACAGCCCAGCAGGGCGGCCGGCTCTCCCGGCCCTGAGCAGGCCTGGGGCTCAGAGCAGCCGCCCGCTCTCCCCGCCCTGGCGGGAGCAGAGGCAAAGCCACACTCGTGCTCCTCTGTGCAGGTGGAGAAGACCCGGCACTACCTGCTGCTGCGGGAGAAGCTGGAGACGGCCCAGCGGCCTGGTCCCGAGGCCCTGTCCCCCATCTCCAGCGAGGACTCCGAGGCCCACAGCTCGTCCAGCTCCCCGCTCGCGGCTGCGGGCCGGCCGTCGTCCCTGGAGGCTCCCAACGAGAGGCAGCGGGAGCTGGCGGTCAAGGTGGGTGGCAGGTGGGCGGCGGCCATGCTCCTGGCCCTTTCCTGGTGCCAGTGACTTGTCACGGCCACCAGGACCTGGGAGAATGAGTCTGTAGGGTCACCTTGACCCCACCCCCACCCCACCCTACCCACATTGGAACCCGGGGACCTCTTATAGCCTCTACTCCCCCAGGCAGTGACCTGCTCTCTCTTGCATACCTGTGCTGATGGGGAGCTCGCCACCTACACCAGAGCTGGCCTTTCAGCTGCTGGGTGGGCCACGGGGAAGGCCTCCCGCACTTCAGGGGGTGCTGGCCCCACCCCCACCCCCGCCCAGGCCCCAGGCCTGCCCCGGGGGGCTTCCTCAGACCGCCGCATTACCTGGGAGAGGTGAGGGTGCTTCCCACCTTGACCTGGGGTGCCTGGCCCCTCGGCCAGTCTCCCGTGTCCTGGGCCTGTGTCCGTGGCAGAGCCGGGTCCCGGGAGGTCCCTGACCAGGCGTTTGCTCTCCCGGCAGTGCTTACGGCTCCTCACCCACTCCTTCAACAGAGAGTACACCCACAGCCACGTCTGCGTCAGCGCCAGCGAGAGCAAGGTGGGCGTGGAGGGGCCGCCCACGGGGGGGCGGGGGGGGGGCTGCTGTGGCCGAGAGAGGGAGATAAGGGTTTTCTTAGGAACATTCCTCTCCCAGCCTAAAGGGATGCCTCAGAGCTAAGGGGCTGGCTTCCCGGGGCCTGAGGCTGGGGCCCGCCGGGCCCAGGGGTGTCCACTCGGTGTCGTCCCTGGCTCCCACTCTCCCCAGTCCCCGGCCCTGTCCAGGCTGGCCCTCACCCAGCTGCCTGTGTCCTGGGCTGGCCAAGCCCCCTCTCCTCGGCTTCCTTCCCTCACCTGGGGGCCCACCCTGGTCTTGCAGCCCTACACCCACGCCCAAGGCTGGGGCGGCTCTCGTGCTGGAGGCTGGCCCTGGCCCGTGTCAGGCTCCAGGCTTCCCTTCCAGCGCTCGGGCCCATCACCCGTCCCCCCTCAGCCTGGTAGACAGCCCTGCCCGGCTTTTGTGCTCCGCACCGGCCTCTCCCTCTGCCCAAACCTCCTCTTGCCGCGGCTGCCAGGCTGCGCACCCTGAAGTCGGGGCTCAGAGGCTACTCCTTCCCCGACCCCCACCCAGCGGTCCTCGCAGCCTCGAGGACCTCCTGCAGCAAAAGGCAGAGCCTGAAGCCCTGGGCGGGGTGGGCCGGGGGACGGTGGGGGCTGGGCTGGGAGGAGAGCCCAGCCCGCAGCTGGAGTGGGGTTGCCCTAAACAGGGGTAAAATGCAGGCAAAGGTGCCGCGGCAGGGATGTCCCCACCCGCAGAGGGCCCTGAGGCTGTCCCTGAAGAGCCGTCTCTCCTCCGCAGCTCTCCGAGATGTCTGTCACCCTGCTGCGGGACCCGTCCATGTCCCCTCTGGGGGCGGCCACGCTCACCCCCTCCTCCACCTGCCCCTCCCTGGTCGAGGGCCGGTACGGGGCTGCTGAACTGAGGTGAGTGAGCTCCAGGCTCCCGGCAAAGCTTCCACCTGCACAAGCTGACCGACAAAACGGCTGTGACTGGGGCACAGAGCAAGAAGCCAGGGCTCGAGGGGCTGCGTGTCTGGGGACAGCTGCGCACTAGGGCAGGGCCGGGGGAGGGGTCTGCCCTGCCCAGCTGGTGCGGCGCCGTCCAAGGTCATTTTCTGCTAAAGCGTAGATTAAGAATACAGTCGTGAATAAAACCAGGAACGGGTCGGAACACTGAACAAAAAGCCCTTTTCAGTGGCAGCTCTCACAAAATACTCAGTGGGAAAAGTGGTGACAGAGCGGAGCCTAGAGGACACCTGAGCCCACCTGACACCTGCCGAGCGGTGTTGGGAGCAGGGCGCACGTTGCTGACAGCGCTCGTGTCTGACCCATCAGGTCGTATAACACCTCAGGCTTTCCAGATTTTCTTCTTGAAAGAAAAAGGCATCAAGCCCTCTGGGCGCCATCCTGAGTCAGGCCTCCTTGGCCACCGGGTCCGTCGCTTGGGCCTGGTGGCTCCAGTGGACTATAGCAGCTCCCTGCACGCACACGGTCCCTGAGGAAGTCGGGTCAGCTTCAGTTTAACTTTGGAGACAAGAGATGCGGAAGCCGCTTTCACAGGGGGTGGAGGTGGGGAGCCAGAACATGCCACGGGAGAAGGCGCTGCGTCGGCGTGGACCCTGCCCGCCACACAGCGCGGCGCAGCGGCGGGCCGGCCGGAGGTCTGAGCCAGCGTGGGGGGCAGGCCCAGGCAGGCACCCTGGCGGTTCTGAGCGGGTAACGCTGGCTGTCGGGAAGCCGGGCCGGAGAGGCACCTTCTGGCAGGAGTGCAGGGGCTTCACTGTGCTTTCCCAGGACCCCACAGCCCTGCTCCCGGCCGGCCAGCCCAGAACCTGAGCCCCTGCCGGAGATGGATTCCAAGAAGTCCCCTTCCCCTGCCCGGGCAACGGAGGCCGACAAGGAGCCCCGGCGCCTGCTGGTGCCCGACATCCAGGAGATCCGGGTCAGGTGCGTGAGGGCCCTTCTAAAGCACCGGCCAGCCCGTTCTGCTCCTGCGAGGACAGCTGGGCCGCCCCTGACCTGGAACGGAGACAGCTGTATGCCAGGGGCCCCCTGACCTAGGACAGGGGACAGCTCTGTGCCGGGGGTCGGGCAGGGCCCCCTGACCTAGGACAGCAGTGGAGAATAAGCAGACATAAAGGGCAGGAGGGTGGACCAGAGCCAGAGCCAGTGCTGGGCGGGGGCTGGGCACCTGGTGGGCAGCTGCAGAAAGATGGTTTTGGGGCGTCCCCATCCCCAGCCCGATCGTCTCCAAGAAGGGGTACCTGCACTTCCTGGAGCCGCACACGGCTGGCTGGGCCAAGCGCTTCGTGGTGGTGCGGCGGCCCTACGCCTACATGTACAACAGCGACAAGGACGCCGTGGAGAGGTTTGTGCTCAACCTGTCCACAGCCCAGGTTGAGTACAGCGAGGACCAGCAGGCGATGCTCAAGGTGCGACGCGGCCGCGGGCGGGGAGGGCGGGAGCCGGGACGGGTCCTCCTCTGCGGGCCCTGCGTCTGCCCACTGCCCGACTGAAGCCGGGCCCGTCTGTCACGGGCAGGGCCGTTGGGGTCAGCCTCACTGTCTCTCTGCCTCTCGTGTCCCGGGGCCACTCTGCCCACCCACGGGGCTTGTAGTCCTGGTGACAACGGCGGTGACGGGTGCGGCAGGCGTTAATCCTCTCCCATTTGATGGCTAACGACAGTCCCCTCTTCCTGGGGACGCCCACAGTGGGTGTCATGGAGCCCTGTAGGGCCAGCGGGGCAGTGGGCCCAGGAGTCCAGCGCCCTGTGCCTGGCTTTGCCCCTGCTCCTCTCTGAGCAAGCGGTGGCCCTGGACGTGAGTAGCCCTGACTCCTGGCTGGTGGCCACAGGGCCCACTGGGCACTGATTCCCTGTGGTGGGGGAGGGGGAGGTGTGAGCTCAGCCCGCCACCCACGCCCACCACGTCGAGGGCTCGGGCCTGAGAGAAGACGCCAGGATTAACGGGCCCCAGAGGATACATCTGGGCGAGCAGTTGAGCCAGGGTCCCCGGGGGAGGGACCTTGGCCTGTGAGGGGTTGACTCATCCCACGGGGACACAGAGCAGTGACAAGGTAGCCTCGGGCATGGCCACGGGGATGACCAGAAGATACCGGCTTCCGGAGGGAAGCCACCGCCTGCAGGGTCAGGACGGGCTGTGCGTGCAGCAGCGCTGCCCCCTCCTCGGGGTCTTCTTTTCTGCTTCCTCATCCTTGACGCTCCCCCTGGGGGGAGGGCCCTTCCCCCCCGCCTGGGCCCCGGGGAAGCGGCGACCGCCCCTAGCTGACCGCGGGAGGCCTGGCGCCCCTCACGGCAGCGCCCCCCCCACAGACCCCCAACACGTTCGCCGTGTGCACGGAACACCGGGGCATCCTGCTGCAGGCCAGCAGCGACAAGGACATGCACGACTGGCTGTACGCGTTCAACCCCCTCCTGGCAGGGACCATACGGTACGTCCTGCCTGCAGAGGGAGGGGCGCGGTCTTGAGGACGTGGATTCTCATTTGCGGGCCGTCGCTCCTCACCGAGTGTGTAGATCCCCGACTTTCAGAACCGCCACTCAACCAGGGCGGGCCTCCACGTCGGGGACATGCTGCACCAGGCTTGGGGACAGCCAGGCCCCCGGTGGACGGAGCCCCGCCCCTAGTCAGTGACTCACAAAGGAAGCTGGGGCGGGGGGGGGGGCCGCTCCCCGCGAGTTGCAGGGACAGGAGACAGAGGTTACGGCTCTTGGGCGACCGGGGAACCAGAGACGCTAATGCCGGCAGCCTGGCGCCCTGACCGCCACGTCTCTCCCGCCCCCGGCAGGTCCAAGCTCTCCAGGAGGAGGTCTGCCCAGATGAGGGTCTGAGCCGAGCCCTCCTGGACAGCCAGCAGGCCCGGCCCCGCTCTCCCACCCTCGTCACCATCTGTCGTGTCATCCGCCGCCCAGCCCTGCTCCCAGCAGACAGCCAACGCGCCCCCTCCTCCTGGGGATGCCCGCGCTGGGCCCCAAAAGACCTCTTCTGGCCGGGGACCTGCCACACGACCTGTCGTGCTCCCAGCAGAGGCCACGTTTGTTGTCCTTTCTTCATTCAGAACGCACCCTGGGTGGGAAGAGCTGGGAGACGCCAGGAAGGCCAGAGGACAGGAGCCACGGGGGCATCGCTGCCGTTCTAATATTTTTTTAAGCATAGACAGACTCTAATTAATATGCATCAGTTAGTGACACTGAAACGGCCACTCGGGAGTTAACTGTAAGACTGTTTTATTTATAAGTGTGCATCTCTAATGCCCTCACCTAGACCCGCAGGGCTCAGGTGGACCCACCCCGCTTGCTCCCAAACGCACCTCCCAAGCTTCTGGGGGACACACAAGGCGGGGCAGCCGCCTGGGAAGACCACAGTGAGGTGGTGTCTGGACAGGCCGGGCGCCTCCTGGTTGGCACCACGGGGCACCTGCCCGGCCTGAGCTGAGGCCTCTGCCCAGCGGCACGTGGGGCAGGCCCTGGTCCCAGGGCGTGTGTGTGTGTGCGTGTGTGTGCGTGTGCATGTGTGTGTCTGGGGGGTCTGATGCCTGAGGTCTGAGCAGCGCAGAAGGTGGGTGCATCCTCCTCACAGGAGGGAGGACCCACGTCTCACCTGGACAGCAGCTACCTGAGGTGTGACTGTCCCGGTGACGCCGGCAGCCCGTCCCTGGCGGCATGTGGGACAGCCCGTCCCTGGCGGCATGTGGGGCAGCCCGTCCCTGGCAGTATGTGGGGCAGCCCGTCCCTGGCAGCATGTGGGGCAGCCCGTCCCTGGCGGCATGTGGGAGGTGAGGCAGCAGGCGCCTGGCTGGCAGCTGTCCTGGTGGGAACCAAACGGGAGAGTGGTCAGGGTCCCACCGGGAGTGTCACGTGTCCAGGCCGGCTGGGTGCGGGGAGCTGTGTTTAGAGGTGGTCCAGGCAGTGAGGGGCTTCTGGTGCGGCGTCTGCAGCCACTGTGAGACCCGGGGTGAGCTCCAGGGAAGGAATCGTGACTTCCCCTCTTTGCCCCAAGAGCGGAGTTTCTGAGTCCTGGTGAGAAAACTCCATGGGGTCAGGTGAGGGCAGCCAGTGCTGGGGTCATCCGTCATCAAGGGGGCTTCCTCCTGTATCCGAGGGTGTCACCCTTGTCTTGTTCTGCCCTCTCGTGACAATATCCATTTCGTCCCCTTTGCAGACCCCATGCCTGAGGGTTGCCCGGGACCGGGCAGGAGCCAGCCCCGGGCTCAGAGTCTGGTCGTGTGTCATGCCCAGGCCATAAGCCCTTCAGAGAAACCACGGGGTCTTCAGTGACCTGTTCCTACACTCAGAGGCACATTCAGCCACCGCAGCACAAGACCCGCCCCTACCACGTCCCCCAAGAGGGGGTGACGGAGGGTTCACATTCCAGACTGAAGTCAAACACTGTCCAGAAACCAGCAGGCCTGTGCCCCCCGCACAGGGCTTCCCTGGAGGCAGAGGCCAAGACGCAGAGGCAGAGGGGACAGCACACTCTGGAGCAAGTGCTGACGCGGGCCACCACGATGGCCTTGAGGGCAGGGAGGAGAGACAGGTGGGGTGAGTTGCTCTAAGATGGGTCGGTTCCGAGAGCCCCTCCTTCCTGCGAGGAGATTGGAGGTGCAGGGCCAGGCCACGGCCACTCAGGTCAGCCAGCCTGAGGCGGAGGCCTCCTGAGAGTCTGAGGCCCTCTCACCCCGGGCACAGGTGTCTGGGGCCAGCCAACCTGCAGAGCACCCGCTGAGTGGGGCAGGGGGCCCCCGGGAGGGTTTCTGGGAACCGCCCCCAATTCAGGGGCCTCCACGGCCATGGAGGCCTCCAGGGCTGCTTCGTCTGGGCCTTGCGCCGTCTTGGCAGTGACTCGGAACCAGGTGTGGCCCACCTGGTGGCCCCCACCCGCCACCACTTCCTCCTCTCAGGCCAGCTCCACGCGAGGGCCTGGGTCCGAGAATTCCGTGTGTAGTCAGGAAAGCTGCTCTCTCGTGCCCGGTGTCACGTAAGCCAGAGACGAGTGGTTTGGGACTCAGTTGCCACATCTGTGACATGGGAGGCTGGTCTGGAGGCCCGTGAGGGTCCTCAGGTTGTGGGGTGCAGACAGGAAAGTCAGGTCTGGCTGTGGCTGCTGTGTCCTGCGAGTGGGGAAGGAGAGAAAGATCCAGAAAGCCGTCTCCCTTGGACGGGTTTCGGTTCAGTGCTTGCTGCCGCCCAGGCTGCAGCCTCATTGTGCTTGAGGCCGTGCTCGCCTGGTGAGGGCTCTCCGTCCCCCAGGGAGGGGTGGGCTCCTTCCGCTGCGGCCCTAGTAGGAGCCCCAGGGAGGGAGATGCTGGGCTCCCGGCTGAGCGCCCCGGCTCCAAAGCGATCCGGCTGGTGCCCAGGGCCGGCTACTGAGACGCTCGTAAGCTTCAAGGCCTCTCTGTTCTGAGTAATCATTGTCTCACTCACCGACAATGCGCGTGCGTGCACACACACACACACACACACACACACACACACACACACACCAGGGCGGCTGCAGTGACGTGGTCTCCCGGCAGTCCTCGTCCCCCCCGACACCTCTGGGGCGGATGTCGCAAGGCACTCGGGGAGGGTCCCCAAACGTCGCCCATGCTGCAGGCACAGGCAGGGTGGCCACGCTGGTCCTCCGTCAGCTCTCCTCAGTGTGGGGACCCCGCAGGCACCCTCCTGTATCCCTGGGGCTGGGCCACGTGTTCCCCCGGGAGAGACGACAGGCTGTGGCTTCTTCCCAGTCCGTGCGTCCTGCGGCCAGCTGTCCCCTGAGTTCCCCTGTGGCTTGTACATACGTGGTTGTGTGGCACACCCCAGCCCCTGCACTGTAACTGCCGTCCTGATGTAATGACTCTAGCTCCCTGATGTCCGAAACCCAAGTGTTAGGCTCTAGGCTCCTGTACGATGTGTGTGCACTCAAGGCTCTGTCCAGTTAAGAAATAAACATGGCTCTTCATGCAACACCAGACCCGCGGGTCTCCGCCTGGCTTTACTGATGCGATAGGTCTGTTTGCTGGGGCCCGAAATAGCCACAGGGCCAGGTGTCCAGCGCTGTCTGGAGACAGCACGCATCTCCCAGTGGCGAGGTGGGGAGGGGAGAGAGCCTTGAGGGGTGGGAGGTACAAGGTGGTGTTTATCGTGGTCGCATCCAGCTGCTTCCATCAGTACCTGGCTGCACCTGTCTGAACAGCTCCAGGTGCCCTTGGGTATGCCACCCCTGTACTGCCAGCCTCATGCCCAGGCAACCCCGTTATTTTATATGTCAGCGTTACCTGGCGGGTGCTGGTTAAGCCCCTACGCTGTCCCCGTGCTGGCCACTTAAGGAACGAGCGCCGCTAACCTGCTCCAAGGACCTTTCCTTGGTCCCCTGGCTGCGCCCTCACGGCCTCTGTGCCGGGAGGGGGAGAGGCTGACCGACCACGCGGTGCCCAGCCTAGCCCAGGGCCCTCCAGGGAGGAGGCGCAATGGGAAAGAGGTCAGTGGGAGGCCAGAGAGTCCGCCGCGCAGCCGAAGGAGGCCTTGCGGCTGCCCTGCTTCTCCGCGGGGAGCGCCCCAGGCGTGGGCTGCTCCGCACCTGCTGCGGTACATGTAGGGATCAGGGCAGCCCGCTGTGGGCAGCGGGCGTTAACCGTAGCCTGGCTACAGGGCGAGAGGGGCTGCCCTCTGCTGAGGCCTCCAGGCACAGCCCTGGAGCTTTCTCTGCAACCCTACTCCTCCTAGACCCTCCAGCCCCTGATGGTCTAAACTGCCCATTTTGAAGGCAGGAAGTGATCAGGGTAGTGGTGGGAGGGGCTCCAGGGGCTGGTCTCGTGGGCCTGCAGCGAGGGCCGGGCTGCCCTGCAACACCTCTGGCTTCCTGGGCTCCAGACACCAGGCCCGACGTCCAGGTTGGCTCCAGCAAGAGCTCCCCCATCTCCGGCCCGCTGCCCCTCCCTCCCCCCAGCACACTCCCACCCGTCCTGGCTGCGTGGGGTGTGGGAGCCCGGCTGCGGCGAGGGAGGGGTCTTTTGGAGAGGAGTCCGGTGCCTGCAGAGAGGGCCCAAAAGCACCCCTCCAGCTCCCAGAGCTTGATTTCTAAACCCATCCTCCGATCAAAGGAACCAGCACTTCCTGGAGAAATGGCTGCTTCTAGGGCTGGCGCTGGAAGTACACAAGGTGAGCCTGCAGCATCTTGTAGCGCCAGGAAGGTAGGAAAACCCCCCAGACACCCACACTGGTGGGAGTATGTCAAAGGGACAAGGACCCAACCGAAAAGGGTCCCCAGTGGCCGAGACTGGAACAGTCTGGGCAACAACAACAAAAATCTACTCACAGACTCGTGGTCACCAAAGGGGAAGGTGGGGGAGGGTAAATTAGGAGTTTGGGATTAACAGATACACACTCCTATATATAAAACAGATCATCCAAAAGGACCTGCTGTGTATCACAGGGAGCTCTACTCAATATCCTGTAATAGCCTGAATGGGAAAAGTATCTGAAAAAGAATAGATACGTGTATATGTATAACTGCATCACTTTGCTGTACACCTGGAACTAACACAACATTGTAAAGCAACTAGACTCAACATAAAATAACAATTTAAAAAACAACAACAAAGGGCTTCCCTGGTGGCGCAGTGGTTGAGAGTCTGCCTGCCGATGCAGGGGACGCGGGTTCGTGTCCCGGTCCGGGAAGATCCCACATGCCGCGGAGCGGCTGGGCCCGTGAGCCATGGCCGCTGAGCCTGCATGTCTGGAGCCTGTGCTCCGCAACGGGAGAGGCCGCAGCGGTGAGAGGCCCGCGTACTGCAAAAAAAAAAAAAAAAAAAAAAAACTGAGTCAATAACCCACTTTATAAAATAAATACCCACGAATCCACGCTGATAAAAATAAATTATCGCATAAATAAATGAATGAGGTAGAAGAAACTCCTGTGTGGAAGAATTCCAATTGACGCAGATACTCTGCTCTCAAGGAGCGGAGCCTATCCCATACTCCTTATAGGTGTGGACCACTCTTAGTGACTTCCTTCCAAAGATGACATGACGGAAAGAGGGGAAAAAGGGCAACTTTCCAGTGGAGACACCTGACATGCACTACCTGAGGCAGGTGACCGCAGTCAACACCCACGGTGATCTATCATGCTGCTAGTACGTACACTGATATGACGAGAAGCAAATAGCACTTTACCTCTGTGTCTTCCTCCCCCCGCCCACGATCCCAGTCTAATAGTGAAAAAAGGCCAGATAAATTCTAATAGGGGGACATCCTACAAAACATGTGCCCAGGTCATCAACAACGAGGAAGTCTAAGAAACCGTCACAGCCAAGGAGAGCCCAGGAGTTGGGACAGTTAGATGTGACGTGACATCCTGGATGGGATGCTGGGACATGTAAAACTACACTATAGGAATGAACTGTGGACAGGAGTCAATAACAACAATCGATATTGGTTCGTTGATCGCACCAAACGCGGCACACAGATGGAAGATGCTAACAGTGGGGAAGGGAGCACAGGGCACGTGGGACTTATCTGTACGATCTTCTCAACTTGTCTACAAATCTAAAACTATTCTAAAAGTAAATTCTACAGAAGAAAGACAGAAACAGAAGGAACAGTAAAGAAAGTGGCAGCGCAAAGCCCTATCACGTCAACATCCACTGAGATGTAAATGGATCAAATACGCCAATTGAGAGAGCCTGGCTGGATGGACATGAAAACACTAGTCCATGCCGCCTTTCACAAGCCGACTTCAACCCTCATCAGACAAGGAGGCTGAAAGTAAGAGGATGGAGAGAGATACGCCGTGCAAACATGAACTAGAGTCAGAGTGGCTATGTTCATATCAGACATAGACTGCGGAGCAAAGAGATTACCAGGGACAGAGAGAGACATTACATATTGATAAGAGGGGTTAAATGCACTAAGAAGACAAGGCAATCCTTAATATATGTGCACCAAACCGCACAGTCGCACTAGAATCCTTCCCCGTTTCAAGTCTTCCTAGACTTCTATAGCTGGACGAGCTTCTCCCTCACCCCCTTTCCCTGGACCCCCAGAAAAACACAGGAAGCTCTCTGGGAGGAGCTGCCCGTGGCCCCTAGCACACACCGGCCCTTTGTGCCACATCTCCCCACCGCTCAGACAGCCAGTGTTTCAATCGCCTGCTCCAATTCTCTGTCAGACCATTACTCTGAAGATGAAAGTGTCTTCTCTGGTCTGAAGAAACGGAACTTGACCATACAAACTGGTGCAAACCCTGCTGGCACTCTGAGCGCTTGCATCTACCGCTGGGCCCGCAAAGCCCAGGGCAGGGTCAGCATCTGCTCCTAGTGGGACCCATTTGTGGCCACCTGGGGCCATGGGGCATCAATCTGACTTGTCAGCCCTGTGGGAGCCACCGCCAGCTGGGAACCTACCCCCAGCCGTCTGCAGTCTCAGTCTCTCTCGTTGATGGACACACAGCCTTTGTCGGCACTCTGTGCCTCAGCGGGTGCAGGAGGCCCCTGTAGAGATTCAGCCCATCTCTGCGTGGCTGCAGTGCCCACATGTCCCCTCATTTCATGGGCCCCTGTGGCCACCTTAGGCAAAAGCACCGGCATAGCCATTTGCCAATCCCGATCACCTCTGATCCTGGAAGGGGGTTCTTCTGATGGGTATCGAAATGCCCTAGTTTAATGCACCCCTTAAATTTCCATAGTGATTTGCGTGGGACTGTCTCCTTAACAGGTCAGTTTTCTGTTGATCATCTACCTGATCGTATGGCCAGGCCATTGGCCACCACCCGCGAGTCAGTAAAAACTCAAACGCAGAGGCAAACCGCATGCAATTCAGCCCACTGAGCTGATTCGTTTTTACCTTCTTTGATCACATGGTGACCATGCAAGCAGGATGCTGCCCATCCCCCTGGAACTGCCGTCCGTAAACCAGGCAGCCCTCTGTTGGTCTGCTGAGAGCTGTGTATAGGGCACCGTCCATGCGGTAGTGGCGTCTGGCGGCTCCTCAGGGGTTCCAAAGTCAGTGCAAGGGGGAAACAGGCTCCCTGATCATGGATGTTCCTCTGGGAGCATGCACCTGTATAAATAAGTAAATAAAATTTCCATCTTATTGGGGAGCTCTTCTGGTCACGGACCTCCCCACTGGCGGTTTCTTTGGCATCACTTAGGATGTTTCAGAATTACTTTATGTCCCAGGGTAAGAGGAGTGATCTCAATCAAAGCCCAATAGCTGACCAATCATCTCAGACGGAAATGTTCCGGTCCAGCATCCCAGTGGTCCCCGCTGGGTGGCGCTCACTGACTTTTACCCTAAGGCCCAGTCTGTGCTCCACATGGGGCAGTAGTTCTTTTGCCTTATAGTTCAATTTGTCCTTACTGCGCTCCAGCTTCTACCGGACATAATGAAGATGGTAATCCCCTTTCGTCCATCAGGCGTCCTATACTATTTCGTATTAATAACCTCTGTGGGCTGGACAATCTCATTGACCCCCACTTAGAACTCCCGATCAATGTTGGCTGAAGGGCGCGTTTACACGCCTCCTGTTTTACGGGATTAGGTAGGGGATGCCGTCCCCAGTCAGACACAGTACATATCCCCAGAATACGTTCTGCTACAGCAGATGCACCTCCCCTGCAGTCTGGGCAAGCATTCCAATTTTCATCCAAAGTTTCACTTCAGTCTCATCAACTCTTGCGTTCCTCTCTCCTCCTAAGATCTAATGTTCGCTTCTATTGGGACTTCGCCCACAGGTTTTGGAAACACAGGGCATGGGCTCTAGGTCAAGGGGTCCCAGCAATGAGTCACCTCCGAGTTGCCCCCACCTTCCCACGAGCTTCTGAAGATCTAGAACCAAGAGAGATGCTTTTGCCCACTAAAATCATTTTTATTTTCCCTTAGAAGGTGAGGGCTTCCAAGTTATTCCATTTGTGGGAAGTGTAATTACAGTATCTTGTTGTCGCAAACAGGGTAATAAAATAATCCAGCCCCACAGCAAGAATTTTGTTTTGTCTTCTAGAATAATTCTGATGTTTTTCTCTTTCAGTGTTAATGCTATCGCCTAAGTGATCAAACAACATCTCAAATGGGGACCTGATAGAATTATAATTCTTGGGATAGAGTTTTATAAATGTACCTGCTATAAATGTGAATCCTAATAGTCCCCCGCTGCAGTGAGTAATAAAACAGATGCTGGGGCTGCCCTGGTGGCGCAGTGGCTGAGAGTCCGCCTGCCGATGCGGGGGACGCGGGTTCGTGCCCCGGTCCGGGAAGATCCCACATGCCGCGGAGCGGCTGGGCCCGTGAGCCATGGCCGCTGAGCCTGTGCGTCCGGAGCCTGTGCTCTGCAACGGGAGAGGCCACAACAGTGAGAGGCCCGCGTACCACAAAAAAAAAAACAAAAAAAACAGATGCTGGCTGCTGACGGAGGCTTCCTGGTGATCTTTGGCCCTGACCTTGATGCAGGTGACCATTTTATCAAAGGTCTCGCCGCTAAATCTCATGGGTGGCCATTTATCCTGACTCTCTAACGCCTTCCCCATTTCCAGGCCTCAAAGCCAACACCCGAAACTCAAGCTTTGCCTGGGGTTCTCCAGGCCCACAGCCTTCCCCGAGTCTGATGCAGAGCTGCCTCGGCATCTTGACAGGAAGATAGTGACCATTCGTGGCAATATTACGTACAAACAGAGGGACCAAGGCCTGTGGTGCCTGGACCCCCAGGGGCCTTGCAGCACGTCCAGGGGATGAGATGGGAGCAGCATTGAAAACCGCTTCTCAGAGTTGCTCAGAGGGACAGTGCAGGCGGGACATGCCCTTCCCTGTCCTCTGCTCACGTGGTGGCTTGGGGGAGTCCTCGGGATCCCAAGTCTGAAAAGGGGTGCCTGAGGGAGGCCACCCTGACCCCCGTCATTCCCAGCCGGGGACTCACTCCCAGGAGTCCTGGGAGACCCTGAAGTTGGGGATGTGCCTCAGGTTCCCGGAGAGCCCTGCCAGGGATGGGGTCTCCAGGCCTGGGGACCTGGGCTGGGAACTAAGGCCAGACTCCGAGGGTTCGGGTGTAAGTTCAATACTTGGACGTGCCTGGGTCTCACCTGTACTCATGTCCTTGGCCCTACAAATGTTAGAGGCGACCCTGGATCCAAGGATCCCAGGATACAGGCGAGAACACTGCGGCTGGTAAGGAAGCCACGCGAACCTGCACGCAGGCAGCCAGGCTGCGGGACCACGCTCTGGACTGCGGGACCTCAGGCTATCCTAAGGGCAGGTCAGAGCCTGCCGGCCCTGGCACACTGGGCTCCCAGCTGAGGCCAACAGGGCAAAGGCGGGAGGGTTCCAGAGGCTGTGGCAGGCTGAGGACAGGGCAGCTGGGGTGTAAACTTTGGAGGTGGTAGGAAAGGCGAGGGGAGATGGGCCTTGTTGCGTGTGTGCTGGCCGGGATGCAGGGAGGGGAGGGCAGGGGCCCAGGGCTCAGCTTTGTTTCTCTCGGGTAGCACTTCTCACTAACAAAGTGGTTCTCATCTAGGGGGGCTTGGAAGTTCCTAACAGACACCAGCACCTTGTGATACTGACTATGTACCAGGCAAGCTCTAGGTGATGACCGAAGTCAAATCACTTGCCCCTTGCTATGGTCACAATGTCTGTGTGTCCCCACAATTCCTATGTTGGAATCCTAAGGCCGGGTGGGATGGTACTGGGTGGGACCTTCGGGAGTTGATTAGGTCACGACAGTGGAGCCCTCGGGGACAGGATTAGAGCCCTTATGAAAGAGATGCCGGGGAGCTCCCGCATCCCTTCCACCATGTGAGGACCCAGCAGAAGACGGTGGTCTGGGAACCAGGAGCCTGCCCCACCAGAACCCGGCCACGCCGGCACCCGGACCAAGTGGGCACTGATGTCGGGGCTCCGCTTACAGACCACCCAGCCTGTGGTGTTCCGCTGCAGCGCCCCACCGCCCGGCAGACTGGGACAGTCCTACAGGAAGGAGTTAGGGCCGAGGGACAGTGGCAGGCAGGACAGACCCATGACCCGAGCTGCCTGTGTGCCCCGCTGGGTCTCTGTTGAGCATGCCATCCTCACCCTGTCGGTCTCGGTCGCAGTGCAGAATTCACATTCCCTTCGTAAATTAACTTAAAACCTTAAGCAGAGCTGGACACAGCTGCGTAGTGAGAGGCAGGTGAGGGGGAAGGCAAAGCCCCGGCCCTCCTCTCCCTCCCCACCAGCGCCGGGAGCCGCCCCCCAGCTCTTTTCCTGGAGCCTGAACAGTCTTTGAGGACGGAAGAGGGGCTGCACCAGAGGGCCCCAGCCCCACGGGGCGCGGAACCTCCTAGAAAAGGAGGGGAGGGGGCGGGGCGGGGCGCTAAGGGGCGGGGCCCTGGGCATGGGCCGGACCTGGCGCCGAGGGGCGGAACCTGGAGCGGCGGGGACGTGGGCGGCTCCGGTGGCCTGGCCCCGCCCCCATCGCCGAAGCTCCGCCCCCGCCCGCCAGAGCTGTCCTGTCCAGCCTGTCCCTGCCCCGTGCGGGGCGCAGGGCTGGGACCAGCAAGTTGAGCATCGTCAAGGACAGCGATTCTGGCCTCCAGTCCAGTGTGTGAGGCGCAAAGACTACAGAACCGGTGGGGGTTCTGCAGGGGTGGGGGTGGGGTCCGGGGTGTCCTTGAGAAGAGACAGAACTTAGCGTGACCCTTGGGCAACCCCGCCCCGCTGTTCTCCAGAGAGCACCCTCCTGGTTACGGAGGGTCACTCCGCTGCCTCTGCCTGCTGCCTGCTTCCTCCGGCCCTCACACCCCTCCGCACTGGAACCAGGACACCGGACTCCTGGGGGCACCCTTTCTTCCTCCTTAGCCACGCCCCTCTAGCGTGTCCCACTGAGTCCCGTGTTGCCCCTCATCACGGTCGGAGCCCTCATCCTGGCCAACCTCTGCCCTTGCCACCCTGGCCCTGGCCAGCCCTCCCTTGGACGCCCCAGCGCAGCACGAGGAGAGGCTCGCACGAAGAGCGCCTCCGGCTCCTCTGACGCAAACCCTCCCCCACCTTCAGAGCACCCGTGGAGCCCGCATCCCCCTGCAAGGCCCCATGATCCTATCTGGCCCACTTCCCAGCTTCTCTCCTCCCTGCTCCCTCCATGCGAGGCCTCAGAACGCAGCCCTTGAGGCTCCGGGGTGCACGTTTTGGGGTCCAGTGCCTGTCACGGGGCTGGTTTTATCTCCACTTGCTGATGAATAAGTCAACTCGGGTCTGGCCCTCCGGGGGTCACTCGCAGCTCGGGGTTGTCTTCCAAGGCGCTGCCTCTTCACGATGACATGGCGGTGCCCCCTTCAGGAACCCCCTCCCCACCCACCGGTGGTCAGGATTGGACCCCGTGGGGCGGACTTCATGCCCTGCAGTTTCCAGAGGGGGCGATGCCGGGCCAGGGCCACACCTCCTTCTGCCGGCCAGCTGCCACTCTGGCCAGCAGGCAGCCCCGAGAGGAGACGGGGGCAGGGGCTGTGGCCGTGCTCTTGGCACCCCGAGAAGCTCTGCACTTGATCCAAGGACAGGACGGCTGCTCTTGACGTCCTCGGCACTGGAGCAGCGGCCAAGGGCACTGATGCCGCCACCAGCCTTGGCTACATAAACGGCCTCTCTGAGGAGCCTGCTGACGGGCCATCTGAAGCGTCCCTGGGCCCAGAGCAGTGCGCCCAGGGGCCAGAGGTACTCACCACCTCACCAGAGCAAGTGCGGGAGGGGGCGGGTGAACTGCTGCTGGCGGGCAGCGTGGCCGGGGCCTCCAGGTGAGCCTGGACCTCCTGGCAGCGGAAGACCCCGGGGCCAGGCCATGGGTGGGGCACCTGCATGGGCAGACGGGGGTTTACCAGCAGGCCATGCTGACCACCCTGCAGGTGCAGGGCCCTGCTGCTTTGTTTCAGTGCCAAGAAGTCTGTCTCCCTCAGGCTGAGGCTGGTGGCCAGGCAGGAAAGCAGCTCTGGCCTGGGACTGCCCTGCCTGCGGCCTGTCCGCCCTCATTCTGCATGAACAAATCTCCCTGTGTGGCTGGGGAGGCCAACGAGGGGCCTGGGCCTCCCGATCCTTCTTCCAGTCACCTGGCCACCTGAGGTTGTCAGGGGAACCCACCGCTACTGCCCGGCCCCGGTTTGGGGGTTCCGGGCTCTAGCATGAGTCCTCAGGACGGTCGCCTTCCTGGGCTTCTTAGTGCAGGTGTTTGTGCTGATCCAGTCATTTGGTTCCACGCCAGGCCCTCTGGCCCCAGTGGAGTGGACACATCCTGAGGTCCATGACGATCTGGGCATAGCAGGGTCCCCCGGAGCTTCCCCTCAGGCCGCGCTGAAATGACGCACCTGCTCCTGTAGGTGTTGACCTAGGAGACACTGCAGGACCTCGCACAGGCGGCCTCCCGGCCCTGGGGGCAGGATCCGTCCAGCTCAGCAGCAGCGGGCGGTCACCACCACCTGGTTGACCAGGTGATGCAGGTCTCTGTCAACCTACGCCGCCAGTGGCAGAGCACACAGTGTGCCGGGCCGCCGAGGGCAGACCCAGCGCCGTGAGGAGGCAGATGGAGACACTGGTCACCACCTGGACAGGACACTCCTGCCCGTACCGCAGCCATTGGCGTCGTTCCCGGGGGCAGCGGCCTGGAGCGGGCGGGGGAGATGGAGGGAGCTTCAGCGGGTCAGGGGCCGGCACTGCCCCGGCTGGGCTGCTTCACCTGGGCCAGGGAGGGAGATGCCGCCGCCTTTCTCTTCCCCCTCCCCCAGCCCCGCCATCTTTCTCTCCCTCTCTCCCGCCGACTTCCAGTGCCAGCCCCAGGGCTCCCGAACAAGCTGGGTCAGGGTGCCGCTCCCCTAACCTCAGGGGGTTCCACCAAGGCCCCCTCCAGCCTGTGGACCTCCCCTACCCTGCCCCGTGGGACGAGGGGCCCCAGCCCCTGGCCTTGTGCCTGGGCATGGACTGTGGCATCCTTCCAGGCAGGGGGCTCTGTGGGGGGTCCTTTCTGGGCCTCTCCACCCAAGGCTTCTGCTCAGCCCAGCACCTTTGCCGGTCCGCACCTCCGCCCGGTTACCCTGTCTGCCCAGGCCACGTGGCCCCTTGTAAGTTCCATCCTCCTGCGGCCCTAGGCGTGGGGTCCCCAGACTCCTGTGGCAGGCAGAGCTGGCCCCTGGCCCTTCTTCAAGAATCCAGGACCCCCACCCGCTCTCGGGTACCCTCTGAGGGACCAGAAGGGCTCCCAGGCCAGCCCTTGGGGCTCCCGGTCTGCAGGAGAGCGTGAGGGCCTGGCGCCTCGGGGAGACCAGGCTGACCTGTCGTCTGTC
Source organism: Delphinus delphis (assembly GCF_949987515.2). NCBI lineage: Eukaryota > Metazoa > Chordata > Mammalia > Artiodactyla > Delphinidae > Delphinus > Delphinus delphis. Next base: position 1,140,010 of record NC_082689.1, read on the forward strand.
TGTCTGTTAGTCCCTCATCTCCGGCTCTGCCCTCGTGCTCCCTCCTCACCTTCCTCGGATGCCCCTTCTCGCTCTGCTCAACGTCTTCCTCACTCTCGTCTCTGGCCGGGCCTTCTCTCCTGCTCTCCCTATCACTCTCCCCCCGTTGCTTTCTGTCCCCCTGCTCCTTTCCTCCACACTTCCCACCCCCATTGCCTCTTGCCTTCTCCTCGTCTGTCTCTCATTCTCTCCCATCTCTCACTTTTTCTCTATTCCAGAGACTGTCTCTGTCTCCAGGGCCTCCTCACGCCCCGGGCTGAGGCACGTGGGGCTCCTCCCACCTCTGGCCCTTACAGGTGCTCGCTCGTGTCACCTGCCAGACACAGACGTCAACCGTCCCCTCCGCCCCTCCTTACACTTGGCCTGGGAGCTCAGGACCAGCTGCCTACACTCGGCACGGCCCGGGCCTGGGCCTGGCAAGGCAGATGAGAGCCAGCCCTCCAGGGCGGCCAGCGTGGCCCCTCCAGGAACTGCCAGACAGATGTGGAGTGTGGGCAGGGGTGGGAAGCAGGTGGCAGGGCCCGAGGAGAGCCCCCACGGGGAAAGCGCTAGAAAGTTACCTGGGAAGATGCCTCCAGGCCCCCACCTCCCGCCATGTGAGTGTGGGTGGCACACACAGAGCCTTGGTCGAGAGCTTTATTCCGGCCCCTGTGGGGCAGCAGCAGAAAGCTAGCCATCAGAGCTTCACAGCACCCAGGAGGCCCCACCCCCTGGCACCCCAGAGGTACCAGGCTCCGGGTGCAGCCCCACCCAGGGCCCCTGGCGTTGGCCTCGCTCAGGCCTCATCCTCCTGCCGTCTTCCCTGCCCCTCTTCGGCCCCAGGGCTAGGGGTGCCTCCTCCCCACGCTCCGTGCCTGGGCTGTTCTGCCCACCTGGGCCTCTTGAGAGCGCCCCCAGCCCGACCCCGGAGCTCCTCGTCGCTGCTCACGAGTCCCCGCCTCGGCAGCACCGCCCAGGAGCCCGTGGCCACCTCCTAGGCCAAGGTCACACACAGAGAGTCCTGGCTTTTGTGGGCCTTGGCTCTGGTGCGGAGGGCGGTCAGCGCAGATGCTTCCTGGAACTCCTTGGCCATGAAGTAGTAGCAGATGGCGTCCAGACAGCAGTTGGCGTCCGAGAGTCTGCTAGTGATCTCGAGGGCAAGACGGATGGCACAGGTGCGCAGGCCCATGGCCGTGCGCAGAGTCAGCACCATGTGGAAGGGCAGGAAGCAGACCACGAACACGGCCAGGTTTGCCAGGACCATGCGGGAGGCCTTCCGGGTGGCTTCCGCCTGGACTGCGTCGGCGGCTGGCCTCTGGGCCAGGGCGGTCACCACCTGCAGAGAGCAGAAGACCAGCACGGCCAGCGGCAGGTAGAAGCCCAGCAGCAAGAAGACCACGGTGTAGGATTTCTGCCTGGAGCGGCTGGAGAAGCAGAAGCCGCTATCCTGCATATCCAGGAACCAGCGAAGCACCAGGGAGCCCAGTACCAGCACCCAGAGCACGGCGCACACGGCCACGGCCTGGCGTGGGGAGCGGAGCCCACGGGCTCGCAGTGGGTGCCGCACGGCCACGTAGCGGTCCACGGCGATGGCCATGACCAGGCTGATGCTCATGTACCTGTTGGCCAGGTAGATGCCCTGGGACAGCTGGCAGAGTGGCGAGTCTGTGCTGCTCTTCAGGAAGTGCAGAAAGAAGGGCAGGGCGCAGAGCAGGCAGAGGTCAGCCGCGGCCAGGTTGGCCATGTAGACGCGGGTCTCCGTCCAGCGCAGCAGGCGGCAGCACAGCACCCACAGTGCCAGGCCGTTGAGCAGCAGACCCAGCACCAGGAGCCCGCCCGTGTAGATGAAGAAGATGTACCTGACCGCCTGGGGCCCGGGGAGCTCCCTGGAGCCGCAGGTACTGTTGTTCATGGTCCTGGGGCTGCAGGAGGGGAGCAGGGTGTGAGGCGCGCAGGCCGCAGGCCGGGAGGGGAGCCCGGGCCCGCCCACCTCCGGCCAGGGATGCAGGCGGTGAGCGCCCACCCTGCAGTCAGGAGCCCCCAGTTCACCTTCCCAAAGAAGAAATCAAAAGGAGCTCTGAGGCACCCTCCAGGCCACCCCCACCTGCTGGATGGGTGGGGAAACCAAGGCCTTCAGAGGCCCGCGGGCCCAAGGTGCACGGTGAGCAGACCCAGGGCTGGACCCAGCTCCCCTCCCCTCTCCCGAGCCCCGTCTGCAGGGACCTGCCTGCCGCTGGGCAGAGAGGAAATCGGGAGCCCACCGTCCACCTCCAGTCCCAGCCACCCCAACTCTGCCAGCTCTTGGGATGGGGGGGCCAGGGGGGCCAGCCTCGCCCCAGACCCAGTACCATTCTCACAGGGTGGGGGGACGCTCAGAGGCGACTCCAAGACAGGCTGAGGACAAAGCCCAGGGCCGCCTACTGCCCCCTCCACCCGCTCGGCAAACCCAGCTGCAGGTGGTGCCCGCGTCTGATCCACACCTGCACCTCGGTGGGCCGGCACCTGCCCCGCCTGGCCTTTCCTGGCTGCCGAGGTTCAGGACAGCAGGGTCTGTGGCTCAGTCAACCAGCTCTCCAGAAAACTCCAGAACTCCGTCTCCCTCCTCCCTCCTCCCTCCTCCTTCCCTCCCCCTCCTCCCTCCTCCCTCCCTCCCCCCTCCCCCCTCTTCCCTCCCTCCCTCCCTCCCTCCTACCAGTGCTTTATCCTCTTCCTGAGGGCACAGTGGCTGGGGCCACCCCAGGCGCCAGCCTCCCTCCCTCCCTCCCTCCCTCCGAGACCCTCCCCAGCTCTCTGCCCTGAGGTCCCACTTAGATTGGCCTGAGGCCACCCTGGGGTCAGGAGTCCCCTTGAGCTCCCTACAGCCAGGGCCATGAGGGCAGCCCTGCTCCTCCGGGTGCAGACCCGTGGCTCAGAGCCGGCCTTAGGGTGGCCCTGGGCGTCGTACACCCTGTCATCAGAAGCACGCACGTGGCCTCACCCTCCGTGCCTCTCGCTCCCCTGGACATGCTCCGTGACACAGCCCGGGGCTGCTGGGATCAGCTCACCAGGGTGGAGGTGGGCGGGGTCAGCGCTCTGACATTCGGGGCCGGGGCAGATGGTGCAAAGGTCAGGCTCTGGCTTCACCCCGAGCCGGGCAGCACCCGGGGGTGCTGGTGTCAAACGTGCGGGACCACGGAGCACGCATGCGTGAGTGGCGCACGCCCACCAGACCCCCTCCCATCCCCCCACCTTTGTTTCTCTGGCTGGAAGGGCCTGGAGGGGTGGGACGGGAGTGGCCTTCCTTCCCCCATGGGCACAGGCCCTGTTGGGGGCTCGCTGACCTTTAGGTGAGGTAGGGAAGGGGGTTCAGTCCACTCAGGGGAGGGCCCGCAGCCAGGTTGGTGTGTTCTGCTCCGCCGGCCCCCTCCCCACACAGGAAGGGAAGAGTCCTGGAGCCCGCGGCTGCAGTGTCAGGTTCACTGGTGTCCGGCATGCGGGCGCCCACTTCCTCAGCCACGGCCCCCTGGGAGCCTCCAGGCCACAGGCCACTAGGGAGGCAGGAGCTCAGACTGTAGCCAGAGCAGAAGTCTTCCACCAGTTACCCCCATTCTATCTCTGCTGAATTACCAACGGCACATTTGCCAGAAATTACATTGTCATGGGCCCTTTCACCGTGTATGAAATCTCTACAGCCCGAGGAGCCTCTCTCCTCGTTTTCGCAGGGTTCTGCTTGTTCTCGCCCTGTTCTGAGCGACACTCTGCACAGGCTCTGTGACCCCCAGACCCACGCAGGCAGTCTCCTCAGACCCCGGAACCCACTGGAACAACTGCTGGGATCCTCCCTTCCCGTCCGCCTGCCCTGCTGGCCGCAGCCAGGCCAGCTGCGTGTGGCACCCCCAGCCCAGAGCCCGCGGAGCCTACTGGGAATGTCCCCTGATTCTGCAGGCCCAGCTGCCACAGGGGGTCCTCCGTGCCCCTCCCCACCCGAGCTGGGTCCAGGGCCTGCCCCTCGCTACTCGGGCCAGTGGTGCGGCACCCGTGGGTGGCTGCTGTCTCTTCTGGATCACCCGCAGCCCAGGGCACTGCCTGGGCGGGAGAAGAGGAGGCAGGCCTGTCCCCTCCCTTGATGCCCTCCACGCAGACGGCTGCCTAGGGTCTGGGCCCCGGTCCACACACCCCGGGGCGTATAACTGTCAGTGTAGCCTCAGCGTGGCCCAATATTTTGTGCAGGAAAGTTAAAAAATCTAACTGCAGTCTTTCAATTTTCCCTTTTATAATAAAACAAACTAACTGTCAGGGAGAAGGACACCAACTTTGCAAGTGTCTCAAGGTGCACACGGACCCTGAGGAAATGCCTTGCTCGTGGCGCCTCATCTCTGTCCTTTAGGGTGAAAAAAGTTTGGGGAGTCAAGTCTCAAGGTCCAGCTCAAATAGCATGGGGTCCCCAGAAGGCATGGCAACCAGTTGAGGTCCCTGCCTGTGCCAGGCGAGGGCGTGGGGCCCTCTGTGGAGAACAGGGGCCCCAGCTGGCCTCCTGCTTGGATGTACAGACCTGTCACCTCCAACAGACACTGTGCACCATTGCCCTGTGGCAGCTACGGCCCCTTGCAGCACGGCCGGTGCTCAGGGTCCTCGGCTGTCAGGGGCCCTCTGCCAGTTCTTGCTGGGGGAGGCTGGCCCGAGGGGTAGGAGGACGTCAGAGGTGTCGCTTCCTGCTCCAGGGGTGACAGTGAGATCAGTCGGCTTCCCCTGCAAGACGTAGGAAGCCACCCTCTGATTATGCGCTGAAATACCTTTGCTGTCACCTGGAGATAAGTCTGGTCATGTTTGGGAGGTCCGAGCACAGCGCAGCCTCCCGCCAGCCCTCCCTGCTGGCCCCCCAAGGAACCCCGCAGACTCCCTGAATGGGATCTGGGGCAGAGAGTGGGCACAGCCCCCGTTGCCTGGGCACCATAGCAACCTCTGGAGCTGTGACCCCACTTTAGAAATAGCCCAGGATCCAGGACAAGTTTCACAAAGCAGCGCTCACTGTGCTAGGAAACCCCCCAGACGCCTCCTCCTCCAGCTTCAGATGCTTGTCTCCACCCACGGATACATTTCAGAGACTTAATGAGGTGGGAGCCCAGGCCCTGGGAGACACCCTAAGTTCCTCTGCACTGCTGTCCACGCTCTGCCCCCTTTCTAGACCATCACCTCCCGCAGATCTCCTCCATCAGGACACTCTGCTGAGGTTCAAAACCCTATCCCAGCCCCCACCTGCTGAGACCCCATTCCAGCCCTCACCTGCTGAGACCCCATCCCAGCCCTCATTCCGCTCTGAGACCCCTGGCCCCAGGGGTGCTGGCCTGCTGGCACTGAGCTGCCAAAGCCTACGCAGGTGCTACCTGATGGCGGTGGTGGGGAAGCAGGGCTGAGGTGAGCCGGTCCCCCTGACTGTACGCCTCCTTCAAGCCGGCAGGCGGTGGGCAGGCTGATGACAGCAGAGTCGGGGTGACATGGCTCCCCACCACCTGCACCAGCCCCACCCCAGGGCTGCCTGGGGGAGTTTCTGGGAGAGGAAGTGGGGTGCCAGAGGCCGCCTGTGTCAACACCTCCAGAGGAGTGGTGCGCTTGCTAAGACAGCGCTCGCTCTGGAGACGGCCCGAGCTAGGAGTCCAGACCACCAGGCGGCGCGGAGGCACCCTCTCTCCCATCGTCTCTGGCCTCTCTGGATGGCGCTGAGCCTTTCCCAGGGCTGAGCCCCGTGGCTGCGGTCGGTGCCCGCACGCCACCCCGGCACGCTGGCAGGAAGGCCCTGCACCTTCGCACGCACTACACCCACGCTGACGTTGACGGGGTGACCGCGGACACACGGGGGCTTCCTGCAGCTCTGCTCCAGCCGCAGGCTCGTCCCTCCCCTCCCCCAGCTGCACCTCGTCACACCCACCTCCTCAGGGGCCTTCTTTCCAGACCATCCCTTCCCCTGGTCTAGAGTGTTCTCCTCCCCCGCTCCGCCAGGCCCTCCCGGGGCGTTCTCTTCTCCCCACTCTGAGCTCAGGGCTGGGACACCCTGCTCAAAGGGCTACTCCCGCCCCCTGCAGAGCCCACCTCCGGGCTACGCAGCCCTCCGCTTGGGTCCCGCAGCACCTGGCCTCAGCACCTCTCTCTGCACAGACTGCCAGGGGCTGCGAGAGCTCCGACCCCAGCCCTGCCCATCTCCACAGGCAGAAACTGAGGCCCGAGAAGGGGAGTGGCTGGCCCAGGCCTCCTAAGCCTGCAGAGACCCTGCCCAGAGGCCCCTGAGGAGGGCCCGGGCTCCACCCTCCAGACCCAGGCCTGAGGGTCCCCCCGTGGGCTCCTCCCCTGCCTTGCCTGCTCTCTGCCCGTCCCCCGACCCCCAGCCTCCCCAGCCTCCTCCCCTGGCCCCTCCCTAGCCCCCCACCCTGCCTGGCGTCCTCCACAGGGCTTCCCCTGAATGTCTACTGTGTCCTTGTTCTGGGACCCCACCCACTCTTGCGCATAGTAGGGCCTCAACAAATCCCGTTCACCGGTCAGCAGGGGCCCCAACCGGAGAATCCAACCGGGTGGCCAGCGCCAAGGAACAAGCAGATTCTTGGCCCATAGCGGGGCGCTGCAAACAGGAGTGGCCGCAGGCTCAGAACCCTGTCGGCCTGGAGTGGGATGGAGCGTCTCTCCCCACCTCCCTGCCCCACGGCCCTTCCGTCTACTGGCCCTTCGGCCAGCTCCCTCCCAGTGGAGGGAGCTGGGGCTGCTCAGGGGAGGGCCGGGTCCTTTCCTCAAGTCCCACTGGATCCCCGGGGCTCCGAGAGGCCTGGCCCATTCTCACTGCCGGCTGGTCTCAAAACCATAAAGGACCCTCCTCAGAGAAGGACCGGGAAGGATCCCACTGCTGGCACCCACCGTGGAGCCCCCCGCGCCTCGTCCCAGCACCCTCCTCTCCGGCTTTGCACGTGCTAGGGAGCCCACGTGGCAGGCCCGTGGGTGGTGGCGGTCCAGGCGCATGTCTGAAGGAGGATCTCTCCTGCCCCTTCCTCCCGGCCCCCCACCCGTCCGAACGTTTGGGGTTTGAGAGAAAAAGGCTGCTGGCAACAGCTGCAGCTGGGAGATAGGCATCACTACCCACCCTATCTAGGTAAGCCTCCCTTCGAGGGACGTGCCCCCCGGAGGCAGAGTCACTCCAGCGTAGGCTCTGGACGTGGCCCAGGGCCCCTACCGCACCGCCACCCGGGAACCTCACTGCTTCCCGGGCCCCAGCTTCCTCACCTCACCAGCGAGGCCCCTGCCGTCAGGGCCAAGGAGGGGACAAAGCCCTGAGAGTGGGGGATTCAGGACCCTGGCCGAGAAAGAGGACGAAGGACCCTGAGGACACCCAGGTGGGGTGTCCTGAGCCGGGCAGTGTGGCCCCTGGCCAAGGGCCTTGACCCACCCAGGCTGTCCTCCCCAGGCTACATACACTCTGTGTCCACTCCGACCTCACTCTACACTACGGTCTGCCCCTCTTCTGTGCCCACCCTCGCCGCCCCACGTGTGGGCAAGCGTGCTGGACATGGCTGGCGGGGGGCGGGGGCGGGGGCCATGGCCAGGTGGGCGTACCCAGCACGGGGCAGCGTGCAGTCATATCGCGAGGCTTCACAGAGGGCAGGTCAGGACCTGGAGGCTTCTTGAAGGAGGAGGCCCTGGAGCTGGACCTGGGAGGTGGGAGGAGTGGAGAGGGGGAGGGGCTTCCTGGAAGATGGAAGCGCGACGCCTGCCTCGGCTCCGGGACAGAAGGCTGGAGATGAGCCACAACCTCTCTTGCACGATCCCCAGCACAGCTGGGCGGACGGGGCAGCTGGACCGCCCGCAGGGAGATGTGGCCGTTGGCGCAGGCGGAGGGGGACCCTGCGCAGCAGGCACCTCCAGAGCCTGGCGGGCCGTGGAGGCTGGTGAGCCTGGCGGGCCGTGGAGGCTGGTGAGCCTGGCGGGCCGTGGAGGCTGGTGAGCCTGGCGGGCCGTGGAGGCTGGTCTTCCATCTCCCACCACCTGCCTTTAATCTAGTATAGCTGACTCTCTGTTCTCGTGGATTCTGCATTATCTCTGGTGTATTGAAATATTGCACCAAAGGAGACTTTATCTTGATTACTGACTTCTGTGGGGCCTCGTAGATGTGCCGGGCCGAGGCCTCACTTGCCTCACCCTGGCCCAGGCGCCTGGCCGGGATGGCGTGGGCCCGTGGGCCCGTGGGCCCGTGGGCCCTGGGCTCAGCCTTGGGCCTGGCATCCCTGCGAGGCTGAGAGAGGAGGCGTGGGCTTCTGTCACGGCAGGTACTTTCTGTTCCCCTCTTCTCGGAAACCAGGCCTGGGAAACATCCCTCCCGCCTCCCGCTGGTTTGGCCAAAAGCCAGCCTGGGGGCCCTGTCATCTGCCCCTGCTCTCACCGTAGTGGGGCAAGGCGGGGGTGACTGCAGGACGCCACACGGGGAGTGGAGGAGGATGGGAGCACACCCCTCAGGAAACTGCGGGCGACGGGGACACAGCTCGGGGGAGGAAGAGGATCCCCCTCGCCCTCCTCCCGCTGGCCGGCAGCCCTGCCCTGGGCCGCCCGCTCTTCCTCCCAGTCCCTTCAGCCTTGTCCCGGGTCCTCACGCCAGCCACTCGAGCCCCCGCACCCTGAACCGCTGCCGGCCCTGTTCGCACTGGGCGGGCTGCTTCTCCCCCGCAGGCCCTGGGCCCTGGGTCCCCCCTGAGCCATCAGACCAGCCTCAGCTCCCCAGAGGAAGGCCGGGAGAGGCAGGGGACAGACCCTTCCGGTCCGGGCTGCCCCCTCGCCCCCTCCTCTCCGGCACCGTCCCCCCGTCCCCTCACCCAGCAGCCGCTGGCCTCTAGGAGCCCTTCTCTGCTGGGTCTGCCTCCCACCCCCCGGCCTGGCTCTTCCCAGCCTCACTCCCTTTGTCTCCCTGCAGGTTGGTCGGTCTCTCTCTCTCTCTCTCTCTCTCTCAGGGGCAATGGATGAGCCCAAGTCCCCGGCTCTGCCCACAGCCTCACAGCCCCTCAGGGGACCCGGCGGTGGGATCCACAGACCAGAGGCACGGCCAGATGGGGCCTCGCAGGCCCAACTGCCCGCCACATGGGGAGAGCCACCTGCGGAAGGCATCCTTCTGTGACTGGACATTGGGAATCGGCCAGCAAGGGGACGAGGCCAGGAATCAGCCCTCTGTCCTCGGGCGCCTTCCTGGCACCTTGGCTGGCCTCCTGTCTGCTGGAAGCGCACTCAAGTGTCACTGGCTGGGGTGACACACTGGCTGGAATTGGACAGGAGCCGGGGAGTTGATCCTCATGGGGCAGGAGACCTGGGGTTCTCTGTACTAGACTCCCTACCTTGATATACAGCTGAGCTTCCCGTAATAAAAAGTTTATAAAAATAGAGACACAGGTGCGTGGCTGGGGAAGGGTCTGCGTTAGGTGGGCAGATGAGGCGGCCGGTCAGCAAGGGCACGTGGAACGGGAGGGGCTGCCTGCTCAAGTCCAGCTCTTCGGCCCGAGGTGCCCTCAACCCAAGACTTGCCCTGTGCCAAGCCTGGCGCTCACCCGGCCGCCAGCGCAGGGCCTCGGGCACGACCCACGACTCATCTCCGTGCACTGCCCGCTGGCCGGGGGCACGCGCGGCAGCCGGCAGCTCTGCCACCCGCCTCCCTCCTAGACTCCACCTGCTGCCCGCCAGCCCCGCCTGGCTCAGCGGCAGATGCCACCACGGCCAGCAGGGGCCCTCCCGCGGAAGGCCTCCAGCCCCTGCCCCTGCGGCTGCCACCTCTGTCCTTCCACAAAGCCACTACGTGGCCTCTGAGGCCCGCCCTGCTCACCCTGCCCCCCGTTCGCTCATTCGTTCACCCACTCAGCAAATGTGGCTGAGCGGGGAAGGGTGTGGGCAGGAGGGCAGGGGGTGCCAGAGCCCTGGCAGCCGCCCTCAGGGCCTGGCTGTGCCGCAGACAGGGGACAGGGAGGCCAGCTCCCACGGGCCACCTTTGGACGCCCACTGTGTCACCCGCACGGGCTCGTGTTTCCCCCTCAAACGGTGGAGTCAGTGGGACGCAGCCAGAGAGGGAGAGCACCGGGCTTGGAAACACCAGGGAGGACGTGGCGGCCACTCCGCCTGCCTGCCCTCGGCCTCTGGCCTCCACTGCCACCCGGTCCCCATCCGGCCAGGGAGCCCACGGGGGGCCGGCTCTGAGCGGCCCAAGGATGGCTGCCCTGTTTCCAGGAACGAGCAGGCGCATCCGGGGCGGGGAGCCTGTGGTCCTCTGGTCAGACAGCCAGCACGGCAGATGCTCTCCAGGCTCTGGAATGTCCCTCCATCTGTGACCACCACACAGGCCAGGGGCCCGGCAGACAGAGGCCATGGGTCCCGGGCACGCACTCCGGTGCCCTGGGACGGGCATCCCTGGCGTCCGGCCGTCCCGGCGCCACTACTCTCTCACTGCAAGCTCCCCCACCCAGTCCCCCTCGTAAACCCCTGGTGCCCCCAGACAGACCCCGCTTCCGCCCTCCTATGCTCTGCAGCCCCTTCCTACCCCCGTGCTCCCTTCGCCCTGGGACCCCTTGGCGCCCAACAGAGGCCAAGCCAGGGATGTCCAGTCCTCTCCCAGCTGGCTGAGGGCAGGGGCGCCTGACGGCCCATCGGGCCTCCTCTGGGGCGGCTCCCAGGCCGCCCGCTCCGTCACCTGCCCTGAACCCCGGGACCCCTCCCGCAGGGGCGGTTGGTGGGCCATGGTGCTGCTCCAACCGCAGGTTCCTGCCTGCTCCAGGGTCTCCTTCCCCTTTCTCTGCCCAGGGTTTCTCTGCCTGGAAGGCAGCTGCTGGCCCCATGACAGCCCCCCCTGGGACTCCACGTCCCCGGGCGGCCCTCCAGCGCCAGCACCCCACCTGGTCTCGGGCTTCCCTTCCCAGCAGAGATGGCCATCCCGGCCCGCGCCGCCCCACCCGGGCATCCCCTGCCCGCTCTCCGCCCTCCTTCCTCACCAGGTGGCCAGTCCCCTGCAGGGGCCCCCACTGCCCAACAGCAGCTCCCAGGCCCTGCTCCCGGCGACGACCTCGGGCTGGGGAGTCCAATGGGCAGAGAGCAACCCGAGTGTGTGCCCAGCAGACATCGTCCTTGCCTTAAAGCCGGCAGCTGGATTCAGAGCAGGAGGGGCGCGTCTCCCTTGAAAGGCTCCTGTCTCTCCACGAGGGGTTTCCCCCTTCCCCCTTCTCTAAGAGCAGCCGGCCTTTAGCTCAGGCTGGTTTCAGCCGGTCTGTCTGGGGCGAGCCCAACTTAACAAGCACCCCACCCACCTATGCACACGTATGTATATACACACGCATGTACACGCACGTGCACGCACACATATACACACGCACACAGACACACAGACGCGATCACAGGCACAGATACATGGCTACACATATATGCATACATGCATACGTGTATCTGTACAGCAGTTCAGGGCGGATTCATGGGCCCTACCCTCGCACCTGCTCACCCTCACCTGGGCCACCAACCTCTGCTCTTATCTCCCCCACCTGCCCGTTCTGGGCCCCTTGCAGCAGGCCTGCCACCCCATCCACCAGCTGTTCGTTTCCCCCCACTATCTGCTGAGCGCCCTCTGGCAGCCCCTGAGCCAAGCAGCTGGTCTCCTGCTTGAGGTCAGGGTCAGTCTGCACAGCCCCATGTGGTGGGGCTGCACTTCCAGGAAGTCAGTACTGGGGCAGATTGGTCAGACTGCAGGGCTGTGGAAAGCTGCTGGGGCTGCTCCTGTTTAGATAAGTGGCCAGAAGAGGGGTGGGGCGTGCGGACCGTGCCCCGGCGGGGGGGGGGGGGGGGGCTGGCTGCAAGAGCAGCTTCCGGAGCAGGACAGAGCACGACACAACTCGTGAGACCCGTCCCCAGGGAAGTGCTGCCGGCCGAGAGGATGGGCCCCTTGTCGGCCATGGTGCTGCGATGCTCCCCCCGCTGCACTTCCCCCTCTGGAGAAGCCTGGCCTGGGTCTGGCTGACTGCTTGCCTCCCCTGGGGGCCCAGCCCTCTGCAGAGCCTGGCTAGAGGACAGTAAGTGCCTCAGGCCCATACGTTCTCCCAAAAGACAAAAGACGTCTGCACGCACAGTGTCTGCTTCTCCCAACCCCTCCTTGCTCCGCCACTGGGATTTGGGACCCACCATGGTCAGCACATAGAGGCATCCTCCCTGAGGGCCCTCTGGCTGCCATGTCGTAGACCCAGCAGGCCCTGGCAGACCACCTTGTTCCATCTCCCAGCAGCACTGTGCAGAGGTGAACTATCCCTAGTTCTTTACTTTTAAAATGTTTTAATGAAATGTTAACTAGGTCTAATGCACACCAGGTACCTGTGCACAGGTAAGGGGGAGGCCCTCAGATGGCCTCTGAGGCCCCCTTGCATGCTGTCTGGATCTGGCCGCAGGACCCAGGGCACAGGCTAACTGCTGGGCCACTGCCTTCTGGCTCTGAGACGGTGGTGCACTCACCTTATTTTGCTCTTTCCTCTCTGGCTTCTCCTCTCACATCCCTGTTGTTCTCCATCTGGGTCCCTAACTTGGGGTTTGCTGGGGTTTGGTCCTGGGCCCTTTCTCGCCCCATCACACACTCTCCATACAGATTCACCCAGTCCTGTTGATTCAAGAATCACCCCTATCCCCTGACCCCTCTGCCAGCTCCAGCCCAGACCTCTGGACCACACATGGACTGTCCACAAGGCATCTTCTCTTGGACATATAACAAGCACTTTAAGCGCAACTTGACCAGAACTGACCACATCATCAAGCCCCTTCATCATACCCCCATGCTGTAATCTTCCTTCAGAGTTCCCCATCTCAGAGAATGATCCCTCTTGTGGCCCAGGCCAGATATTTGAGTGTCATTCTTAACACACAATTTCCACTCCCTCCTACATTTAATCAGTCATTGATAAGTTAAATATGCAGATTGTAAGCACAATAGCAATCATTGAAAAGATAAAACAGGGAGGCATAATAAATAAACCAACGGAGGACATAAATGGAATATGAAACAAAGTACTCAATCCAAAAGTGGGAGGAAAAGAGACAAAGAATAGATGAGATAAATAGAAAACAATAGCAAGATGGTAGATCTAGCCCAACCATATCAATAATCACATTAAATATAACTGGTCTAAACACTCCAATTAAAAGGCAAAGATTATCAAACTGATTAAAAATGCAAGAAGTGACAATATACTCTCTAAATGATATACACTTTAAACAAATAGATAGATTAAAAGCAAAAAATGAAAACAAAGTGAAAGAATGGAAGAAGATGTAAAATGAAAACACTAATCATAAGAAATTTGGGATGGCTGTATTGATATCTAAGTAGACTTCAATACAGGGACTCTTACTGGAGATAAAAAGATGACACTTCATATTGATAAAAGGATCAACTCAGAAGAATAAATAGACAAATCCACACTTATGATAGGTTATTTTGACACTCCTCTCTCAGTAACTGAGAAAAAAATTATTAAGGATACAGTAGACTTGAACAACATCAATCGACTTGCCCACACTGATGTCCACAGAGCAGCATACCCAACAAGAGCAGAATACCCATTCTTTTCAAGTACACATGAATAGTCTCCAAAATAGGCTATATACTGGGCCAGAAAGCAAGTCTCAAAACAATTAAGGGGATTTAAATCATATAGAATATGTTCTTCAAATACAACACAACTAAATGAGAAATCAGTAGCAAAAGATATAAGCTATCTAAAGAATGCCCAAATATTTGGAAATTAAGCAACATAAGTATAACAAACTCAAGGTTAAATAGGTAATCAAAGGGAAATCAGAAAATATTTTGAACTAATTGATATGAAAACACAACTTATCAATATTTGTGAGATAAAGCTAATGCAGTGTTTAGAGAAAAACTTGTAGCTTTAAGTGCTGATACTGGGAAAGAGAAAAGGCCTAAAATCATTCATCTAAGATTTCACTTTGGGAAGCTATAAAACAACAACAACAACAAACTAAACCCAAGTAAGTAGAAGAAAGGAAATAAGAAAAGGTAAAAGTAATATAATAGAAAAATTACAACAGAGAAATATCAATAAAATGGAAGTTGGTTCTTTGAAAAGATCAATGAAGCTGGTAAACCTCTGGCTAAACTGATCAAGAAAAAAAAATCCAGACAAAGGATCATTCACTCCTTGATCAGCTGGAGGCAATGGAACTCAGACTGGATACAAACAGACTGACTTTAAATCCCAGCGCTTGCTACTTACTAGCTGTGGCCAGATGATCTCTGTGTTCCTCTTTATCCTCATTTTGTAAAACACACATAATACAAGATTATGTATTGGAGCCTGAATCAAGATGGCAGAGTAGAAGGACGTGCTCTTACTCTCTCTTGCAAAAAAACCAGAATCACAACTAACTGCTGAACAGTCATTGACAGGAAGACACTGGAACTCACCAAAAAAGATACCCCACATCCAAAGACAAAGGAGAAGCCACAATGAGAAGGTAGGAGGGGTGCAATCCAATAAAATCAAATCCTATAACTGCTGGTTGGTTGGCTCACAAACTGGAGAACACTTATACCACAGAAGTCCACCCACTAGAGTGAAGGTTCTGAGCCCCACGTCAGGCTTCCCAACCTAGGGCTAGGGCAATGGGAGGAGGAATTCCTAGAGAATCAGACTTTGAAGTCTAGCGGGATTTGATTGCAGGACTCTGACAGGACTAGGGGAAACAGAGACTCCACTCTTGGAGGGCGCACACAAAGTAGTGTGCACATTGGGACCCAGGGGAGGGACCCAGGGGAAGGGCCCAGGGGAAGTGACCCCACGGGAGACTGAACCAGACCTACCTTCTAGTGTTGGAGGGTCTCCTGCAGAGGCAGTGGGTGGCTGTGGGTCACTGTGAGGACAAGGACACTGGCAGCAGAAGTTCTGGGAAGTACTCCCTGGCGTGAGCCCTTCCAGAGTCCACCACTAGCCCCACCAAAGAGCCTGAAGGCTCCAGTGTTGGGTTGCCTCAGGCCAAACAACCAACAGGGAGGGAACCCAGCCCTACCCATCAGCAGTCAAGTGAATTAAAGTTTTACTGGGCTCTGCCCACCAGAGCAACACCCAGCTCTACCCACCACCAGTCCTTCCCAGCAGGAAACTTGCACAAGCCTCTTAGACGGCCTCATCCACCAGAAGGCAGACAGCAGAAGCAAGAAGAACTACAATTTTGCAGCCTGTGGAACAAAAACCACATTCACAGAAAGATAAACAAGGTGAAAAGGCAGAGGACTTTGTACCAGATGAAGGAACAAGATAAAACTCCAGAAAAACAACTAAATGAAGTGGAGATAGGCAACCTTCCAGAAAAAGAATTCAGAATAATGATAGTGAAGATGATCCAGGCCCTTGGAAAAAGGATGGAGACAAAGATCAAGAAGATGTAAGAAATGTTTAACAAAGACCTAGAAAAATTAAAGAACAAACAAACAGATGAATAATACAATAACTGAAATGAAAACTACACTAGAAGGAATCAATAGCAGAATATCTGAGGCAGAAGAACGGATAAGTGACCTGGAAGACAGAATGGTGGAATTCACTACCGCAGAACAGAATAAAGCAAAAAGAATGAAAAGAAATGAAGACAGCCTAAGAGATCTCTGGGACAACATTAAACGCAACAACATTCACATTATAGGGGTCTCAGAAGAAGACAGAGAGAAAGGACCTGAGAAAATATTTGAAGAGATTATGGTTGAAAACTTCCCTAACATGGGAAAGGAAATAGTCACCCAAGTCCAGGAAGCGCAGAGAGTCCCATACAGGATAAACCCAAGGAGAAACACGCCGAGACACATAATAATCAAATTGGCAAAAATTAAAGACAAAGAAAAATTATTGAAAGCAGCAAGGGAAAAACAACAAATAACATACAAGGGAACTCCCATAAGGTTAACAGCTGATTTCTCAGCAGAAACTCTACAAGCCGGAAGGCAGTGACATGATATACTTAAAGTGATGGAAGCGAAGAACCTACAACCAAGATTACTCTACCCGGCAAGGATCTCATTCAGATTCGATGGAGAAATCAAAAGCTTTACAGACAAGCAAAAGCTAAGAGAATTCAGCACCACCAAACCAGCTCTACAACAAATGCTAAAGGAACTTCTCTAAGTGGGAAACACAAGAGAAGAAAAGGACCTACAAAAACAAACCCAAAACAATTAAGAAAATGGTCATAGGAACATACATATGGATAATTACCTTAAACGTGAATGGATAAAAAGCTCCAACCAAAAGACACAGGCTTGCTGAATGGATACAAAAACAAGACCCATCTATATGCTGTCTACAAGAGACCCACTTCAGACCTAGGGACACATACAGACTGAAAGTGAGGGGATGGAAAAAGATATTCCATGCAAATGGAAATCAAAAGAAAGCTGGAGTAGCAGTACTCATATCAGATAAAATAGACTTTAAAATAAAGAATGTTACAAGAGACAAGGAAGGACACTACATAATGATCAAGGGATCAATCCAAGAAGAAGATATAACAATTATAAATATATATGCACTCAACACAGGAGCACCTCAATGCATAAGGCAACTGCTAACAGCTATAAAAGAGGAAATCAACAGTAACACAATAATAGTGGGGGACTTTAACACCTCACTTACACCAATGGACAGATCATCCAAAATGAAAATAAACAAGGAAACAGAAGATTTAAATGACAAAATAGACCAGATAGATTTAATTAATATTTATAGGACATTCCATCCAAAAACAGCAGATTACACTTTCTTCTCAAGTGTGCACGGAACATTCTCCAGGATAGATCACATCTTGGGTCACAAGTCAAGCCTCAGTAAATTTAAGAAAATTGAAATCACATCAAGCATCTTTTCTGACCACAACACTATGAGATTAGAAATCAATTACAGGGAAGAAAATGTAAAAAACACAAACACATGGAGGCTAAACAATACGTTACTAAATAACCAAGAGATCACTGAAGAAATCAAAGAGGAAATCAAAAAATACCTAGAGACAAATGACAATGAAAACACGACGATCCAAAATCTATGGGATGCAGCAAAAGCAGTTCTAAGAGGGAAGTTTATAGCTATACAAGCCTACCTCAAGAAACAAGAAAAATCTCAAATAAACAATCTAACCTTACACCTAAAGGAACTAGAGAAAGAAGAACAAACAAAACCCAAAGTTAGCAGAAGGAAAGAAGTCATAAAGATCAGAGCAGAAATAAATGAAATAGTAGCAAAGAAAACAATAGCAAAGATCAATAAAACTAAAAGCTGGTTCTTTGAGAAGATAAACAAAATTGATAAACCATTAGCCAGACTCATCAAGAAAAAGAGGGAGAAGGCTCAAATCAATAAGATTAGAAATGAAAAAGGAGAAGTTAGAACAGACACTGCAGAAATACAGAGCATCCTAAGAGACTACTACAAGCAACTCTATGCCAATAAAATGGACAACCTGGAAGAAAT
This sequence comes from Delphinus delphis, assembly GCF_949987515.2. NCBI lineage: Eukaryota > Metazoa > Chordata > Mammalia > Artiodactyla > Delphinidae > Delphinus > Delphinus delphis. The sequence continues at coordinate 1,157,517 of NC_082689.1, forward strand.
GGACAAATTCTTAGAAAGGTATAAACTTCCAAGACTGAACCAGGAAGAAATAGAAAATATGAACAGACCAATCACAAGTAATGGAATTGAAACTGTGAGTAAAAATCTTCCAACAAACAAAAGTCCAGGACCAGATGGCTTTACAGGTGAATTCTATCAAACATTTAGAGAAGAGCTAACACCCACTCTTCTCAAACTCTTCCAAAAAATTGCGGAGGAAGGAACTCTCCCAAACTCATTCTATGAGGCCACCGTCACCCTGATATCAAAACTAAAGATACTACATAAAAAGAAAACTACAGACCAATATCACTGGTGAATATAGATGCAAAAATCCTCAACAAAATACCAGCAAACAGAATCCAAAAACACATTAAAAGGATCATACACCACGATCAAGTGGGGTTTATCCCAGGGATGCAAGGATTCTTCAATATATGCAAATCAATCAATGTGATACACCATATTAACAAATTGAAGGAGAAAAACCATATGATCATCTCAATAGATGCAGAAAAATCTTTTGACAAAATTCAACACCCATTTATGATAAAAACTCTCCAGAAAGTGGGCATAGAGGGAACTTACCTCAACATAATAAAGGCCATATATGGCAAACCCACAGCAAACATTATTCTCAATGGTGAAAATCTGAAAGCATTTCCTCTAAGATCAGGAACAAGACAAGGATGTCCACTCTCGCCACTATTATTCAACATAGTTTTGGAAGTCCTGGCCACAGCAGTCAAAGAAGAAAAAGAAATAAAAGGAATACAAATTGGAAAAGAAGAAGTAAAACTGTCACTGTTTGCAGATGACATGATACTATACTTAGAGATTCCTAAAGATGCCACCAGAAAACTACTAGAGCTAATCAATGAATTTGGTAAAGTTGCAGGATACGAAATTAATGCACAGAAATCTCTTGCTTTCCTATATACTAATGATGAAAAATCTGAAAGAGAAATTAAGGAAACACTCCCATTTACCATTGCAACAAAAAGAATAAAATACCTAGGAATAAACCTACCTAGGGAGACAAAAGACGGGTATGCAGAAAACTATAAGACACTGATGAAAGAAATTAAAGATGATACCAACAGACGGAGAGATATACCATATTCTTGGATTGGAAGAATCAATATTATGAAAATGACTATACTACCCAAAGAAATCTACAGATTCAATGCAATCCCTATCAACTTACCAATGGCATTTTTTACAGAACTAGAACAAAAAATCTTAAAATTTGTATGGAGACACAAAAGACCCTGAATAGCCAAAGCAGTCTTGAGGGAAAAAAACGGACCTGGAGGAATCAGAGTCCCTGACTTCAAACTATACTACAAAGCTACGGTAATCAAGACAATATGGTACTGGCACAAAAACAGAAATATAGATCAATGGAACGAGATAGAAAGCCCAGAGATAAACCCACATACCTATGGTCAACTAATCTATGACAAAGGAGGCAAGGATATACAATAGAGAAAAGACAGTCTCTTCAATAAGTGGTGCTGGGAAAACTGGACAGCTACATGTAAAAGAATGAAATTAGAACACTCCCTAACACTATACACAAAAATAAACTCAAAATGGATTAGAGACCTAAATGTAAGACCGGACACTATAAAATTCTTAGAGGAAAACATAGGAAGAACACTCTTTGACATAAATCACAGCAAGATATGTTTTGCTCCACCTCCTAGAGTAATGGAAATAAAAACAAAAATAAACAAATGGGACCTAATGAAACTTCAAAGCTTTTGCACAGCAAAGGAAACCATAAACAAGACAAAAAGACAACCCTCAGAGTGGGAGAAGATATTTGCAAACGAATCAACGGACAAAGGATTAATCTCCAAAATGTATAAACAGCTCATGCAGCTCAATATTAAAAAAACAAACAACCCAATACAAAAATGGGCAGAAGAGCTTCCCTGGTGGCGCAGTGGTTGAGAGTCCGCCTGCCGATGCAGGGGACGTGGGTTCGTGCCCCGGTCCGGGAAGATTCCACATGCCGCGGAGCAGCTAGGCCTGTGAGCCACGGCCACTGAGCCTGCGCGTCTGGAGCCTGTGCTCCGCAACGGGAGAGGCCACAACAGTGAGAGGCCCGCGTACCGCAAAAAAAAAAAAAAAAAATCGGCAGAAGACCTAAATAGACATTTCTCCAACGAAGACATACTGATGGCCAAGAAGCACATGAAAAGCTGCTCAACATCACTAATAATTAGAGAAATGCAAATCAAAACTACAATGAGAACAGGCTTCCCTGGTGGCGCAGTGGTTGAGAGTCCGCCTGCCGATGCAGGGGACTTGGGTTCGTGCCCCGGTCCAGGAAGATCCCACATGCCGCGGAGCGGCTGCGCCCGTGAGCCATGGCCGCTGAGCCTGCGTGTCCAGAGCCTGTGCTCCGCAACGGGAGAGGCCACGAGAGTGAGAGGCCTGCGTACCACAAAAGAAAGAAAGAAAAAAAAAACCTACAATGAGGTATCACCTCATACCAGTTAGAATGGAAATCATCAGAAAATCTACAAGCAACAAATGCTGGAGAGGGCGTGGAGAAAAGGGAACCCTCTTGCACTGTTGGTGGGAATGTAAATTGATATAGGCACTATGGAGAACAGTATGGAGTTCCTTAAAAAACTAAAAATAGAATTACCATATGACCCAGCACTCCCACTACTGGGCATATTCCCAGAGAAAACCATAATTCAAAAAGACACATGCACCCCAATGTTCATTGCAGCACTATTTACAACAGCCAGGTCATGGAGCAACCTAAATGCCCATCGACAGACGAATGGATAAAAAAGATGTGGTCCATATATACAATGGAATATTACTCAGCCATAAAAAGGAACGAAATTGGGTCATTTGTTGAGACGTGGATGGATCTAGACACTGTCATACAGAGTGAAGTAAGTCAGAAAGAGAAAAGCAAATATCGTATATCAACGTATATATGTGGAACCTAGAAAAATGGTACAGATGAACCGGTTTGCGGGCAGAAATTGAGACACAGGTGTAGAGAACAAACGTATGGACACCAAGGGGGGAAAGTGGAAGGGGGGTGGTGGTGGGATGAATTGGGAGATTGGGATTGACATGTATACACTGATGGGTATAAAATGGATGACTAATAAGAATCTGCTGTATAAAAAAGTAAATAAAATAAAATTTAAAAATTCAAAAAAAAAGGGAAAAAAAGAAAAAAATCCATAAATTACTAATATCAAGAATGAAGGAGGATACATCATTTAGATCCTACAGACATTAGAATAATAATAAAGGAACATTATTAATAACTTTATGCAGAGACATTTGACAACTCAGTTGAAATTCACAAATTCCTTGAAAGTCACAACTTGCCAAAATTTGTAGAAGAAATATAAAATTTGAATAGCCTGCATCTATTAAAGTTGTTGAATTTATAATTAAAAACCTTTCCACAAAGAAAACTCCTGACCCAGATGATGTCACTGGTGAATTCTATCAAACATTTAAGGATGAAATAATGCTAATCTTAAACACTTTCTGAAAATAAATAAGGAGGAACACTTCCCAACACATTTTCAAAGACCAGCTTTACCCTCATAGCAAAACTAGACAAAGATGGTACTACAAGAAAACTACAGATTAACATCACGTATGAACATAGACACAAAAATCCTTAATAAAATACTTCTAGCTGATTGAATCCAGCAATATAGAAAACAAATAAGCCACCATGCACAAGTGTCCCAGGATTGTAAGGTTTATTTTAACATTAGAATATCCATCAATATAATTCGCTATTAAATAAAGGAGAACATAATCCTCTTAATAGGTGCAAAACAATCATTTTACAAAATTCAATACCATTTATGACAGAAACTCTCAGCAACTAGGAACGGAAAACAGGTACGCTCAAAACCACAAAATATCGCTGAGAGAAAGTAAACTGTCAAAAATGGATAGCTACACCATGCTCGTGGGTCGGAAGGTCCCACCCAGTTCTCCTCACGTCCATCTGCACAACCAAACCTATTAAGGAAGCACGAAGCATCTCGTTCTGCGGGCTTTGCTTTCCAAGCAGACCACAGCACTGCCCTCTCCCCTCAGCGCCCCCCGCCCGGTCCCCGCCCACCGGGACACCCTCCTGTCTCGCTTGCAAGAAGGCAGCAGCCTTCTGGTTGGTCCCCTCCCCCCAGTCGTTCCTGAGACTCCAGCCAGAGACAGACGTCAAGCAGGCACACATGGGGCTCCCACTGCCCAAGACGTGAGACCCCAGCTCCCGGAATGGCCTCGGGACCCTCACGTGCTTCTCCAGCCTCAGCCCTTGCCTCGTTCCCAAGCCCACTCCCCGCACTGCAGGCACAGACAGCTTCTTTCCATTCTCTGAGGGTGCCCGGCTCTTCTGCCAGCCCCTGCCCTGCACCTGGCTGACCCCAGGCTGGTCGAAGACCACCCAGCCCCACCGCCACCCCCATGCGTCACCTATCACCTCATTGTCATGACTCTCTGGGTGACCCGTGTGCAGGCAGTCCAACCTGGAGCTGCACGTGCTCACAGAGGGGCTTCAGAATGAAGGGACTAGGGGAGCAAGATGGTGGACAGGGAGCGCAGATGCCGGCGGTCCCGTCCATGGGGCTTGGGGGATGAGGGCTGAGCTCACAGACATGCACACGTATGCCCCGGCACCCCGGCATCACATCTGCCCAGGCCCCGGAACCTGCAGGGGACCTGGCCTGGCCCCGGACGGCGCAGCCCCAGCCCAGCCCGAGCCAGTGCTGGCTCCTCAGCCTGCAGCCTCACTTCCTGGGTGATTTGTGAAGGGACCAGGAGTCCCAGGCAGCTGAGGACAGGCCCTGGCCCTGTGTGTCGGGGTGGGGGTGGGGGGAAGGGGCGGGGCAGTGGGGTGGGAGGCGGGAGGCTTAGGAAATCGCGCACAGGAGTGCCCCTGACTGAGCCTCCACAGCCACTGGTCCCAGGGCCCCTGAGTGAGCAGGCTCCCAGGCCGGACTGGGGGCTGTGCGGTCTGGGCAGATGCAGCCTGTACTCGCCAGGGATCAGAGAGGAATGGCCTGAAGGTCGCTGCACAGACTGGACACCCCCGGGCTGCGGCCAGAACCCTGGAGACGGAGAGGGCCCCAGAGCCGCAGAGCCGAGCGCTCCTGGGACGGGCGGGCCCAGCCTGCCCCAAAGCTTGTCCTCTCAACTAGAAAGGACTCTTCCTCTGACGGAGCAGCCATGTCCTGGGCCACGTGTTGTCATAAAAACTCAAGTGTCCCCAGGAAGAAAGTGCCTTTTCCCTTCACTTCAAACGGCAGCAAAAGCTCCGTTAAATCTGTTACACGTCAGGGAAGAAAAGAAATTCAGCAACGCTACAAGAGCCATAAACGGGACACTGAACGAGGCTTGCTTAGGAACGGAGAGGGGCAGACAGAGACAGAGAAGCAGAGACAGAGAGGAAGGGCTTGCTTAGGAACGGAGAGGGGCAGACAGAGACAGAGAGGCAGAGACAGAGAGGCAGAGACAGAGAGGAAGGGCTTACTTAGGAATGGAGAGGGGCAGACAGAGACAGAGAGGCAGAGACAGAGAGGCAGAGACAGAGAGGAAGGGCTTACTTAGGAATGGAGAGGGGCAGACAGAGACAGAGACGTAGAGACAGAGAGGAAGGGCTTACTTAGGAACGGAGAGGGGCAGACAGAGACAGAGACGTAGAGACAGACAGAAAGGGCTTGCTTAGGAACGGAGAGGGGCAGACAGAGACAGAGACGTAGAGACAGAGAGGAAGGGCTTGCTTAGGAACGGAGAGGGACAGACAGAGACAGAGACGTAGAGACAGACAGAAAGGGCCTGGAACGTCTGAGAGCCAGGCCCGCGCACTCCGGCCCCATCCTGCCTGCTGCTCGGGAACCCTGCCCCGCCGGGCGCCCTCCCTGACAATCGCTCTCAGAGCACCAGGATCCCGACACTCACCCCGGAAGCTCTGCCGCCCCCAAGGTGACCAGGACTAGGGAGGGAGGGAGGATGGTGAGAGAGAAGGTCCAGGCTCAGGGCTGAGCAGGACTCGGGTCCCACCGAGGAGGCGCTGCCTGCTGTGCCTGGAGCAGGAAGTGATTTTACCACAAAACTCGAGCAGACGGTTCAGGGCAAAGTCTTCTGGGAAAGCCCGGGAAAGGAGGCGTCCTCACCTGCACACCCCCTGGCCCGCCCCTCTGGGCCATCCAGGGCCACGGCACATGGGAGGGAGGCCCCCAGTGGCATGTCCACAGAACAGGGACCCCAGGCAGGGCCTGGCCCTGGACACAGCCCTGGGCTCAGCACAGGGCACTCAGCTTGGTGTGGGTTCCGTGAAGCCCAGGTGGGCCCAGAGTAGGGTCCCAGTCTGTGTCAGTCAGTATAGTGGAGGCTTGAGGCAGCAGTGGAACTGGGCCTGCCTGGCTCCTGAGGCTGGCCTGGCGCAGGGCCCCTTCAGTCGGCCGGTGGCTGGCCACTGTGAAGGGATGATGTAACAGCTGGCGCAAGCCTGGGGCTGACGGCAGGAGGCGGCCTGGTGCTTGGGGCACGGAGGCCACCCCCGACGGCGCCCTGCCTCTCAGTGCCCAGACTCTGCTTCCTCTGGCTCAGTGAACAAGGCCGGCGCCCGCTGCGCCAGCTGTGGCCTAGAAGCCCAGGTGGTGGGCGCCTTCCCATCTGCAGCAGCCGCGGTCCTGGCCTTCAAACGACCCCGCCGTGGGACCCAGACGGGGCCCTCACCCAGCGAGGGACCAGGACTCTCCCCAGACGGGCACAGCGAGGGTGTCTGGCCAAGGGGAACCGTGAGTCACCCCACGGGCTCCTGGGGAGAAGCCGGCAGCGTCCCACCCTCTGCCCCGGGAAGGCCCACCCCCGCCTTCTGGGGTTCTGGGAGTCCTGGCGCCTTGCCCGGGCCGGGAGCCCAGTGGTGTTGGGGCAGCTGACAGCATTTTACTTTTCAGGCCCCTTTGGAAGGGGGGCGCTCCGCGCGGCCCCTGTCTGAACCCTCACGGGGTGAGACAGTGCACTGGCTTTCTCTGTGTTCACGTGAATGAAGTGCCTCGAAGCGAAGCAAGTGGGGAAGGGAAGGGGATCAGCGTTTGACAAGAGTTCAGACGCGGTGGCCCAGCTCAACTGCGCCCCCCGGAGGCCTCCCCAGACCGCCCCGGTGGAGCAGGGAGCCCCAGGCTGGCCCGAGGGAGAGGTGCCCAGCACACAGCTGGTCGTCCAGGCAGGGCCATCGGGTGAGCTGGCCGACTGCAGAAGGGCTTTGAGGCTGGGCAGGGACGTGTGGGTCTGGAGGTACCCCTCCACGCCCCAGCCGATCTCGGGACCGAGCTCTTCAAGGCAGTGGCAGCTGCAGAGAGCACACGCACCCTGTGGAGGCTTAGAGAGAAAGTCCACTCCAGGGAAGGCTGCGGCCGCGGCTCAAGAATCAGGAGCAGCCTGTCTCGGTCGCTGCCGGGACAAAACACCGCAGGCTCGGAGGCTTAACCACAGACATTGATTTCTCCCAATTCTCGAAGCTGGAAGTCCAAGGTCAAGGCACTGGCCAATTTGGTTCCTGGCGGAGCCCCCGTCCTGGCTCTCAGAAGGCCGCCTTCCGTGTCCTCACGCGAAGCTCTGCTACCTCTTCTAAGGACACCCACGGGGTAACCTGCCGGGGAGACCTAGCCAGGCGGGGTGTAAACACCCTGCATTTAAGCCCCATGAGGGACTCCGGATGCACGTGTCAGACCTCCCCTCCTTCCCTTATAAACATCCTGCACCCCAAACTTGTTTTCGTGTCGCCTCCGAGGTCCAAGAAGAGTTGATACCATGGGGTTTGGAGCTGGATCACCCACTGCGCCTGGTGACAGGGGCCTGCCTCTGGGCACAGGTGGTGGTCTCGTCCCGTCCGGGGGTTTGAGATACATGGACAGCAGGGTGACAGGGCAGGTGGCCGGGGGCCAGGTGTGAGGCCGCCTCTGGTCACTCATGAAGGAGCTCCAGCTGCAGGGCAGAGAGAGCCAGGCCTGGGCCCACGGACTGCAGAGGTGGCCGGGCTCCAAGAGGAAGGACCCTCCCCCGACAGCAGGTGTGCACAACAGACTCCCCCAGACGCCCCCGCCCACCCGGCCCTTAGGCCCTCTACTCCTTGGCTGCGCTCAGGGAGAGGGAGGGGACGTCCAGACGTTTGCGAACCACTGGGCATTCAGGTCCTGAGCTGACACTGACCTCTGGCACGGCCTCACGGGCCCTGCCAGGGTGGGACACAGGAGGCTGTTGACAGTGGAATCTTGCCAGGACCGGCTCCCAGCGGGCAATGGCGTCACTTCCTGGTCTCCAAGCATGTAACTGGGATTCACATGTGCAAATGACCAACACCCTCTCTGGGGTCAGAGACGCCAGTCAGGAAGGCCAAGGGCGAGGCTGAAACCATCACCCACCCCAGACAACAAATCGCAAACGGTACCTCGGGGGAGGGTGGAGACTGGGACACCCCCCCACCTTGAGCCTCCGAAGACCCCGGGTGGTCCCGTCAGGAGTGGCGGCCCCAGCCCAGCTCCACGTGACTCAGAACTCGGGGTTCCCAGGACAACTCCTGCCCCCCGAGGGCAGCATCAGGCCCGGCAGTGCTCCGTGACGGTGCAGGTCAGGAGAGACGAGGACCAGCCCGCACTTTCGCGCAATGGAACGGCCACTGGCAGTTTTTTCCAGACTGTGTTGTAATACAGGACAAAAAGACCCAACTGGCTCGACGCCCCAGTCATGGTGATGACACGGCATTGAAGTCAGAGGAGGAAGATGGGGCAGGAGACAAACCAGGCCACGATCGGGGCACCAGAAATGGTTAGGGGTTGAGGGGTCCAGGAGTCAGAGGCCTGCAGGCTATCCCCTCCCAAGTCAAGAGCAGAGGACCTCATCCCGCACCTCCTAGAAGGAAGCAGGAGACCGCTGGGCGCCGGCGGCAGCATTCGCACCAGAGCCCGTCGGCTGGTAGACCAGATGACTAGAAGGCAGCCAGGTGGGGGGCCCAGCATGGACGGGGAGTTGATGGCAGCATGCCGCTTCAGCCACTCGCAGACTGCCGTGTGCTGCCCCTCCAATTTTCTCTCTCACTACCCACCTCCTCCTTCCCTACACCAGCCCTGCACCGCTCGGGCCACCTGGTCACCCCCCGTGTCTCAGCAGCCAGGCGGGAGCCCCACACCTGCTCCCCCAGTGACAGCCAATGAAGCCGCTGGCTGCCTAAACCAGGAGCCAGCCGGAAGCTGCTCAGTACTGATGTTTATTTATAAAGTTACATCCTAAAAACGTTTCTAATAAATAGTTTTAAACAAGATCTGTCCCGACGCGCCGTAAGGCCTCTCTCCGGGGCCAGGGAGACAGGGCGTGGAGGATCTCAGGGAGGCTCTGTGGGCTCAGCGGCATGGAACGAAGGTGCCCACCCTGAGTTTTTCTTGCCCTTCCTGCAGCACCTGCAGGGACGGGGGCTCTTTGCCAGGACCCGCTCAGGCCGGCCGCCGCGGCCCTGGCGTGTGGGCCACTGGGAGCCCCTCAGACCCCTGGTCACCAGAGCCGACACGCAGGATCACCCGGTTAGGCTCTCATCACTGCCACGAAGGAGGCCTGCGGGAGGAGATGGCGAGGGCTGGCGGCACTGCCCTGGTTCGAGGGGTGAAGGCCCGCCCTCACGTCCTCCAGGGGCTGTCACGGCAGCCCCAGCTTCTGGGCCCCGAGAAGCTCTGCCTGGGGCTCTCAGGGGAAGAGACCAGGGCACCTCGTGTCCCAGGGAACAGCCCAGCCTTCAGGGTGGCCGCTGGGAGGAGCTAGGCAGGGGAATTAAGACGCAGGGCACCAGGAGGCCCCAAAGCAGAGTGAGCTGGGCCCTCCCAGGCCCCATACGTACCTCCTTGAGGAGCTGCCCCAGCATCTCCTGGCTGTGAATGGAGCGCCTGTGGGAGAAGACACCGCTCTCACCCCTCTGGGTCCCTCCCCGCGCACCTGGAGAGGCAGCCACGCTCCAGGCCCGCCCGCTCTCTAGACGGCGCGCTCTCCTCCCACAGGCCTCTGGGCTCTGCCAGCACAGCGAGAGCTGGGTGTGTGCGACAGGTGGGAGAGAACCAGGGGCGCTAAGATGCTGAGGACCACGGCCCCCCGACCGACACACACACACCCCCACACACGGCCCCGGCGCCCCACCTGTCTATTCTGGTCTCTACGGTCACTGTGAAGGCCCCCTCTGTGTCTGGCAGGTAGGTGGAGGGCACGATCCAATAGGTCCCCTCGGACAGGTGGCAGAGCCGGCTGACCTCCTGGGCGTAGCAGTGCGGCACACAGCTTAGCAGAGGCTCCTGGAGCAGCAAGGAGGGCGCATCCTGGCCCCCGCCGTCCGCTGGGACCTGGGGGAGGCCCGGGCTCAGACCGGGCGGCCTGCCCGTGGGCGGACCGAATCGGCTGTGTCCGCCAGGACGGCGAAGTGAAGTCCCCTGTCTCAGCCTTGGCCTCGCTCCCTTCCCAGGCAGCACTGCCCTGGGTCGGGAGCAGCCCAGTGCAGTCTGCTTGGACCCCGTCACACATGCCAGGCCCCCGAAGCTGGACTCGCCACTCACCGGGGCCCCACCACCCGAGGGCCGCAGCCTGGGGACCAGCAGAAGGCCCGCCCTCACATCCTCCAGCGACTGTCACTGCAGCCCCAGCTTCTGGGCCCCGAGAAGCTCTGCCTGGGGCTCTCAGGGGAAGAGACCAGGGCACCTCGTGTCCCAGGGCACAGCCCAGCCTTCAGGGTGGCCGCTGGGAGGAGCTGGGTGGGGGAATTAAGACCCAGGGCACCAGGAGGCCCCCACTGCGCAAGCCCCTGCCCCAGGACTCATCTCTTTGGCCCCGGCACCGGCACTTTTTTCGAAGCGCCGGGGGGGTACCCCAGGGGTGGCCTGCGGTGGAGCGAGGCACCAGAGTACGTCCTCAGCCGTTGGGATCCTGAGGGCACAGAACCTTCTCAGAGAAGAGCCGACCCTCCGCTCCCCCACGTCGTCTGCAGCGCAGGCTAAGCGTGCCCAGCCCCATGACGGGCCCCTGACGGCACAGCTCCGGGCCATCCTCCAGCCCATGCCGTCCTCGGGCACCTGCCACTGTCCAAGCCCATCTTGAAGCGGGGTCCCCAGAAGGAGCAGGGGAGCCACGCCTCACCATGGGATCTGGGTTTGTGACCTCTGACCTCTAGCACTTCACCTCCCCGCCTTCTCCAGCTACACGTCGCTAGGTGCATCCTGTTCACGCGCTGGGAGAGGAAGAGCTGACTGAGGCCGGGGAAGGCGCTCGGGGCGGCGTTTGTGACGCCCTGGCCCTCGCCTGGCCTCCACGGTCTCCTGCCACCCGTGCCCACGTGAGCCCGGGAGGCAGCCTCTCCTCTGCGGGGGCAACTGGCGCACTTCCCCGAGCTCCCGAAGGCCGCCCCACCCTCCTGCTGCCTGGGATGCGGCCCTGCACCTCGGCCTCGCTCTCAGCTCCTACCCCCAGCTCTGTCTTCTCTTTCTGATCAGAAGACCCTCACTCGGTGGCGCGACCATCCGTCACGTCTCAGCGGGTGTGGGCCTCCCCTCTGTCCCTTTCCTGCTGGTCCCCAGAGCCCAGGCCCTCGCTGGTTCCAGACTCAGCCACGGGGTTTGGGGCGGGGAGGATTCACGCGGCTTCAGGGCGGCTCCTGCTGGACAACGGCACCCTCTGCGCCCTGTCGGGCCTCCCGGCTGCAGGTGCAGTGCTGGGGGCAGCTCAGGACACAAGTGTCCAGTGGTTCTGAGCCCGGGCGAGTGGACGAGGGGCTGCCTGAGCTGAGCCGTGACCCCCAGTGAGCTATGGACTTTAGGAATAGAAATGAGTCTTGTGTGTGACTGGATGACGCGGACAGACCCCGGGGGCCTCTCTGCCCGACCCCGGCTCACCCCACCCGGATGCCCGGGAGCAGGGGCGCCTGCCTGGAAGACGTGGAAGCCGATGGGGAGGCCCTCGTGGTCACGGCAGTGCTGCCGCAGGGTGATGCGGACGCAGCGGGGGCCCGCGCCCTCCGGCACCGAGAGGGGGAAGCGGGGGTTGGTGGGGTAGGAGGCAAAGTTCCGGCTGCCCCCCGCCGTCCGGCCGACTCTCCAGGAGCCCCGCAGCCTCACGGTCTCCCACTCGCCCATGGGCAGGACCTCCCGGGGGGCAGCGCTCTGGGCTGCCGGCTGGATGGCGCTGCCGGGGAGAGAAGCACAGGAGGCGGCCGTGGCGCACACTCACGCGGCCCTGCCCCAGTCCCCGGCCTGCCCACCACCCTCACCTGAGGCAGACTCTCCCGCTGGAGAAGACCCGGAGCAGGAACCGCCCTGGCACGTCCTTCAGGAAGGTGCTGGGCACGGCCAGGTAGTAGCCCGGGGCGAGCTCACAGCGCAGGTGGACCTCGCGGTCGTACGCGTGGCATGCGGTGCCCGCCACGGGGGGCGCAGACAGGGCCTTGGGCAGGCTGACCCGCCGCTTCTCCACCTGCAGGGGAGGCCCGTGTGCACCCGTCACAGAAGGGCCCCCCTCGAAGCACCCAGGCCTACGGGTCCCCCGCACCCCGGTGAACCCGGGCCTTCCCCTCAGCCCTGGGGTCAGTGGCTCCATCCCACATGGGAGCCTGCAAGTCCTCCTCTGCTCCGGGAGGAGACAGACAAATCCAGACAGGGCCGCGCCTGCAAAGGCAGGAGGCTGATGCAACCTGGGGACTGCCAGGCAAACGCTTGCTAGCAGTTTCTGCACGAGGAAAGCAACACCAGGCAGGCCATGGCCGCACAGAGACGGGGAACAGTGTGATGTGAGCTGTCAGATCCCGTCAGGACACACAGGGTTACCAACCAAGCAACTGGGCAAGCCAACGGGCAGCGCGGTCCTCTGTCGGCCACCCTCCTGTCCCCTCGGAGAGCAGGACAGGGGTCTCCACGTACCTCCACCCTGAGGTACGAGGGTACCTCAGACAACCCACGAGAGCACAACAACCCCACCCCTGTTTTGTAGGGAGGTCCGGGGCTGCCCCTAGCAGCCCTCCTAACACCTCTGCCAGCTCTGCTAACGGCTGCTTCTGTGTAGCTTGCCTTTGGCCAAAGGGCACACCCTGGGCTAGGCGGAGGGAGGTGAGTCCTGTGGACTCAGATCTGAGCGGGGTCTGTGGGAAGACAGCCGGGGGGGGGGGGCGAGGGGCACGTCGGGGGCTTCTGGGGCTCAGGCCTCCTCACCCCTGTTCCTGCATCCCGCAGAGCGGGGTGCCAGGCCCGGGTGGGTTACCTTCCAGATGTGCAGGCCCACGGCCTGGTAGTCCCTGCCTGGGTGGCCCGCCGTGCGCAGCCGCGGTCTCTGCAGGACGGCCATGTATACCTCGCTGGGCTCGCAGACCCGCAGCCAGAACTTGGGGTTGCTGGGGAAGCCACTGTAGTTCCGGCAGCCTCCCGCCGACTGGCCCTTGACCCAGGCCCCGGGCAGCTCCTGAGTGTGGCACAGCGCCCTTCCTGGGTGGCGACCCCCACGTCAGCTGCAGGGACGGGGGTCCCCCTCCTGCTCCCTGCACGAGCAGGGGCCCCCCACCCCGCCACCTGTCCCCCCAGGGCAGGTGGGGGTGCAGCCACCGCTCCGCCCTGAAGAGAAGCCAAGGGGCAACCAGGCACCCCGCGGTGGGACGCGGGGCCTGCTCAGCCCCGGACGTCAGAGGCCAGTCGTCCGGGCCACTGCGAGCCACGAGGCCTCCCCCAGGGCGCAGGCCTCCCTTACCTGAGCAGAGGCTCTGCAGGTGGCCAGCCTCCGAGATGGGGAAGCCGATGGTGACCTCGTCAAACTCCCGCAGAAACTCATCCTCCTCCACCCAGAACTCCCCCTCCTGGAGCTGTGACAGCAGCTCAGACTGGGCCGCGGACTCCACCCGGTTCCACCCTTCACCCCTGGAAGGAACCTCCCTTCAGCCGAGGCCTCCCGCCTGCTGAGCGGATGACGGGGGTGGCAGGTGGCAGGGCGGGGTGGGGGTGGGGATGCTGGTCCCGCCCTGCGACCCTGGGCCGGCGAAGGGCAGCGGCCCTGGGCCAGGTCTTGACGCTGAGCTGATGACTGGGTGCAGGCGTTCCGTGGGTCTGTCGCCCGCAGCCCGGCAAGGCATCCACCAGTCCGTGGGTGCCCCTGACCCAGGACAGGCCCCGACCGCCCCGGGCGCCTGGGTCGCAGGGCCCAGCACTAAGGCTGCCTCAACAGGCCATCTGGGGCCGAGCACAGAGCACGGTGGCCCACGAGCAGGAGAGCAACGAAACCCTGTCCTGACCACGGCCCGGCCTCGGACACCAGGCGCACACGCGGTCAAGGCGGCTCTGGGCTGCCCCTCGGGCCCCGCACCCCTCCCCCAGCAAGACCAGCGCAATGACCCAGAGTGCACCTCGCCGCACTCACCCCTCTCTCCAGGGCCCCTGCCAACACCGCCGGCCCCAGGGGTTCTGAATCCGCAGCAGCAGGATGCTCTGACCAGCCTGATCCCGGAGCTCTTGCAGGTCCGAGACAATGAAAGCATGAAACTCCCCCAGCGCCCTGGTACCTGGGTGAGGGACAGCCAGGAAGTCCTCAAACCGAGCAGATGCACAGGTCCGCCTCCTTCCCTGGGACGCCCCAGCCCACTCAACCACAGCTGCACAGGCACCCGGGTCCCCGCGGGCCACCAGGGGCTCCTTTCCTGACCGCTGCCGACAAGTCAGCTCCGGAGTGGCCTTATGCAGCGTGAGTCACGCTGAAGGCCTGGGTTTAGACTGCGGCTCGGCTGCCGCCAGGCGTGACAAGTCACTCCCTTCTCTGGGCCTCGGCCCTCGTTGAGGATGATGAGGGAGGTTCTCAAAAGGGCTGCTCCCAGCACGGTCACGGGCGGGTCTGTGACGCCAGACACTAGAGAAACCTCTTCTCGGCGAGGCCTGCTAAGGTGTCAGGGGCGCCAGGTAGTGTCTGAGCAGAAACCGGTGGGGAGGGCTGGAGGCCCGCGGGAGACCCTCCACCTGGCCAGAGGCCTTGGGACAGACAGGCGCAGAAGTGAAGGGGCCAAGCAGAGACTGGTGGGCGGGTGGCGGTCCAGACAGGAGAAGAAACTCCTGGAATGTCTTTAAGTGCTTTGCTTAGAAAGGCACTGGAGCCGCCACTCTGGGTGTCCCGCCCACGTCCCCAGCCCCCTGCCACTTCGGTGGGCTCCAGCTGCTCTCCATCTTTGCCTGTGGGCTCCCCCAAAGCCTGAAGTGCCCAGAGTTAGTCCTACCCCACCCTGGGGGCAGCTGATGCTACACAGGCCACCCTCTGAGGCAGTGTCTCGCACAGCGTCCCAGCACAGCACTCTGTGGGCTCCCCTCACCCCCGAAGTGTGCTTCCCCAACCCCACCCTGAGGCCTGCAGGTGGGCAAACCAGCCCGGGGCTGCGCTAACGCTTGCGCGCCGCCGGGCAGCGCGACGGCCAACACGTGGCAGTTTATTTTGATGTTCTTATTCTTTGGACAAAAAGCCCGTTAGGAAAATAACCGTAAATACGAACACAATTATGCATAAGGATATCCACTGCAGTGCTATTTATAATAGCATAAAATGGAAAGACCTTGAATCCCCAACATCAAGGGAAGAGTTAAGAAGCGTGCAGCAGACACGCTGATAACGGAAGACGTTGACAAAGTTTACACAGCAACACAGGTAATGGCATATGATATAGAATATAAAACATATACATCTTTTTGAAAAAAAACTGAGAAGGGACTAAAAAGTCAAAAGTAGTCAAGTCTGAGTGATTTGTTTTTTCAACGGATTTCTTTCAATAAGCAGGTATATTACTAAAGTGAAAACCTGACTGTTGCTTTTGCCAGGTTACCAGCTGGGCCAGAGATGGTGCCACCACCTGGTTCCCAGCGACCCCAATACAGGCTCCCGCCTCCCCACGGCAGCAAGCCCTGGTCAAGGGAAAAGGGGACACTTCCCTCCAGAGAAGGACGGTCAGTAGGGAAGGTCACACACTCAGACACCAGTTCCGAAGGTCCTCCTTTCCGCTTAGCCCATCTAGGACCACAGTAAAAAGCTCTGTACAGGAGGCCGAGAGGGCTCAGGTGTGCAGGCCTGCCAGGCCGCCGCCCGCTCCCGCCTACCTGTTCTGGGGCTGAGCACTGAGCAGCTCAGCAGACCGCGGTCCTTCAGGCTGAGCAGCTGCCGACAAGTCCTGCGTTCCGCGCCCCTGGGCCTGTCCTGCTGGCCGCTGGCTCCTGCCATGTCCTTCAAGTTCCACCTTTCGGCCAGGCCACCAGTGAGGTCCACCAGGGCGTCAGCCACCTGTCCCGCCCACAGGTGCTCATAGGACCCGTAGACCCTGGGGAGACAGCCAGGAAGGCGTGAGGCTCCGGTACCAGGCCCCCTGCCCCTCTCCTGTCCCCTGTGGTCTGCCTTCTACCCACCTCAATCGCCTCTCTTTCCTCGCCTCTTTCCCTCCCACCCTGTCCTCACCAAGTCCAGACACAAGCTCGCCTCCAAGGCCATACGGGACAGCACCCCGCAGTGCCCTGCGGCCTCTGCCCCTGTGGGGCACCAGCGGGAGGCGGGCACGGAGGCTGTGAGCTCCCACTCCTGCGTCTCTCATGATCAAGGCCTTCGGCCCCGCCAGCGGCAGCAGTGGAGGGCTCACTCCCACCGCAGAGGCCTGCCTACGGGCCCAGCGCCTTTCAGCACAGCCATCAGCACACTCGGGGAGGAAGTCCTTGGTCTCAGGACTACGATAAACGAGCATGGTACCTCGGTGGCCTCATTCCTTCCCAGCAACCTGCACAGAGGCCGCCTGTCCCCAGTGGTGACACAGATAGACGGAGACATTTCTCTCGCTTGGGTTTGAGGAAAGAGAGAGGAAAACACACACCCTCTTTCTGGAGGCGAGGCCTTCATGCCCGACTTTGAAATGAGGGCAGGGAAAGAGGGAGTGGGCAGAGGGGACAGCAAACCACAGGCCAAGTCTCAGAGTCTCTGTCTCTGGACGGGTCGCCCCACCCAGGACTGGCCACCAGACCCTAGCTGCTGACAAGGATGCTGCAGCCCAGGGCGAGCAGATGTGCTTCCCAGGCCCCCAGCCCGCCTGGCCCGGCCCCTCCACCCGCAGCGTGCGTACTTGGCGTAGACCTTCTCCAGTAAGGGAAGCCAGAACACATCCTCCCTCTGGCACCGGGAGAAGCAGAGTCTCCCTGCAAGACAAGGCAGACGGTCATCTATGGTCACCTCCACCCAGCGTCCAAACTGCCAAACTCGACAGGTGAAGGAGCCGCGGTACGTCTGGTCGAGCCAGCTCGGCTGTCCCGGAGGAAAGACCTGCCGCGCGTGGGGAGAGGCAAAAGGAGATGGTGAGAGAAGCTACCACGCGGCGCGCTCCCAGCATCCCGAGCAGAGCGTGACCGTGCGGAACGGTACCCTCCCGTCGCGCAAAGGATTCCACCTCCCCCGACGCCTGGCTGGCACGTTTGTCTTTTTATTCCAAATGCCTGCCTGACCCAGGGCTCGGGAGATGGCAGAGCAGGGCAGAAAGCAGCCCTGCTGGCCCCTGCGGGAGGGGGTCACTGCATCTGCGCCTCGGAGCCCCCGAGGGCCGAGTCCCGCAGGGCAAGAGCTTGGCTGCCTCCTGCTTCCTTCCAACGCGGGCAGACAGGAAGCAAGGGCCGGAGGGGAAGCCGCGCTGTGGCAGACACCTGGTCCAGGAGGTGCTGGCTCTTCTGCAGGGCGGCGCAGGCGCACAGGAACCAGCAGTCCCCTAGCAGCCCTTGCTTCACCTGTCCTTCCTGAGCGCGATCTGCAAACAGCTGGGGTGTGGCGCAGATTTCCTGAAATAAAGAAAATCGTCCAGAATTACTTCATGCCTGTGGCTAGCTTTAAAACTAAGAACACAGGATCTATGTGACAGGGGCTGGGGAGGAGCTTTTCTGGTCATCCACATTGCCTAAGAGGGGACGGGAAGCAGCTGGCTTCTTGCAGCCAGTATCCGTCAGCCCCTCCTGGCTTCAGATCATCGCATCCAACTTAAGATTCCAGGGTCCCTGTCTCTGTCCACCTTCCTTAATTGGCAAAACTCCCAACTCTGGATGAATCCAACCCCGCCTTTCATAAAACGGTTGGTCTAGAAAACGGTTTCACTTTAAATTCATACAGGCAAGTAGGAATTTGTGGGTCCTCTATACTGTTTCTCTAAAAGGCTCAGTTTTCCACACTCCTGACTAGTTTACCCCTTCTCCTTCCTCCTTCTCTTCTCAAAACACCCTCGCCCCTCTGAGCGGATGGCCACACCTGATGCTCCATCAGAAGCCCCCTGACCTGACCCCATTCCTGCCCGCAGTATCTGGTCCCTCCCACGATCCCCGCTTCCTTCCTTCTCTGCAGGGAGGATCCCACCAGCATAAGGCATGGGAGAGGATGTCTTCTCTTCTCTAAGATGCTGTCCCTGGGCACTATTTCCTCTCTAGGCCCATCACTGACCGACTTCTCGAAAGAGCTGCTGCCCCTACTTCCTCCCTCCGGCTCCTTGCCACACCTCGTTGCTTCTGAGCCAGCCATGCCCCCCAAACTGCTTTTACCAATGTCACCTCTGTGTCGTCACCTCCAACGGGCATTCTCTGTTCTTGTCTTTCCCAACACTCGGCGGCACCGGAGCAGTGGCTGCCCCGACCCCGGCAGTCCCCTCCTGGCTTCCATGATTCCAAGGGCTTCTGGTTGTCCTTTCCCCTCGCTGCCTGCCACTTCTCAAGTCTACCTGTCAAGGCACCTGCGGTTCCTCAAGGCTCGGTTCCAAGCCGCCTCTTCTCTGCCCATACTTCCTCCTGAGATGCCCTTCCAGACCCTGGACAGTAAGCCATCTGTCACAGTCCCAGCTCCCAGTGGAGCATCTAGGCCAGGTCTTCCTGAGCTCCCGACTCTCGTGTCCACTTGCCTACTGTCAGCTCCGCTTGAACCTGTGAGAGCAAACCCCAAGCCTACATTCCCACCCCAGCCCCCCCACCTCCCAGCTTCCCCAGCACAGCAACCGGGACCATCATCCCCCAGGTGCTCAGGCTAGAAATCCAGAAGTCATTCTTGGTCCCTCTTTCATCCTGACATCTACTTCCAATCGGTCACTAAGACAAACGGGTCTCAGACCTACCTCTGCCACTTCTTAGTCCTGAGACCTTGGGCAACCTTTTGACTTAACGTTGGTTTCCTGGTCTGTAAAATGGAGATACAGGTGCCAACCTTATAGAATTATTAGGCGGACTAAATAAAATCAAGGGCATAAATTCTGTGCACATAGAATACCTATAGCCTTTACTGGCATATAATGAGTGTTATGTAAATATACGTTTCTCTTCCCATTTCCTGACCACCACGAACCCAGCTCTAGTTTCCAATCGGTCACTAAGACCTATCAAGCCCCCCTCCAAAATATCTCTCAAATCCATCCACTCCAAAGCCCCATCCCAACAGCTGTCACACTAATCTGAGCTCCTTCATCTTTCTCCGGGACCACTGCAACGGCCACTTTCATTCTTGCCCCAACAATCCATTTCACACCCGGCAGTAAGAGTGAGCTTCTTAAAACGTAAATCAAATCGAATCACTCCTCTACTAAAAACATTCTAATGGCCTCCCATTGTCCCTAAAATCCACCCCCCACACTTTTTTTTAACCCAAATTCCACTGGCACGGCCGGTCAGGCTCTTTGGCCCTTGGCACCTCCATGCCAAACAGGCCCTCTCAGTGCTGCCCACGGAAAGCACCTCAACAGGCAGAGCCAGGTCTGGCCTTCTTCCAGGGCTGGTGCACACAGATGTCCCCACTAAGACTGCATACACTCAGGGAGAGACGGTTCTTTGGACAGTCTTATTCAGCTGATACACCATTTCTAAAGATACCAGCATAGCACTAGGCCGGAGCA
The DNA here is from genome assembly GCF_949987515.2 of Delphinus delphis. NCBI lineage: Eukaryota > Metazoa > Chordata > Mammalia > Artiodactyla > Delphinidae > Delphinus > Delphinus delphis. The sequence continues at coordinate 1,177,444 of NC_082689.1, forward strand.
TCCCTCTAAACTGCCACCTTGAAATAATTACATCTGAAAGTGCAAGTGCACGAGGTCCAAGACAGGAACGCGCAGAGCAAAACGGCTTTGCTTTGTAGGCTCAGCCTGGCCCTTCCAGAACATAATGAGAAACAGAACGAGACCGCTTGTGGCCAGAAGAGCCATGCAGACTGGAAGCTCTTCAAAGCAGACGCAAGTGGGGCTGACTTTGCGTCTGTTAAAACGCCCCTCTCGCTGTGGCTTGAATCTCCTATTGAACGGAGCTCTCGCAAGGAGGGGCCGTAAACTCGGGTCCAGCACACCCCGAGTGGGCTGGGGAGGAGGCCTGGCAGCCCACTCAGGAGGACAGCGGCGGCAGACCCTGCCGACCGTCGTGCATCCAGCCCCGGCTAACCCCGGCCGCCGCGCTCGCACCCCTGCAGGAAGGAGCGCCTGGAGGCCTGCCGCGAGACCCGTGAGACCCGCGCGCCCCCCTGCACCACCTGGGGCCGCCTCCACGTGATTTCCTCCCGGAACTGGGCCAGCGGCGTGGAGAAGCTGGAGAAGAGCGAGGAGTCCGAGGCCGGGAAGGCAGCGTCCCGGAAGAGCTCCCTGGCCGGCGCCCGCATCTTGGGCACCCCGAGCTCCCATCTGCTGCCCGCGCCCCGGTGCCGAGCGCAGCCGAGGGGGCGCGCAGCCCCGGAGGGAGCGCGAACCGGCCGCGGTCCCGCCTGCCTCGCGCCTCCCCCGTCCGGCCCGGCCCCCCAGCCCCGCTGGACCCACAGTACCACCCGGCCCCGGTGCCCGCCCGCTCCGTCGCCCCGGTAACCGTCGATCCAGGCTGCAGCCAACCAGGCGCGTAGCCCCTGATCACATGACAGAACGGCCCAATCCCACTCGAGCGTTGGGAAGTCCGCGCCAGATTCCCAGCCCCCAGGGGGCGTGGCTCTCTAGCTAGGCTCCAGCGAAGCCGGTTAGTCGCCTTGGCTGCACTTCTCTTTCCAGGGCCGGGGGGCTCGAAGGTGTCTCAGCGGAGACTCACACCTGGGAAGCCGGCAGCGTCTTGTCCTCGGGCCGGTGTGGTTCGGGTCGGGGCGTCAGGACTGCCTCCTGAGGCTGAAGGGACCAGAGAGGCAGTCTCGGCCGAGGTCGGGTCACGAACTACAGGTCCCAGCATGCCGTGCTGCCTCCAGAATGCACTTCTTCCGGCGGGGGCGGTGGGTCCGGCCACCTGGTGTCGGGAGAGCCAATGAGAGACTCGGGAAGGGGAGCTGTGGGCCGTCAGGGACCGTGTGGTGTCCGCCACTGTTGTGGTTGTGTGCTGGGGTCCTGGGGAATGTTACGGCCCCGGGAGGGCCTACCCAGGTCTGGGAGGCTGTCGCAGGGCAGGCTGGGATCAGACGCGCTAGATCCTGAGCCGGGCAGGCGATGAGGCTGGAGCATCCTCCGGGTCCCCAGATGGCCGGGCATCTGGTGCTGGTGGGCTGCACAGTGACCCGCTGGAGTTGCGGTTGTAGCTCATGGCCGCTCAGTGCTGCGGGTTGGTGAGGGCAGTGACTTAAGGATCTGCTCAAGGATTCACCTTTGCTGCAGGAGCCTGCCCTTCCCCGTCCCCATTCCTAGGAAGGAAGGCAGGCAGCCAGCCAGAGGCTTATTCTCTGACTGCCTCTCCAAGCCTGCTTCACTGTGGCTGGAGCCTTCACAGAGGGCCGCACAGGGGAGGAGATGGGGTGGGGTGGGGCACAATCCTTCTAGGACAGCTCTCTGATACCTACTAGAGCTTCTCAGATTTTGTATCCCCAGGCCGCTTTTGCCCAGCCTCCCAGATAGGAAGGGTGTTCAGATCGAAGCCCTTCTGCCATCTGATCCATGCTGATGAGAAACGGAGCCTGGTCCAGGAGCCCCTGCCCCGGCCTTCTTGCTCCAGAGCCCCCGGTTGCTGTGACAGCTGCGGCTTCTCCCTCTGAGAGGCCCAGCAAGGCCTGCATGAGGAGCAGCTGTTGGTGGTGGCATGATACGGGGGGGTTTGGAGGCCTAGGGTCCTCATCTCTGCTGAGGTTCTAGAGAAGGGAGTAACCGCATCATCTGACATCTCTCTCTGGGATGCTCACTTCATGACCCTTGCCCCCGTGGTGCTGACTCTCCCAGAAGATGTTTATGGCAGGCTGGAGGCTGCACCGTAGCTGGATGGAGTCAGGAATGGCCTGGGCCCTGCTTCATGTGGGTGTCCTGAAGGACTAAGAGAAACTTCCCTGACCTGGGGTGTTGGGCGACTGGTCTGCTCCAGGTAACACGCTGGGGTGGTGAGCAGCGGGCTGGGGCCAGTCCAGGATCTGGACTCTAACTGGGGGCCTCTGCCGTGCCACTTACCCAGGCTTGCAAGCTCTGGAGAGCAGGCAGTGTCCTGTGGGCATGTCGTGTCCAGAGCTGGGCCCACGCCCAGAGAAGGGGCCAGCAGACGGTTGGTGCTGGGTAGGCAGCAGCCCAGGCCTGCAGTGTTGGTTTGTGACCAACACCGAGACGGCATGAAGGCATCTCTCTTGTCGGCCTGCGGGCACAGCTCCTCCTGGGCCACACTTACCCCCACAAGCCCTGTGGTGCCTTGCCCCACCTCTGGGTGCAGAGATGACCCCTTGGCCAATTAGCAGTAGTCCCCTCTCCCTCCTGGCCCACCCCCCAGCCCTGTGGCTTGTGGGTATCAGGAGGCGACGGAGGCAGCCTGGGGTGGGAAAATGAGGAGGTGTTCTGGGGGCCGCTGGTGCACAACCCGTCTCCACAACCGCAGGTCCCGGGATGGGCAGTTATTTAAAGTCTGACCTCAGGGCCCTCGCTGTAAGGCGGGAACACCAGCTCCATGTCATAGCGCTGTTTGACGGTTACAAGTGAGACATCGGGAGGCCCCGTGGAGCTGCAAGAAGGATTGGCCTCGGGCCCCTCAGGTGAGGAAGCTCTTGAGACACGTTCTCAGCTACATTGATGCGTCTGAACTGCAAGGCAGTTTCAGGCCCACAGAACGGTGAAGGCCACGTGCCCGACCCCAGGCAGCCCGAGACTGACTCGTGTCCCGGGCCTGCGGGCGGTGGGGCGGCTGTCCCTCTGAGCAAGCCCTTCTCTCCGGGACTCTCCTCCTCAGGGGACGGGACAGGTGGGAGGTCCCCTACCTTAGCAAGGCCCTGGGCGCGCAGGACCAGCCTCCACCACGCACATCCCAGAGCTGACTCTGGCCTCTGAGCACCGAGAGACGGTGGGAGCACGGGTGTCCGCCCCCCGGGGGCGGGGGCACGCAGAGCAGTAGTCCAGGGCCCCCGAGCCAGGAGCACCCTGAGGTCACCTGAGCAAGAATCACTGGAAACCTGGCCCTGCTGGGCGGCTGTCCCAGCTGCTCTCTGGGCCCATCTCCAGCTGCAACCCCCACAGTGCAGGGACCCTGGGGCGGGCTGAGGATTACGTGAGAAACAAGGCTGGGCCTGGGCCGAGGGGCGTCAGCGAGGGCCACGAATGTGGACTGTTTCCCTGTGGGACGGTCTTCGCTGGGGCGGAGCGGGAGTGCGTCCTGGAAGCGTGGGTCTCTCCCCTGCCCCTGTCTGGAGGTTCCAGCTGAAGGAATCTCCCCAGGCAGGGCTGGAACAAAGCCATCTGTGTCTTTCCTGCAACCCGCAATCAGTTCAACAGAAGTGAGGAAGGTCCCGCCCCTAAGGGCTTGAAGGGTCAAATGCACTTGACAACGCTGAGACGTGGAGTTTGTACGATCCTCACGCATCTCAGAGGTAGGTGTCACCGTCCCATTTTACGACAAAGAACCTTAACTTCAAAGGAGGAGGGGGCAGCCCAGGACCCCACAGCTATACGTGGGACGGAGCCAGCGTTCCGAAACCAGGCAGGCCTAGGTCGCTTTGCTTGCTGACAGAGGAATGGATTCTTTTGCGGTGATGTTTTAGATTGTTTGGGGTTTTTTTTTTTTACCTCATTGTTAAAAATAATACACGCTCCTGATAGGACTTTCCCCCTTAACTACTGCTCCAAAGTGGTCACGTGTTCTTAAGTTTTATTTTGAACACAATACAGGTAATTTCTTCTTGACTTCACTGCTCTGAGGTGACCGGATTTCCAAGTGGGATATTTTCTGCACTGCGGGCGTCGCGTCCTCTATTCCTCTCTGCTTGCTCGTGCGTTTTTGAACAAGGAAGGATTATCTGGGCCTGGGTGGGTGGGCGGTAGCGCTCTCCACCCTGCCCTGTGCTGAGAGCCCCTGCCGGATGCTGGGCTATAGCCCTGTGGGAGCCTCGGCACAGCCCGTGTTCAGGGCGCACCCTGCCCTGTGCCCATTAGAGCCCCTGCCGGATGCTGGGCTAGCCCTGTGGGAGCCTCGGCACAGCCCGTGTTCAGGGCGCACCCTGCGCTTGGCCTTCACCCTCCCAGCATCTGGTGATTATTTAGAGAGAAAGTGAAGAAAAAAACAAAACAAAACAAAACCAAACCCGTAACAGCTGCCGTCAGAATCCTCTTGATGAAAGGACAGCCTGTGTTAGGGGATGTGGGTTAGGGAGGCTGCCTGGGGGAGGCGGCCTTAGGTGGCCCAGCCTGGCCGGGGAGGTCTGATGGTGGGTAGAGGGGGGCAATGGCTAAGGAGAGGAGGCTGGAGTCCCGGATGTGTTGAGAGCGAGGATGCCTTGATCAGTCTGAGCTTCTTCGTGCGGCCCAGTCTTTCCACGACCCCGGGTCTTGGGCGAATCCTACCGCTTCACGCTTCTTCTGTTCTTTCCCTTCGTCAGGCCTTTGCTGACGCGAGGAGGGCTCTTTGATGCTCCAGTCCGTGAGTCCCGTCTTCACTGTGACCATTCTTCTCGGGTTGCATTTTTTTTATTTAAAAAGTTGTCCCTTTAAGAAACTTCCAAGGTCTCTGGCTGGTTCTTTTTCTTGACTCCTGGTCATCTCACAGGTGCCTATTCCCGTCTTAGGGTTTATTTCAAACCCCCCCCACCCCGCCATCGTGTGGCTGAGACGTTAGTTGTGTCTGGTTACTTTGTCAGCCCTGCTTCCCTGGGGGTCCGCTTGGGCCGGGGAGCGTTGGCCGCTGTGCACGTGGTCGGTGCTCTCCTGGGTGGGTGCTTGACTCGCCTCATGTTTACATCTGAAGCTCTGCCCAAGGCACCTGGCCTGAGAGAGGGGGGCTCACCCCCAGTAAGTCCCAGTAAGAGTGGGGGAGGGGAGAGAAGCGCCCCCAGGGCAAGTCTGGACCACACAGGACACGGCTTGAGGGACTCGAGACGCCCGTACCTGGACTCCAGAGAGGCTCCAGGCAGCGCGGGGCTCTATGCACAAACCCTCACGGGTCAGCTCTCCACACACCATCTCTCCTCGCTGCCCCGCCTTCCTTGGCCCCAGCAGATCCGATGCTCACGGCCACTCCCATCCCCATCCTGGACATCACCCTCCTCGGCCCAATTCTCCTGCCTGACTGCTCCCCTCTCTGTCCCGAAAGTTCTGTCTCCCAGCACTGCCCTCAGCCCCTATGGTGGTCAGTACTGCCACTGGCCGAAACCCCCCACCTCCATGCACGTGGCAGGAGCGGACAGACGTGGTGCATGGCCCCAGCGCGTCTGACTGCTGGTGTGAGCCCCTTCACAGCCCCATCTCTGACGAGGTGCTTTCGTCCATCAGCATGGGTCCTTGAGGAACGAGAGACAGGAAGCCCACACCCCCGCCTGGCCTGAAGCGGACACAAGGCACGAGTGAGAGATAAAACTTCGTTATTTAAAACACTGGTATTTTAGGGACTTCCCTGGCGGTGCAGTGGTTAAGAATCCACCTGCCAACACAGGGGACATGGGTTCAAGCCCTGGTCTGGGAAGATCCCACATGCCACGGAGCAAGTAAGCCCGTGCGCCACAACTACTGAGCCTGCGCTCTAGAGCCCACAAGCCACAGCTACTGAAGCCTGCGCACCTAGAGCCCGTGCTCCGCAACAAGAGATGCCACCGCAATGAGAAGCCCGTGCACCGCAACGAAGAGTAAGCCCCGCTCGTTGCAACTAGAGAAAGCCTGCGCGCAGCAACGAAGACCCAACACAGCCAAAAATAAATTAAAAAAATAAATAAAATAAAATAAAACGTTGGTATTTTAGAGCTGTTTGTTGCCAGAGCACAGACATCGGCCCCAGAATAGGTGTGAGGCTGTATCAGGACATACGATGCAGGCCGGGGGCTGGCATGGGCCCATCCCTGGAAGCCGTGGTATGCAGCCACAAAACATTTGGTAAAACTCAACCGTGACGACCCATGAGGCAAACGATGTCCAAAATAACTCACAGGTCTGGTGGAAGAGGTTGGGAAACCCTGGCAGCCTGTGTTGGTCACAGGCTGCGTTTGGCAAGATACCACGAGGGAGATAGCCTGAAAAAACATGCCGGGTTTGCAAGCTGGGAGGAAAAGGAATCGAGAAAGGCAGGAACGCAGGGACTCATGGGGTTGAGGGCCACCTGCTCATCCCAGAGGGCAGATCAGTCAGGACCATGTGGCAGGACGGCACCGAGCTGTGGGTGTCGCTCCGGTGAGACTGTAGGGCTTGCTTCTGAGCCTCACAAAGCCGGGCGAGGCCGGGGGGCGGGAGCGAAGCAGGCGCCTCGGGCGTGGCTGCACGCCCACAGAGGCCACGGCAGGACCTTGGGGGACCACAGCGCTGTTGAGAGTTGCACTGCGGCCGGGGGGGCGGGAGCAGAGCAGGCGCCTCGGGCGTGGCTGCACGCCCACAGAGGCCACGGCAGGACCTTGGGGGACCACAGCACTTTTGAGAGTTGCACTGCCGAAGAAACCAGGAGGCTGGGACTAAAAAGTTTGTGACTAGAGACTTGAAAACGGCCTTGGTGGAGCAGAGGCCGAGGAAGCAGTTCAGCCCCCAAAGAGGGCTTGGCCAATGCCATGATCAGGCGTGGCCAGTTAGACAGGAGAAGGGCGGACCCTTCCCAGGGCAGAGCCAAAGGCCACAGAGAACCCAGGACTGGGCAGCCTGGCCCAGGATGGGGCCCCTGGCAGGCCTCTAACACTGCTGTGGGGCGGGGGCTGCTGGCCCCCCGTGGTTCTCCCTCCGCAGGGGTGTTGTTGCTGCCGCCCTGTCCCTGTTCCCCGCGGGCGGGTGACTGGCCTTCCAGCTCACGAGTGGCTGGGCCGAGTGGAGCCCCACCGGGCCCTGGTGCTGGGACAGCCCCCCGAGACCCTGGACCGTAACTGGATGGGGCCCAAGTCACCTCCTGGCTGGGGCAAGGGGGTGAGGTGGAGGGATTGCATCTTGAGTGCAGGAAGGAGAATCCGTGGGACATCTGGTGACCTGGGGGCCAGATGTGGCAGGGCCAGGGCTGCTGGCCCACCATTTGCGGTCCTCCCTCGCCCTGGCCCCTTGGGTGGGGGGGGGGCTCTGTGACTGGGTCCGGCCAGTTGGTCAGGTGACGTGTCACTGCAGGGTCAGAGCGCGTAATGCTGGTGAGAGACCCACACCAGAGGCGTGCCACCCCGTGAGCCCAACCCCGCGGGCAACCAGGAGGACCAGGGCCCGATCGCTGCCCTTTGTCGCAGTGGCTGCATCAATCCCAGCGTCCACAGCTTAGCCATCCTTCGTGGCAACGCCCCAAGTGGAGTCCCCGACCTCACTCCGTCTTCCGAGCCCCACCAGTACCTGCAGCCTCAACTGCACCTGTGCTTGCAGACACCCTTCCTTCTCCATCCCCCAAAGTCACACTCACCTCTTCCTTTACTCCAGTTTGGGATGGGGGACCACTGCTGAGAAAGGCCCGCAGCAAGGGTGGTGACAAGTGGCCTCCTTGCTTTGGTGTTTGGGGGTCCGGGGTGGGGGGGAGGGGCTGGGAGGGTGGAAGGTGCCGCTGGCGCTCAGACCCCCAGGGCTGCTGGGCAGGATCGGGGGCTTCCGAGGGCAGAGCCGGGATGGTCAGGAGGGGCTGGGGGGCAGAGAAGAGCCTCAGCACTACCGAGCCCCTCCGGCCTCTGGCCTGCGTGTCTGGCGGTGACCAGCTCAGGACCCCGCCCCCCGGCAGCTGGGCAGGCGTGAAGGAGCTGGACGAACAGGCCGGGAGGTAGTTTGCAGAGTGGAGGTTTAATGGGACAGTCACGGCAACCCTGCACAGTGGTCCCCCGGGGGGCCCGGCTCTAGGCACCGGGCTCCCCAGGCCTCTTCCGGCAGGGTGGGCCTAGAAGGAGCACCAGCGCCGCCTGCCCCTCCCTGTGTGTTATTGCTGCACTGGCCCCAGGCAGCCTCAAGACAGACTGTCCTGTCCCACTCCCCCTGGGGCCTGGGATCCCGTGTTCCCTGAGGAGCTAAGGCTTTCCGGGGGGCCCCTCCCCAGGGACATCCACCCTTTACTCGGTGTCCCTTGCCCCCCACGCGGAGGGCATGTCTGCGTCCTCTGCCGGAGGCCAACCGAGGCTGCCATCCCCGGGGGTGGGGTGCGGGGTCCGCGGGCAGGAAGCACGCTGGGGGGACAGCATGGCCCGGGCCCCCGGCAGATGTAAGGCACGGTGTGGCGGTCGCCATCGACCCAGGGGCAGCGCCTGGCAGTCAGTGTTGAGACAGGAGGGTGTGGCGTGTGCTGGCCGCTCCAGGCCTGCAGTGCAAGAGGGCTGCGGGGACCAGGTCCCCGGGCCTTCGCCGGCCCCGGGGGTGCCCCCAGAGAGCCTGCAGGAGGGGTGCGCGGGCCAGGCTGGGGCACGGTCACGGTGGGCCGAGGCCCGGAAGGCACAATCGTGGTGTCGAGCAGTCAGGGCTAGGCAGACACGTTGACATCCCTGAGAGAGATGGCGCTGCCGGGGGCCTCGTCCCCGAGCAGCAGGGCTGGTGCGTCTGTGTCCGCCTCCGAGTCCGCTCCGGCCCCGCCTTGCTCCACGCTGGGCTCTGTGCCGGGGCCCAGGCCCTGGGACAGGATCTGCTGGATGGTCCGGCGCAAGTTGGGGTGCAGCCGGCCCTGCGTCTGGTAGAAGACCTCCAGGGCGAAGGACTTGAGGGCGCCGGTGCAGAGGTCCTCGTACAGCGGGATGGTGTACATGCGGGACATCTGCGGGCGGCCGCTTGTCACACTGGCCGCTCCCCGGCCCCTCCCGCCCGCGGGCCCCAGGGCTGCACTCACACTGCCGCAGCGGGGGCCCCACTGTCCTTGCCTCCACCACTGCAGGCCTCTGTAGAGGCCCCGTCTCCAGGGAGCTCGGGCTAGGGGGGCACTGCCGGGGGACAGGTCTGGGGAGTGGGGAGGCCGGGCCCCGGCAGGCCTGGGGTCCTAGGGCCTCTGAGGAGCTCAGATGCGCCGGCTGTCCATGCCCAGGGCCCAGTGGGCCCAGACCCCCACCCCGGACTCTGCTCCCAGCCTGGCCCTCGGGCACTGCCGCCCCAAGTCCCGGTGGGGTCTGTGCTCTTCCCCCCACTGCCAGCCCCAACGCCACATCTTCCCCACCCCATTCTCTGGGATGCCCAGTCTGAGTGGGTGGGGATGGGGTGGAGGGGAGGGGTGGGGGGGAGGGGGGGAGGGTGGGGGAGGGGGGGAGGGTGGGGGAGAGGGGTGGAGGGGTGGGGCGGGCCCGCGCTGGTGGCTGCACCTGGCTCTCGAGGAAGCGCCGGACCCTGTGGAGGTCAGGGTAGTAGTCGTTTCGGACGACAATCTGCAGCCAGCGGATGCGGATCTCGGCGTTCATCGAGTCCAGCAGGGAGGAGTAGCACTTGGACAGGCTCATCACCACCTCTGCCAGCCACGGGCAGGTCAGGCCAGCCGGCCCCTCCCCTCCCCCCCCACCCCGGTGGCTGCAGGACTCACCCTGGGGCAGCGGGGACCCATCCAGGAGCCGGTCCAGGAAGAGCGCTGTCTGGAAGGTCCTCCACTTGGAGATGTCGATGGTGCTGGCGGACGCGGCCGCCTGGTCCAGGGGCTCCGCGGTCCACAGCTGGAAGAGGGCCTCCACGGGCCGGGTCAGGCTGGATCCCTGAGACAGGTCTGGCTCGGCCAGCGGGGGGCCTGTGGCATTCAGCCAGCGCTCAAACTCCAGCCCTGCAGGGAAGACACCACCCTGGGGTCCCGAGCAGGCCTGCCCGGGAGACACCAGACCCCGAGGGTGTGCCTGGGTGTGACTGTTCCGGGCCTGGGAGCCCCGAGGGCGGGGGCCGTCTGGGGACGGCCGGGGTCACCTCTAGCCCCTGCCCCTCCAAACCACTGGGGTGGCTTCGGCGAAGGGGCACACAGAGGCTCGAGCTGGTGATTGAGGGACCCCCGGCCCCTCCACGCCTCTCCTGGGTAGGAGACAACGAGGCACTGTAAACCCTTGGAAGGGAGGTGGCGGGATAGGCTCTGCCCCACAAGGGGGTAGGGGACACCACCCTGGGAAAAGGACGTTCCTGCTTTAAAACCCAGGAGCTGGGCAGCCGTGGGGGCAGGTTCTGCCCATCGCCCGCTCTCAAAAGCCCTTGGAGCACCTACCAAACCTTCCCAAACACAGGGTCCCCCTGCCCACACCTCCCAGCCACACCTCACTGCCCTATAGCAAGCCCTGGCTTCTCCCAGACGTCAGACCCTCCAGTCTCTTCTTTGGCCCCCAAGCCCTTGGACCAGGGACAGCCCCATGAGCCTCACAAGCAGGCCAGCTGCCTTCAGCTAGCTCTCAGGCAAACCTCTCTCCGTGTCGCAGATCCTGCCCCAGGCCCTTTGCACAGTTTCCGGGGACCTTTTTCTGGGACTGCTTAATCAGGTCTGCCTGGCCTAAGTACCGCCTCCACGCTGGGAAGCACACCCTCCTCTCTGCTCCTACGGTGTCCAGCCCGAGGCCCACACTGTCCAGCGAGCGTGGCTGCAGGAAGGATGGATGAACCCGAGGGAATTTCTTCCAGGCAGAGGGGTCATCTTGTGCGGTGGAGCCCACACACCCGCCGCCTCCCTGGCAGGCCGAGGGGCTAGCCGGTTGCGGACCCGCGGCAGGCGGTGGGCCTCACCTGCCCGGCAGTCCACACTCTGCTCCTTCAGCTCCGGGAAGAAGGTCAGGAAGGAGTCCAGCAGGTCCTGGGCTACCACGCTGGTGAACTTGTACTTCTCCACGTAGGCCTGCTGGGGAAGGGGCAGGGCTCGGCAGGCCTGGGGGCTGGGCACACCATCCCCATCGCACCACCCGCGCCACAGCTGGGGCCTGCACAGCCGGAAAGGGCCACCGCCCCGAGGCATCTGTACAGAGCGGTGTGCAGGGCCCAGGGCGCCGCGGAGGCACCCACTGCTGCCACATGGGCCCTGCCAAGTGGTCAAAACCGGGAGGGAGGGAGGGAGGGAGGGAGGGACGGAGAGGAGGAAGCACCCCAGGCACTGCCCGGAGAGAAGGCCATGTCCCAGCTCCGCCCACAGGCCCCCGCCACTCCATCCTCACCACCAGGAGAGAAGGGCAGCCCTGGGAGTCGGGGCAGAGAAGCGGGGGCGTTCGGGGCCTGTCTCGGGGAGGCGGCTGCTCACTCGGAGAAAGCGGTCAAAGCGCTGGGGGTCCCCGCAGAGCTGGGACAGGTAGTACACGAAGCAGTAGCCCTTCTCGTAAGTGAACAGGTTCATCAGGTGGCTCGGATTCACCCCTGCAAGGGGAACACCCGCGGCTCTGGGCGGTGCCCTGACCCTCCCATGTCCCGAGGGACGGGGGCAGGATGGCGGTCAGGTGCTGTGTGGAACGGGAAGCGCTGAGGGCCGCCGTCCCTCACATCTAGATGTCTTAAGAGTGTGGAGACGGGGCCCGCCTGACCCGGGGGGCCTCGGTGGAGACCTTGGGCCACACACCACGGTGATGGGTGCTCAGAGCCCGTGAGAGGCAGTGGCAGGCTGAGGGGCCCCTGACCTGGCCCCTGCGGGGATGCCACGGTGGGGACAGGGACGCCCGGCCAGAGTTAGCCTGGGCTGGGCAAGGAGGCCCTGCAGGATGACGTGTCCAGGGCCCGGGGCAGGGCCGGTGGGAGTGGGTACCTGGCTCCAGCTTGACCTGCAGTTTGCTAACTGGGCTGTCCTCGCCGAGGAGCTTCATCTGTCTGTGCAGGGCGTCCAGGCGGAAGGCTGTCTCCAGACAGGTGAAGGCAGCACCTGGACGGGGCAGGTGCGAAGCTGCTGCCCTTGCGGCTCCCTGCCCTGAGCCTTGTGGAGGTGGCCCCTGGCCACCCGGCTGGACACATGCACGGCAGGGGGACCGCACCCCGGGGGCCAGGCTGGGCTCCCAGCCCCTCACACAGTGCCCGGATGGCCCCGGTAGCCCAGCCTGCACAAGGCCCCGGCGGTGACCCCGCCGCCCCCGCCCCAGCCCGGGTGGTACCGTAGGTCTCGGTGGTGATGCGGCGCTGCGCGTAGGTGGCCAGGCCCTCGCTCAGCCACATCTCCTCCCATGTGGCGTTGGTGACGGCGTTGCCGAACCAGCTGTGGGCCACCTCGTGGATGACGTCGATGATCAGGAACTCATCACTCTCCAGGATGGAGGAGATGATGAAGGTGAGGCAGGGGTTCTCCATGGCCACGATGGGGAAGGAGGGGGGCAGGAAGACGATGTCATACCTGCCCATGGTCGGGGGTGACCGTGAGAGGGCCGGGGCCCAGGCAGTGAGCATCACTTCCTTCCCAGGAGGTCAGACAAGGCCCCCCACCACGGGCTCCCGTTGCTTCCCGGTAGGGTGGGGACTTGCCCTCTGAGCCCTCCTACAGTCAGCCAGGCTCCCAGGGGCCCCAGGACGTACCTGCCCCACAGGTAGGGCCCATAGAGGCGCTCGGCCGCGCTCAGCCACTGCTCCACCGCGCCGGACAGCTTGCTGGTGGCCGTGGGCAGGAGGCATGGCTCAGCCCACACGCGGCTCCTGTCACAGGGGCGAGGGTGGGTGGGGGCCGGCCAGTCCCCATCCCTCTCACCCCACTAGGCCTTCCCTCTGCTTCTGGGCTCGAACACCACCTGCACCTAGTCTGGCCTGGTCCACCGCCCAGCTGCTGCCCGCCGCCCTGCCTCACTCACTGCCACCACGCAGGCCCTTCCCGCAGTGGGGGCCGGGCCACACGCGAGGGGCCGCTGGCTCCTCCTGTCTCTGAGTCGAGGGAGCCCGCACAGGTGTGAGGCTACGTCCAGCGGCGGCCCGGCCCGGCAGGAGGACCAGCTTGCGCAGGGCGCTGGGGAGGCCGGAAGGCCAGCCTCCGGGTCTGGGGGTGCACGGGAGAGAGCGAGCTCCTCTCTCACTGACAGGGGCGGCCCCGGGGAGTGGCGACATGGCACGTGGGGTCCTCCGGCAGGTGGCTGCAGACGCGGGCCGCACACCCAGCCCACAGTAGGATCTCCCCGAGGCCTGGACTCCGGGCAGCAGCAGCTGCAGGAAGCAAGAGGCGGCCCTACCTGGGCCCGATGTCTGCCGGCTGGAGGTCCCCGGCCACGAGGGCCACGAGGTAGGCGGGCACGGGGTGCTCCATGTGGAAGCGGTAGACGCCCTCCTCCTCCACGTAGGTGCTCTGTGTGGCACTCATCAGCACCTGCACCCCCGACGGGGCCTGTGTTCGAGGAGGCCCCACCCATCAGGGCACCCCGTGTCCTCGATGGGGAGCCCCACGCCCCGTCAGGGCACCCCGTGTCCCCAGTGGGAACTCCATAGCCCGGTCAGAAGCCCCACATCCATGGTAGGGAACGCCACGTCCCCGACGGGAAGCCCTGCCACCTGGATCAGGTAGCCACGTCACTGTCGGGGACCCTCTCAGCCCCATCAGGGGTCCCCCCACACTATTCGGGGAAGCCCATGCTCCTGGTCTGCACACCTCTTGCCCCAGTCGGGAGTCGGGTGGGCGTAGGGGTGCTGTCACGCTCAGGCCAGGAGCCCTGGGACCCAGCGACTCCGTCTGTGCCCTCCCCTCGTCAGGGTCCTATTGGCTCATCCTGGGTCCAGGACCCCGACCCTATCAGGCTGCCCCCTCCTGCACAGTGAGGAGGGTGGGCTCCTCCTAGAGCAGTGGTCCCGGTGGCAGCCGGGGCCAGGCTCAGGCAGGTAAGAGTGCGGAGCGGGGCCTGCTGGTGGGCGCTGACCTTGACGACGGCCGAGTAGGTGCACTTGACGGCGGGCGTGTCGAAGCACGGGAAGAAGGAACGGTTGCAGACGGAGTGGCCCTGGGTGAAGACGAAGGGCTTGGCACTGCCGTAGGTCAGCTCTGGGTCCAGCCACCAGATCTGCAGCGGGCGGTGGGCAGGGTATCAGCCGACGGCCCCTGGGCTCTGGCCCTTGACGCCCTCCCCATCACGTGGGCTGAGGCCTCCTGGAGACCAGGGCTGCTGGCTGACGGCCCTCACTGTACCAGTGAGGCGGGGGCACCTGAGGCACACAGGGAATGGGGGGAGCCTGGGGGCCCTGCCCCACAGAGAGCAGCACGTGGGGACGCCAGAACACCCCTCCCTGCCAGCCCAGCCTTGATTCCTGAAAGCTAGGCAGAGTTTCTGGAGAGGGCAAGGCCTTGGGAAGTGGGCCCCAACCCCCCTGTCCTGCTCAGGCTTCCAGGCCCAGGGCTGCTGGGGCAGCGGCTGGAGAGGGAGGGCATGAGGAAGGGCCCAGGAGGGGACGGCCCGACTGGGCTCGTCCAGGGCCAACAGCAGCTCCTGGGCACCATCGCTTGCCCGCCCTGGGCAGGCAGGGCGGCTGACACAGAGTGTGGCCTGTGCTTCGCCACCAGGGCCAGGCCTCTCTCCAGGTGGGAGGCCAGGCACTCAGGGAGTCCCCCAGCCTGTGCCCCTCACACCAGCTGCCAGAGGGAAACTGAGATGGTCAGAGCACCTGAGTCCAATTCTCACAGGCAGGCGCGAACCCGGTCTCAGCAGGGAAGGGGAGCCGGGAATGTGGACGTGTGGGGAGAGCAGTGCTTCCTGGTGACCCCCACGTGCGCCTGAGCCCAGGGCCACCCCTGGAAATGGGGCAGCCTCACAGGGAGGGATCCCCCACGGGGAGAAGGGCTCCCGGCCAGGGCCCGGGGGCAGGGAGCTCAGGCTGGGCTCTCAGAGAGGACGCGCGGGACAGGAGCAGCCCGGGGGGAGGGCTGCTGGGGCCACAGCCGGAGCACTGTGGACAGACCCCGCAGCGGCCACCAGCGCCCAGCCACCCACCTCCCGGGCGGGGCGGCACTGGTGGGTGCCTCGCTCATCTGCAGGATGGACGGGGACCTCCGCACAGGACCTGACACCACACACGGTGTCCTCGGGAAGGGCAGCCGTCGGGGGTGGGCGTGGGCTCAGGGCAGGAGTGGGAAGGATGCCCTTCAGGGCTTCTGCGCAAGGAAACGGCCCCTGCCTGGAAGATGCCTCCATCGCACAGTGCCGGTGGCCCGGGGAGGCCACGGGGGGCCGAGGATGGGGGTGCTCTTCGGTGCCGTGCCGCCTACCTGCTTCCACGCCTGCCGGACACTGTCGCCCTCTCAGCCAACCTCCCCCCAGATGCCAAGGCCAGGCCCCACCCCCATTAGGGAGCCCTCTCTCGCACCCTCGTGCCCACCACTGCCCCCAGCCTCCCTAGGGCCATTTCAAGACACCCCCTCTCAACTCCGGCCAAACATTCCAGGGTCTCCAGGAAGGTCAGCACGGAGCCTGGGGGAGCTCCCCCAACCCAACCGCAGTCATTCTGTGGGGCCCCAAATCTGTTCTCACGCCCCCTCTGCCGGGACGACACGATCATTGAAGCCAACTGGACTGTTCCGTGTCCCCACTTCAGTGACCGAGCGCACGCAGGTTCTCCCAGGGCCATTATGGAAGGACCCTAGCCCCCTGCAAGTGACAGGTCTGAGCAAACCACAGCTGATGGTATCCACAGTTGCTTGCCACTGGGAGTTGTCCATGCTGAGACCACAGAGGTGGAGGACCCCAGACCCAGTGGGGCTCCCTACCCCACAAACCCCAGACCCCAGACCCAGGAGGGGGCTGCCTCTCTTGCAGACCCCAGATCTTAGCAGATGCCCGGGCTCGGCAGGGCTGCCCATCCAGCTCCTGCAGACCCAGCCAGACCCCTGTCAACGTTCACGGACGTCTTCAAAACTTCCTTTGGGCCGCTATGTCTCTGTCCTCTCACGGTGAGGAGTGTGCAGTGGTATCTTCCTTTTCTGCTGACCCCTAGGGCTGCCCCAGATGTTTAGAAGGCCTGTCTGGGGAGCCTGTTCAAAAATGCAGACTCCTGGGCCCTGCCACAGAGCTTCCTGGGGCTGGGACCCAGGAATCTGCATTTAATGAGACTCCCCCCGCAGTGCTTCTGCAGGTAGCCCTTGGCTCATGCTGGAGACAGGCCGCCGTGGTCAGGCTGCTGGGGATACGGTCAGGCCAGCAAGGGTGGCCTGTTATGGGCCCTAGTCCCACCACTCTGCCAGTCTTGGGTGGACCAGACACATGAGCTCCAAGTTCACAGATCAAGGTCCGGGAGGATCATACCCCTTTGTTCTCGCGGCTGTGGTGGGAGGCATACGTGCCGCTGTCTGAGATCCAGGCTACCCCAGCAGGTGCCAACCCAGCAGGCCAGGGGCCAGGCCAGCACACCCACGGAAGCTCACAAAGGAGGTGAGGTGGCAGCTGAGGGCTCCTGGGAATCATACAGGAAGCCCATAGGTGTGTGTCTGCTCTAGTCTCTTCCTGTCTAGATGTCACCTTGATGGCTCCTGACCTGGTGCCTCTGCGCCACCTGTGCATCACCGTATCCATTTACATGCCGTGGGCGCTGACACATGGAAACTTCCGGGGCCTCCCAGAGCTACGTGTATGCTGTGTGTGTGTGTTTGGAGGGAGAGCAGTGTCACAAGTGTGCTGTCCACGCGGAGACCCAGGAACCCCCATGCTTCCAGAACGGAAGGCCCTGCTCCATCCTGAAAGCCCTCCTATGGTGGAGGGGTGCTGCAGCACCAGCACCCAGCCTGGGCCACGCAGCCTTCCTGCTGAGCCCCTGGGGCGGCAGATGCTCCACGTCCAAAGCCCTGCAGAGCCTACGTGTGTCTGTGTTGGGGACACAGGGCAACCCTGCCGCCGCACCCGCCAGTCCCCACGGGGCCTGAAGCATTAGAGCCAACCCGGGCCTCTCCGCCTCCCACTCCGGCAGGTCCGTCCCTCTTGCCACTTCCAGGGAACAGTCCTCTGAAGGCCAGGTCACACGGAGGCCCTTCCACATCTGACACTGCCTGGCCTGCTTCTCAGTGCCAGGCTCCCTCAGATGTATGGCTTGGCGTGTGCTCACCAGAAGCTGTCCCTGTCCCCAGGCAGGGACAGCCCCTGCACACCTGAAAGGAGAGGCTTCCCGTGGTGGCGTGCTGTCCCCTGTCCCCACGGTCCAGGGCCAGCACCCAGGCTCTCGCTCGGTCCAAGGTTCCTAAGGGCTCCCCGGGCACCAGCGGGGAAGCACTGCAGGCACCTGGCCAGGACTCCGGAGCCAGGTGGGGAAGTGCCAGGCCGGCCCTATCTCTCCGCAGGTGCCTCAGGCGCAGAGCCCACATTAACGCCCCCCTAGCCTGGCGGCAGCGCGGGGAGACACCGCCTGGAAACGACCCGGCGACCAGCCCACCGCCCCAGCACCCACCCGGCGGGGGGGGGGGGGGACTCACGGCGGGGGCGTCGGTCGAGGTGTAGCGCAGGATGACCTGGAAGGGCTGGTGCGCCTGCAGTTCAGGCGGCAGCGTGACGGTGAGCGAGGAGCCGTAGTCCGTGAAAGGGTCCACTCTGAAGGCCAGCGGGCAGCATGCGGGCTCCGCGCCGGGCGCCTCGGGGAAGGCGGGCAGCGGGGGCGGCGGCGCGGGACTCGGCCCGGGTGCAGCGAAGGCGAAGGCGCAGGGTGGCTCGCCGGCGGCGGCGGGAGCGCGGCGGAAGGCGGCCGAATGCAGGCGCAGGGCCGGGTGCGCGTCGAGCACGAGCGCGCGGGGCGCGGGGCGCCGCGCGCACAGCTCGAGCACCAGGCAGCCGGCCAGCTCGCGCGCCTCGGGCCGCAGCTCCAGGCCCAGCTGCAGGTGGCGGAGGCGGAAGAGCTGCGCGCTGGAGGCCGAGGCCACGTCCAGGGCGGGCGGCGGCTCGGGCGGCGGACGCGCGGGCGCGGCCTCGGCGCCGGGCGCTTTGCGGCAGCAGCACTGCGCCGCCATGGCCGCCGCTCTAGGTGAAATCCATGGGCGGCGGCCACGCCGGGCCGCGGGGAGCGGGTGAGGGGCGGCGGCGGCGGCGGCGGCAGCGGCGGCGACGGCGGCGGCGGCGGCGGCGGGGCGAGGGCACAACAGGAAGTCGCGCCGGGAGCCGCCCGGCCCGGCCCCGCGCCGTGCGCCGCCCCGCTCGGGCTCCGCTCGGCCGCCGCCGGGGGCGCTGTGCGCGGGGAGACCGGGGAGCCGGGGGCGCAGTGAGCGGGGGCGCTGTGAACCGGGAGACCGAGTAGCCGAGAGAGGGGCTAGGACCGCGAGCCCGGGGCGCTGTGCGGGGCGGGGGGACAGCGGAGCCGGGGGCGCTGTGTTGGGGCCGGGGGCGCTGTGCCAGGGCTGAGGCCGAGAGCCGGGTGCGGTGCATGGGGCTGCGGCTGCCGTGTGCAAGTGGCCGGGGCACTGTGCTGGGGGGTGGGGAAAGCGGGAGCCGGGGGTGAGGGGCGGGACGCTGTGTGCTCGGGGTCCGGGGCGCGCCGGGCGGAGGAGTGGCCCTGCGGTCTCCCCACCCCTTTGCGCTTCCTACCCGGCTCGCGTCTGGGAGACCCCGGGAGTCAGGATGCCCGATCCCTCAGCGATGCTGCGGGCCAGGTTCCTGGGGCAGCGACTGCTGGGACACCTGGGTCAGGGAAGCTGGGAAGCGTGGCGTCTGGAACTCAGTGTTATTCGTCCATTCGGGAACCTCTGGTCCCGGGGAATGATGGAATCATGGAATGACTTCCATACACCCGACCCACTCCCCTGTGAGACCAGTGGTCTGTGTTACGTGCCATATGGTACATGGCGGTGCTCAAGAACCTTAAGGCTGTGCTGTCAGATTATTGTAGCTATTTAGATTTAAATTAAAATAGAAGTTCAGTGTCTCAGTTGCACTAGCCGCATTTCAAGGTCTCCGTGTGTGTTTGGAGGATAGTGTCTGGCTAGTGGTAGCCATCCTCGACAGAGCAGATATCCCATCATTGTAGAAAGTTGTGCTGGACAGTGCTGCCTTAAGGCCTGTTGGGGCCCTGGAGGAAGATTGTATAGGTGAGTGCTGGGCAGTAACAGGACCTGGCCTGCCTGTCCCCATTCCACCTCTCCCAGGCCTGTCCAGAGACTTAGGCCCAGAGGGGATGCCTGCAGACCAGCGAGGGTGCTCAAAGAGCTAGCATCAGGGGGATCTCGAAGCCATGGAACCAGAGGGGCCACCAAGATGTTGCTGTCATCATCGCGTAAGAAGTCAGACCCTTAGGGAGAAGGGGCTTTTTGGCCTGGAATCCCACCCACCTCTCTCCCCTGATCAGTCTCCCTGTGGCAAAGTTGAGGCCTGACTCACAATGCACTTGACCTCGATGGTGTCCCCGAGTAGCGTTTGATCCTTCTGGGCTCAGTATCCCAATCTGTCACCCATGTGATCCTGCCTGCCCTCCTCCCCGGGTGGGGGGCTGGGTGGGAAGGACGGCTGAGTGGGAGGACACATGTTCACTGATTCAGAGCACCTCCACTGAGGCATCTCTTCAGTTTTTCCTATGTGCCATCTTAGCTGGGGGGACACAATCTCCTTGTCGGGGCCCCACCCCAAACTCGCCAGTCACCTGGAGGAGGGGTTTCAGTCCTGCGTCCGAGACTCAAGAGGGAAGAGAACTGGGGTCTGATCAGTCCTCGAGGCCTTCGGGTGGCCCAGCGCCTGCCCAGGTGCCAAGGGCAGAGTGCTTTAGATGGTACTCCCAGTTTGACCAGCCTTTTGGAGCCACCCACCCCCCACCAGGCCGATGGGGCTGGAGTCAGAAGACCTTCAAGAGGACCGTGTGTGGGCACCCACACTAGCCTGCCCTACGGACCCGCAGGCAGGTCTACCAGCCACCTGCACACTCAGGGTAAGTTAACATCAGGGGGCTTCTGGCCCTCCTGGTCCCCTGGACTTGGGTGAGCAGGGATTGGGTCTCATCCCTTCTCTCCTGGGCACCTCCCAGCGGCCAGTTCTGCACACGGAAGCGGTGGAATGGGGCAGTCCTGCAGGTCCAGAGGAGTTGTTACCACTTCTGCCCACCCACCCCCAGTGGGGGCGGTGCCTTCCACCCCACATTTTTTTTTTTTTTTTTTTTTGGCACGCGGGCCCCTCACCGCTGTGGCCTCTCCCGCTGTGGAGCACAGGCTCTGCATGAGCAGGCCCAGCGGCCATGGCTCACGGGCCCAGCCGCTCTGCGGCATGTGGGATCCTCCCGGACCGGGGCACGAACCCACGTCCCCTGCATCGGCAGGCGGACTCCCAACCACTGCGCCACCAGGGAAGCCCCACCCCACATTTTTGTAAGGAACCAACACAAGCCAGTCTTACGGGAGCAAACAGACCTGTTCTATGGTATTAAAGGCAGCCCACCAAGGCACTGTGCGGGCCACAGGGGTCGTCTCCACTCTCCACCCTGTCCCTGTCCTGCAGAGGACAGCACCTTCAGTGCTGGGGGACGGGGGCACTGCCTGCTGACAAAGGTCCAGGGTGGCTGCAGCGTAGTCCTCCTGTCACCCCACCCCAAACCACTTAGGGGAGAGGAACCTGAAAGCCGGGACTGCTAGAGGCTGGGGCTTCTCCCATAGGAATTTTCATACACCAGCCTTTTGATGATCAAATGCTGGCTGGCTTGGGTGGGCTGATGCAGCTGACACTCCGCCTGCACCCCAGCTCTCCCCTGATGCACGTGGACTAGGTACCCCTATTCAAGTGCGCCGGCACTGGGAGGGGAGTGGGTCCCTGGCCTCACTTGCCAGCAGGTGGACACGGAGGCAGGAGGGCTTCCAGGAAGCCTGTGGTGTTCAGCCGGGGGCTGTGTTGTCCCTGGGTCAGAGGTCCTAGGGATACCTGGGCCTCTGGTGGCAGCCGAAGCTGGATGGTTCTCAGAATGGAGCTGGTGGGACAAAAGGCTGATGGGACCCACAGATGTCCTTCAGCCTGGCCCGGGCTCTGACATCCTGGCAGCCCTGTCACCCAGGGCCAGGTCAGCAGGTGAGGGGGTGTACCAGCAAGGATGTCATGAGCACACGGGGTAGAAACGTGGGCTCAGGTCCTGGCTCCTGACCTCCTAGCTGGGCAAACCGCTCAGCTCACCTGAGGTTACAGACGGAGCCACCGGAGCCTCACCTGCCACGTGGAGGCAACAGCAGGAGCTTGTTTATGGGGCTGATGAAAAGTGACACGAGCTATGGGGGGCTTGTGGCGAGTAAGTGGCAGCTGGCAAGCTTCCAAAACTGTGTGACAGTCGGGTGAGCCACGGAGAGCTGCATTTGCGTTATGACGAGGGCTGTGGCTCTTGGACGTGGGGGCTGCTGACTGGTGACATCGCACCGGGCTGGGTGCTGACCTGCAGGGTGCGGTGTATGCTCTGAGCCAGGGACCGTCACAGCTGGAAGCCCAGATGTGCAAGAGGGTTGGGGAGGAGGAAGACCCTTTCCCAACCGCCCCAGTGTGTCACTCGCAGTGTGTGAGCGTCCCATCCCCACAGCTTTGGGCTCTGCTGGGTCAGAGGCCTTCATCTGCAGGTAGGATGCTTCCATGTGGGGACACAGCTGGACGGGAGGCTGAGACACCACTTCACCATCTGGGCTCCACAAGCCTCAAATCGGGAGTTGCTCTGCTGGGTGAGGTGACTGATCGCACCATGCAGCTTGCAGGATCTTAGTTCCCTGACCAGGGATTGAACCTGGGTCCCAGGAGTGAAGGCACCGACTCCTAACCACTGGACCGCCAGGGAATTCCCTGATCCTGACTTTCAAGGGGCAGCAGGGCTTTGCTGCTGCTCAGGGGGGCCAGGAGGAGTATGCTGGAACTCAGGGCATTCCCCTGATGCCTCCCAGTACTCCTTGGTTGTATTGCAGAGGTCACAGAGGCCAGAGCGCCAGTGCAGGCAGGACCACTCAGGGCTCATCAGACACCCGACTAGGAAAGACCAGGACCTGAGGCATTGGCTGAGGGTCAAGGAAAATGATAAACATCAACTACAGTATTTTATTCATAACCTTGTTATGTATATATTTGTATATTAACCAGGGATTATGTTATCTGTAACTCATATGTGTTACCCAATTTTTCCTTTACTCTTTCCCCACTATCTTATTTAAGGAGTGTTGGTGGTGATTAGTTTTCTAGTATAGTCTTTAGGCTGTAGTGTGTCCAGGCGGGGTGCCTCTGAACCAGAAGAGGAACCAACAGGCTCAGAGACATGGGTGGTCATTGCATTGTTGACATGACCTTGGCTGCAGGATGTTAGGCTGGGACTCATTGCTGTTGCTGAAACTGGGAGGCCAGTAAGGTAGGAGGTGGGTACGGACACTGAGACCCCCAAGGGTGCCCACATTGGGTGGTCTGTCACACAGCCTCGAGCCTTCACTATGTGTCACAGCAGCTACAAGTCTGGAAACTGGGCCCGCACCACCTGAATCGCATGTTGCGTTTTGTGATGGGGCCAGTGTGAGGTTTGGGAAAGCCACTGTGGCTTGAGCAGGTGGCAGGCATGAGGTTCTGCCAGCAGCCCCCCAGAAGCCACCCACATCAGAGTGGCAGGCAGCCAGGAAGAGGGTGGCGGGTCTCCATGACTCCTGTACTTCCCCATCTCCTGACCTTGGCTCCCTGGCCTCCATCTCTCTGTAGTAAATGTGTTTCTGGCTAAAATTCCTCAAGTGGTTTTGATGTTCCTGACCAAGCTCTGTCTAATAAACCTGCTGACGAGGGGCGGTACGGTTCTCAGTTCTCTCCTCGGCGGACACACCCCAGCCCTACCGTCAAGGCGGGACAGAGACCTTCAGGGAGTTGCAGAAAATAAAAAATCCGTGGGACGTGAGGCAGGAGAGGACAGACCACCCTCCAGTCAGTGCATGAACTACCTCTTCCCACCCCGAGGCTGCAGGAAACTCCAAGCGCCCCGCTTTGGGGTTGGGCCGTCCTCAAGGGCTGACCCATTAGGGCTCAGTGGGGCCCGAGGGCTCCCCGGGCAGGCGGGACCACGACTGCAGGGTCTCCTCGTACTTCTGGAGCTGGGACCAGAAGCCCGGGTTGGGCTCGGCCACCGGGCGGGCGCTCTTCACAGTCTGCAAACGAGAGACTTTGGCTAGACACCGCGCAGCGTCGGCTGCAAGCTCCGCTGGCATTCCCAACGCCCGGAGGCCCCGCCCCAACGAGCGGGCCCTCCTCGAAGCCCCGCCCCCGCCTAGAGCCTCGCCCCTCCCAGAAGGCCCCGCCTCTTCCCGCCGGAAGCCCCGCCACGAGAAAGTCCCGCCCTACCTGGAAGGCCCGCTCCCGCGTGAGGCCGCGATGACGCATGAGGTAGGCGGTGCAGACGGCGGCCGAGCGGCTGCGGCCGTTCTTGCAGTAGACGAGGCAGGCACCACCGGCGCGTACCGCGGCCTCCATGGCGGCACAGGTAGGCTCCAGGTGCGCCAGCAGGTCCTCAGCCGGGTCGTCGAATACGGGCACGCGCAGCTCGGTCACGCCGGGCGCGCGGGGGCCGGGCTGCTGGCGCGAAACGTTGACGCATAGGGTGACGCCCGCGCGCTCCAGCAGCTCCGGGGCGGCCGCGGCCTTCGCGCTCCCGAGGAAGAGCGAGGGGGCGACGCGCACGAACGGCGGCGGGGCGGCCTTGGTGGCCCCGCGGCGTCCGGCTTGCTCCGCGTCCATGACCGGCTCTCGGGCCCCCAGCACGGGTGTCTATTTTGGGCCGTCGGGAGGCCGGCCGGGTGCCCCCGGGTCCTAGAGGCCCCCGGGGTGGGCCCTGTAGTGGTTGTGCACGAGCGGGCACGCCCGCAAAGCCCTGGCCGCCTCCTCATTGGTCAGGTCTAAACGGGAGAGGCCTCCTCTGATTGGCTGAGGCTGGGGGTTGCGGCCGTTGGCTGGCCTGGTGGCCATCGGAAGAGTCTGATTGGTCGCAGTGAGGTGGGCGGGTTCGGGTTGCTGGGAGGAATGGGCCTCCCCTCGCTGGATACCAGAGCCCCGCAGGTTGCAAGCCGGGAGATCTGAGAGTAGCTGGTGGCTGTCCCTGCGAACGTGGAGGTTTCTAGCTGGGCGGGGCTCGGGGAGGTGCGCTTCTCAAGCTGTGGCTGGTGTGCAGAGGAGCAGGCGACCCTGTCACAGATTCTCATCTGGGCTCTGACCAGTATCCGCCACATCGTTTTGTAGGTAGGCCCCTTAATAACTGATTCTCATCGCCAGGTGAGGTGCCCTTTAGTATAGCTTTATGTACATTCCTTATGTACATTCCTTTTTGTTATTTGTTTCCTAATCAATCACTCTGCGTAATTTCTGCATTTTATTTTCCCTTTTATTGTAAAACATGGTTCATATAAAATAAAGCTACTTATTGTTAGCTTTTCATCGTTTTTTCACAGACCAATATTTTTCACAGACCAAAATTATTATTTTTTTTGCATTACTACTGTAACTTTAAAGAATTAATACCATTTAATTACACAGTTGCCATGTAAGAAGCCCTCTTCACTAGATTTTTCTGAGGTCCAGTGTCTTTCAGGGACTGGTTTCAGTGAAAAGTTAACTGTCTTCCAGTCCTGCATGCATCTAGTTATTGCCATTTCAATTCTATTCTAATAATATGAAAACATTTTTTCTGCTTCACCTGCATCATTTACTTAAGATTTGCAATCCGTTCTATCAGAAATTATTCTCCAGTACACCCATGCCCCCCCCCCCCCCACACACACACAGAGTACTCAATAAACCTGACAAAATGAACCTATACAGTCTCTCTGGGTGACCTTGATTCTCTCCATTCTAGCCAAAGCCACCGGGCATTGGTAACTGTCAGATCTTTTTTGCTACCTGGGGTTCTCCCTTGAGCTAAAGATTCAAATGTTGGTGTGTAACCAGGTCTTCACTGGTCTTCACAGGTCCAGACATCACCTACGTAGAGGCCTTCTCGGCATCCGTTTCCTTCTTCTGTGGCCTAAGGAAGGATTCTGACTTTCCTGGGATGGGATTCCCATTTTTCCCAGAGTTCACGGGAGCCATCCAAGTAGGTGGAGATTCCCTGTCCCCCAGCTCCAGAATCGGGCTTCTGATTACGTCCAGTCAGTGACGCCTATACCCCCATGACTGCTTCGGGAAAGGGCTTGGGCTGCCATGTGAACCAGAGAGGAGAGAGGGGCTTGGAAACCTCTGTCTTCTCCTTATGAGCACAAAGGGAAGCCAGCCTTGGTTGAAAGCACAGCTGAAGAAACGGTCCTCGAAGATATTGCTGGGCCACTGGATCAAACCAAACCTGAAGAGCCTCCAGCTTCTGGACTGTTTGGTTTCCTGAGCCATCCAATCACCCTTTGCTGTTGGATATTTGAGGTGGATTTTCTGTTCCAAGGCCTCTTAACTGATAACCTCACACTCCTTCACCCCATTGAGTTAACGAATCGGTAACGAGTCATCCTGCGTATCTCAGATCCATTCTGTCCACCTTGATGCTGTGTTTACTTTGGGCCACCCTCTTCTGGGCTTGGCACCAGCCTCCTGAGGGGGGCCTCCCAGCCTTCCTCACTGGAGCCGGAATCCGCTTTTGAAAGCAGTGCTTTTCTGAATGTCGGTCCTGACTCAGCAAGTTGTGATCCGTTAGTGGGTTGTGAAATCAGTTTTGTGGGTTATGACCTATATTTTATTTTTAGTAAAATGGTATAGAAAAGAACAGACTACATGAAAATATTAGAGTGCGTGCATGTAGCAGAGTGAGTTTTTCCTCATTTTTTGAGTTAGTTTGTACTGGCTCATGATATGAAATGGGGTATTACAATGGGTCCCAGGCAAAAAGTCTTGAAACCTCTCAGAGCACACATCTGACTGCACCGCCCTCCTGTTTAAAAATGTCTTGCTGCTTCTGTTTTTAACCTGGCGTTCAAGGCTCCTCCTGCTTTGTCCTGTCCATCATCCTTTCTCTCTGTTCCCTTGTCACCTACAAATTGGCACTGACCATCTACCTCTACAAGGATTAAATTATGAGCCAATGCAGCTGCTGATCTTCAACACCTCCTGACAGGAATTCAGGGCAGAGATCAGGGATGTGGCGCTCCGTACTCCAGGCAAAACTGGCAGAACAGTTCTTCAGATGGTTGGATATTTTCAGGAGAAGATTTCATGAGCCCACTGCTTGATTCTCCTCTTATGTAGAAAGGCACTAAAATCCCTCATGGTGACGTCTGCTCCTCGTGACGAGCAGAAACCTGCAAAAAATATGTGCTTGACTGCATGTCCTCCCCCTTCACCAGAGTCACGTCTGTACTGACCTCCCGCTACCTGTTCAGAGCAGTTTCTCTGAGCTATCTGACATGCTGCCTCCTCGGGTATTGTCCTCATTTTGCCCCCCAAGAAACTTAACTCGTAATTCTCAGGTTGTGCTTTTTCTTTTTTCAGTCGACACCACCTGCCCACCACACCATGGCCCAGTGGTTTTCAAAGCGTGGTGGGAACTTGGTAGCAATGCACATTCTCAGGAGTCCACCTACTCAGGACCTGCTGAAGCGGAAACCCTGGGAGTGAGACACAGGAAGCTCTGTGTTACCATGCCCTCCGTGTGATTCTGATAAAAGATAAAAACCTAACCATCATTTAGTTGATCTAAAAAGTAAGCAAGGTTTTTACCCACTTCCTTAAACATTGTATTTTGACCTACTGCCTGTCATGTATATCCGCTTACTTTCCTCTGATGAGTCATGATCACGCATATACATCTGCTCACTTTTTCCTGTGGGTCAGCTGAGGCGATACTCAGTGGCCCTCGCTGCCGGGCCATGACTTCTAGTTTCCCTTGCTTTCCTTCATGTGAACTTAAAAGCACTTGAGAAGCAATCAGCCAGTAGAGTCCTTTTGGAATTTTTTAAAATATTCTTTTACTCACAAATCTTTTACAGTGTCTCACATGTATCTAATTTGATCGCAGTTTTTGGGGTTTTTTTTTTGCGGTACGCGGGCCTCTCACTGTTGCGGCCTCTCCCATTGCGGAGCACAGGCTCCGGACGTGCAGGCCCAGCAGCCATGGCTCACGGGCCCAGCCACTCCGCAGCACGCGGGATCCTCCCGGACCGGGGCACGAACCCGCGTCCCCTGCATCGGCAGGTGGACTCTCAACCATTGCGCCACCAGGGAAGCCCTGATTACAATTTTTAAGTGGCTTTTGTTGACTTCAACTGAATTTTAATAGAAATGCCACTTTTCTTCTCCATGCACAAGTCAGCAGCCATATTTCACTAAATTTCATAACTATAATCGCAGGTTCAGATTTGCTAACACCATCACCGGTCATTTGAACAGCTAACTTGCTGAAAGCCAGTCATCCTAAAGGTCCGTTTGCTGAACTACTAATTTGCTGATTTTTGCCAAGTTTATTCACCAAAAACTTTAAAAACTAATAGTCTTGAATATTGTCGATGAATATTAATATATTTTTTATGAAAACATTCTCTTGGAATATATTGTTCAGCATCATTGTAGGACTTGTATCAATTTGTGGAAATAGGGCTTTTTAATCTTTGTATGCCTGGTTTTTAAAAATACCAGTGCATATATTCTTAAGAACATAAGCAGAATTTCAGCATTTCATATTGCATTTTTTTCCAGTTTATAGAATTTTCCAGAACACCTTTTTGGGGCCACATGTTAGTATTTAGAATTGTTTTGCCAGCCTCAGGAAGTTGTCAGATTTGCTGAAACAAATAGTTTTAGCTGCTGTTAAGTCAGTCTTTTATTCTGGGTGATGTGCGAGTTTCCTAGAGTCAACGTAACAAAGCATTACAACAAACCCATAGGCTGAAAACAGTGGAAGTGTATTCTGCCCTCTGTGTGTGTGTCTCCAAATCTCCCTCTCCTTGTAAGGACACTAGTTATTTGGTTTGGGGCACACCCGAAGCCAGTCTGACGTCTTCACTTGATCGCATCTGTAAAGACACTTTCTGTATAAGGTCATTCCCAGGGGTTAGGACTTCAACTTATCTTTTTTTTGGGGGGGCGGGGTGGGCACTGCTCAACTCAGCAGGTGGGATGGTTTAACAGGCAGTTTTAGTTGACTGCTTTTCTTTCTCTTCACAAACAAATTTTAAAGACAGCACGGTTTGTCTCTGCTTAGCTTCGCAAGCTGCAGTTGGAGCAAAGCAAAGACGGGACCTGAGGGGAAAGGATAAGAGGTAGAGAGGGGACCTAGGAACCAAGGTGGTACTGGGGGGCTGAGAGGGGAGCAAGGGAGAAGAAAGAGGTGAATTGGGAGACAGATCGCAGGGTGGAGGAAGTGCCCCTGGAACCCTGGGATCCTGGCACAGCTGCCGCCTTCCCACCACTCCAGCTCGTGGGGGAGGGCCTGGTCGTCAGGTGTTCTTATCCCTTTCCCCTGTTCCAAGGGGCAGTCTGTGTCGAGAACCCCAATCCCTGTGCCTCCAGAGAGCCCCTCCTCGCGCTCTCTCCAGGCAGCCACAACTGCTTCGGTGGCAGAAAGGCCTCATGCTCTTTCCCACCCTTGTGTTTTTGCACGTACTAGTCCAGTTCCCTGAAATGCGCTCTCTTCTGTTGAGAGAGCTCCTACTCATCCTCTGAAACCCCACTTAGGACTCTTCTCCCATAAAGGTTTCCCCAGTGACCCCTCGGTCCACACAGCTAACCCTTCTCTCCCAGTGACCCTCGGCACCTCCCTCGTCTTTTTCCCCAACCAAGCCATGAGCTCCTGCTCTGTGCCTTCCACAAACACTAACTGAACGGAAACGACCGGCTTTGGAGTCAGGCAGGGCTTGATCAAGTATTGGCCCTACCGTGTGCCAGCACGTGACCGTGGACAAGTTAATTTACTCCCTTGTGCCTCAGTGTCCTCAGGTCTCACGTGGGGCCTCTGCGCTCTTCCTGGGGGGTGTTGGGAGCTTTTAGTGCTATCTCCCCCGGGGAGGCTGACCTGCCGTCCTCTGCTTGACCACGAGATGGGTGTCCGAGGTGGAGACGCCGGCCCAGGCTCAGCAAGCCGGTGTGAGCGTCTCCGCGGGGCACCGGGCGCCCCGGTGGGATAGCTATGCAGTCAGCTTCGGGGGTTGCTGGTTGAGATAAGATGGTGTGTGGATCTCGGTACCCAGTGGCCCTAAGACCTTCAGCCAGCGTTGGTCTCCCCTCCCCCTGCTCTTCATCTTCCTAGATTCATCCCGGAGGCCCCGAAGGGGGAAGAGGAGGAGCCCGAGGGTCCCCTTAGGGAGCAGGGCCTGAAGGCGGCCTGCGTCGAGCTCGCCCAGGGTGTGCAGGAGTGGCAGGATGGCCGCGTCTACCGAGGGGAGTTCAGCAGGGCATGAAGCTGGGATGCGGAGCCTTCTCGGCCCCCGGGCGAGGCAAGTCGTTCCTGGTGCTCTCCCCTCTCCGGCCCCAGTTCAGCCAGCCACGGCCTGTCCCTCTCCTTCGGAGAGGCACGTGCTGTGAGCTCATAGATCCACCGACGGGAAGGATGCTAGGCAAATGTCCTTCCTATTTGAGAAACACCCAGGGAGACTTCTGAGATCACGTCCGAGGTTCGCCTGGGTGTCCGCAGGCTGCAGCTCGGGAAACTGTGACTTCAGAAGATAAGTTCTTATTCTAGGCAAATATTTTAAAATTGCGAATTACTGTCGTGAGTTGTGTATTTGTATTGATGAAATTGCCTTGTATTTAAGCTCAAACAGAAAAAGTGGATCTTCCTAAAAGTGAAAGTGCACTTTTGCGCCCCTGCAGCAGGCGGTGTCAGGACCTCAGTGGGGACTCTGAGGGGCCCGTGGCAGGAGCTGTTGGCGCCACCTGGCGTCCCCGCGAGGGTGGAGCAGCCGTGCGTCTGGCGAACCTGGGGGCATGCTGTGGCCTGGGGGCTTAGTGCGCCTCCCCCAGGGGGAAGCTGGCTTCTGAAGGCTTCCCAACAATGTGCTGCAGGTGCGCTGGTGGAGGATTCTGCCCTGCTTGCAGGGTTGTGTGACTCAGTGGAGACTTAAGTGCATCTTTTGCTTGCAGATAATAAAAACCGTCTGGAGGCACTGTAGGGGTGTGTGCGTTTGGGGGGTTGGAAAAGCATCAGAGGGCAGGACACCTGGCACTGAAGCTCTTCTGGGAAGCAGGCGCTGGCTGGCACAACCTCCTAGGGGCTGTGTAGGGTTCCGGCTCTGCCCCTCTCTCTTCCAGGCTTGGTTCTGCCTGTGGGGCCCCGGTTCACCTGGTTTTGGCGCCCAAGGCTGGGGGACCTCGCCCAGCCCCTCACCTCCTGCACTTAGTCTCCCGAGTCCAGGGGAGAGCGGGGCAGGGAGGCGAGCGGGGGTCTTGGGATGGAACCTGGGGAGCGGTGGGGGCAGGGAGGGGACAGCAGGAGCAGCGGCAGGCAGAGGCGGAGCTTCTGGGCCCCCAGCCCAGTCCCCCTGGAGTGCGCCCCCAGCACGGAGGAGCCTCCAGACCTCACGTGAGGACAGAGGCCGCGACCCGAGCCCGTGCTGAGCTTCTGCCAAAGAATGCACGGCATCGTGACCCCGATGACCAAGCGCTGATTTTTGTTCAGCATCTGTTTCTTTAGTCCTTGGCTACTTCCTCTTTTACCCAACACTGTGGTGTCCAGTGGTCAGACAGCCTGTGTTCCCAGCCGTGGTAGGTTGGGGCCCACTGACCGGCCCTCCTGGCCCCGGGTCCTCGCCGTGCAGGGGGACCACAGCAGGTGGAGCCTCGGCTTTGTCACTGCCTGGGGGGACGTCTGGGTCCACTGAGCAGGTGCTCCTGCAGCCATGGCGGCTCCTGAACCAGAGAGGCCAGGAGGACGAGAGGGCGTGCAGGCTGAGAGCAGCGGCTTTAAACGTGTCAGCTGTCTTTGAGGAACGGGCCCAAGCGCATCAGTCCGGCTGGTCAGATGAGGCTCCGGCACCGTGTGGAGGAAGGATGGAGAGGTTCCTCCAAAGCTGCACCCTCCTGGGAGTGGACAGAAACCCTTTCTCCTGCAGGCGAACCGACGAGCCCCCGGGGGGGGTGGATTCTCCTCACAGTTCTACACAAATGGTCTGCAACGTGGGACTTCTTTTCAGTTGGATAGACTCTGATAGGCCCCCCCAAATCATACAAATGGAATGAAGGTGGGCATCAGATGGGCTGTCCCCCGCCCGGCGCCTCACTGCTCATTGTGTCCCTGCACTGGCAAGGAGTAGTAACTGGCAGGACCAGGTCCCCCCACATGGGACTGGAAAGGACCCTTGTAGGCTGCTGTAACTGCAAAGTCCACCTTCAGGGCTCACGCAGCCTCAGGCTTGGCTGGGTCGAGGGGTTCCAGCGACTCTATCAGGCCCTCTCTTTCCCATCTCCATGTGGGCAGCCAAGTTTGACCTTCTGCCATGAGGCAGAAGGGGGTGGTGTCGGTGTCACACCTTCCTGCAAGAGAGAAGGGGCCCTAGTGGACACTGGTGAGACTCGGGGATGCGTCCCGTGGCCAAACGCAAATCAAGGCTGGAGGCGGGGTTGGGAGCCCTTCGCTTGGCCAGGCCTGGTCACGTGTGCCAGGGGCTGGGGTCAGTCCTCCGTCAACCTGTGGGGACTCGTGTCCATCACCAGAGGAAGAGAAGGGGCGCTAAGCAGGCCGCAGTCACCGTCCCTCAGGCGCAGGGTGGCCTGTGAGCACGGCCGTCGGCCGCCTGAGAGCCCAGCCGCCTGCTTCTGGTGGGGAAGGCGGCTGTCTGACTCGCGTGAGAGTCAAGTCTAGTGACTGAAAAGTGCTCGGAATGGACATGGCGCTCTGATTTCCTCCTGGGGCCCCAGTAGAGGGGCACCTGCACCATACTCCCCCCCCCGCCCGGGGCTCGGGACCCGAGCACAGACGGCCCACGTCCATGGCCTCAGGAGTGAGCAGTCTTAAGTTAGGGCCACGCCAGCGACCCCGGGGCTAGCGGCCCCCCACTCTCTGGGCCAGCCTGCCAACGTGGACCTGAGCGGGGGCGACGGGGTGAGAGCAGAGCCTGGCGTGGGGCTCCCGCGTGGAGACAGCTCCCGCCCAAACCCAGGCAGTGCCGACACCTCCCCAGACTCCCCTGCCTGAGCCGGGCAGGAGGGAGCGTGGCCATCGGGGGGCCGAGCGCCTGGCACCCGCTATGCGTGATTCGGGTGACCCCTGGCACTTGAGGGGGGCCTGGTGGCCCGGCCCCCTGTGAGCCCAGTCAGCCCCGCAGCCCCTGTTCACTGTGGCCCAGGCCTGGAGGCTCAGCTGGGAGGGCGTTCTGGAAGGTTCTGGGGCGGTGCAGGGCGGCTCCTCCAACAGCCGCTGCGGAGCTCTCTGTTCACAGTCCTGCCACGGGCAGCTCTGCCGGGACCACCGCCACGGCCTGGGCACGTGCGTGTGGCTGGATGGCTCCAGCTGCACGGGCACGCTTTACCTCAGCGCCTGAGAGGGCTACGGCACCACGTACCTGAAGACGAGGCTCTTCCAGGTGAGGGGATGGCCCTGGTGTTCAGGCCACCGGACAGCAGCACAGGTGCTCCTGGGGAAGATTGTTTGACGAGAAGTAGCTTTCTTGGTCTTAGTGAGTATAATAGTATCGTCATAAGGCACAGTCGTAAGATGCGTGAAAAGAAAATGAAAACGACAGGAGAAAAAAATGAAAGCTGGTCGCTGTTCTGCTCCCCGGAGCAGGGACGGCTAGCAGCACGTCGTGTATCCTTAGGTTAAACAGTAGACTCACCGAAGATGTTTACCTCTTTACACATAAACTGGCTCAGTCTACACTTACTGTTTTGAGACTTGCCCTTTTTCCTGGAGAAGATCCTGGTTTTGCAAATAGAGATGCCTCCCCCGCCCCCAGCTTACTCATTCCAGGAAAAGCCCCGCTTCAGCATACAGAGCTGGAAGTTCTGACGAGCATAGAGCTGTGTGACGACCACCACAGTCAAGGTGCAGAACAGTCCCAGCAGCCCCGGAACGTCACCCCGTGTGCCCTTGGAGAGCTCTGTCCTCCCACCCCCAGCGCCCAGCCGTTGCGTTTTTGCCTATAATTTTGCCAGGTCATAAGACTGTCATCTGTGTCGTCTTCTGCGCTTGTGGTTTTAGCTCTTACCTGTAGGTCTGTGTTTGAGTTAATTTTTGTGTTTTCGTGTGAAGTAAGGCTCCCTCCTCCTCCTCCACGTGTGGACGTCCAAGTGTTCCAACTCCATCTGCTGAAAAGACTCACTTCTCCACCGCCTAGCCTTTGCGTCTTTGTGAAAAATCACATCTGGAAACTATAAAGCATCAGTGAATGTAAGGGATGATTATTGTTCATGGTTGGCTTTTTTTTTCTTTTTTTTTTTTTTTTTGAGCTGTAAGAAAACTTAGCAATTGCCTGATCCTTGGATTTTGAACCTGGGAACCTTGGATTGGAGGTGTATATTCCCAAACTCCCTGAAATTGTGTGCAAAAATTAGTGGGAATGGGCATTTTAGGGGAATGAGGATCCATCGCCAGCAAGTTTTCAGAGGGGGCTGTGACCCAGGAGAGTTAAGAACCACAATTCCTTTGCCACGAGGAGGAAACTGAGGCCTAGATGTCATTTGGGACCCGTCGCAGCCAATTTGAAATCTCTGTTGAATCCCTGGGATATGTGAGCTGTTCTCTGCATATTCAGGGTAACGACACTCCACTGTTTGGCTTCTATTCTGAGTCTTTTCACCATGGGTCGCCTGAGGGGTGGTTGACGCATATGGTACGGGGGCCCCCAATATAAAGGAGCTGAAAGAAGGAGTGGATGTGTTCTCTAGGATCACGAAGCCTGTTTAATCTTTGGGCCAACAGCTTATGTTCTGGTGCCTGACTACCTTCCTGACTGTCTCACTGACCATTTTCCACGACCACCGTTGCCATCGTTCCTCCTGTTTTGTATTCTTAGTTTGTGTGGTTGGCAGTGAGCAGGCTTAGTTTTAAATGGTGCTGCCAAGTCCAGCTAATTAATGGTGCAGGTGGGTTTTAGCAAGCTGGCTGACTGGGCAAACTGAGCCAGGCATGGAATTCCTGAAGATGTTTGGGGGTTCGTCTTTATTAATCGAAGGTTAACATTCTCTGACAACTTTTGTTAGAACTTCTGCTGAACCTCAAGATCAGTAGGTTGCAAGTGTTTCAAACCTTCACTTTTTCCCGGCCTGCTTTGTGTATTCGCTTTGCTTGCAAGTGTGTTTACTCAGATGGCCAAAAGGCCCGTCCGTGCTTCTTTGTTCATTGTCAGCTGCTTTTATCAAATTCCAGGCCATTATCCAGCAAACACTAGAGAAATTTGAACACTTGGATTTCAAACATTTTTTTCAGTTTGTGGAGTGGTGCTACCAGTGGTACCGTTCTAAGCAAGCAGGCACAAAGCCACGTAAGTGTTTTGTCTGTTTAGGTATTAGCCGGTTCTGCTCTTTCATACAAACATCTGGAAAAAATCCATTGACTGTTCTCTTTACCTAGAGGGCGGAGACAAAGGATTTCGGTTCCAGAGAAGTGACTGTTTTGGAGAAAAATGTGTTGGTCTTTTAGCTCTTTTGTAATTAAATCTGGATGTACCTCAGAAGAATCTTAAGACTGTGTTGATAAGATGCTTTCCTCAGGAGAAAGGAGGAAAAAAGCAACTGGAACTCAAAGCTTG
The DNA here is from genome assembly GCF_949987515.2 of Delphinus delphis. Classification (NCBI taxonomy): domain Eukaryota; kingdom Metazoa; phylum Chordata; class Mammalia; order Artiodactyla; family Delphinidae; genus Delphinus; species Delphinus delphis. The sequence goes on from NC_082689.1 coordinate 1,212,134, forward strand.
AAGTTCTGTGACAAAACATGAGCTGTCCAGGATAGGAGGTTGACAGGGTTTCACTACAGCGCTCTGCTCTCGCTGGAACAGATGTCCTTCAGTGTAGTCACGGCGTGGACTCCAGATTTCCAGATTTTCAAGAACTGGATCAGGGACCTGGAAGAGATGATCAAAGTGTGATGGGAACTTGGGAGCTGGATTTTTTTATATTTGAATTTGGGGACTGTTGTCCTTGCTCTGAGAAAAGAGACAATGACAGCGAGCACTGCCACCAGCGCTGTTACTGGGAATTCGGAGACCTGAGTTTTCGCCAGACGCTCAGTGCAGACTCTGGCGATGCTCCGCCCAAAGTGAACTCCGCCTGCAGATGTGGCCCCTGGACTTTCGCCCATGGTGATTCTGCCACCTTACTACTGACGAAGGCGTCATTCCCGTGGACCACGTGACCCAGGAGGCATCCAGCGGATCATGATGTGGCCTTCACCTCCACTCCCGTCCTGTTCTCCCCGGATCCAGCACAGCCCTTTGCAGGGAAGTCAACTCCTCAAGCCAAATAGCTGAAGCTGTTTTACCACGACAAAGGCTCCGTTTCTTCCATGAGTGCGTTTCGTTTCTTCAGTTGAAGCCTTCAGAGACTCACGATACATCTGGACCAGGGGATATTTAGTTGTCAGCGCTGTCTGAAGAATGGCAACGTCGTTTTGAGAACCACGTCGGACCATGCCCCACTATCTTAAAGACTGAAATTCAGGAAATATCTAACCTGCACCCCATACTTTTTCCGTGTCAGATCTGTAGTAGCCTGCTGAATGAGTAAGCAGATGTTCTGACCCACTGGGATTAAAACAAGGGCACAGTGAACTCCCAGCATCTTCTTTGCGATTACTCAGGAACCAGAACTTTTCACACAAATGGAAGAAATTCTACCAAGGAATCCGTTTACCTAACAGCATCTCACAAAGCTCCAATCAGATTCCAGAAAACGCCTCTTGATACATCCAGCACTTTGTGAACAACTTATTTTTGTTGTTAAACCAGTTAGATCGTGGGTTTTCCGAAGTCTTTGTGGCCATGAAGCCCTTCGAGTGAAAACTTTATGGAAGCCCAGAGTAAAAGTGAAGCTGCTCTGGAGGAAGCAGAAGTGGGGGCCTACAACCTGCCACAAGCATCTTACTTTACCACCATGGTGACATCTAAGGAGACTTCTTTACAGCAACTAGAATTCTTCAGAACACAGTTTGAAAACCACTGCCCTAGACAACAGTATGTTCGACCTGAATGGCACTCTGTCCTGTACCTGTACCCAGCACCGTCCATGTTCAGTTGATGCTGAACATTCTTAGGAATAGTTACCGTGGGCAAACTCAGAAAAGTGCAGGAAGATGGGCATACCTTTGCCCCCCAGAGTAGTCATATGGGCTGAAGAGGTGGTATCAAATGGACCTAGAGTAATAGCCCTCTACCCACAGATGGACTGCCAGTGATTCCTGGATTTGATATAGCCAGAGAGCAATTCGTCCATACTCTACACTGACAAACCCCCTTACCCAGCTTCTTTCACAAACACCAGAGGCTCTAGTGGTGCTTGAAACACATGACCTTGAAGTCTTGATCCTTCTTGGATACGTGAATCACCAGGTATTGGAGCTGACGTTGATGCTGATGTCTCATTGAAGCCATATTAGACCAACCGTACATTGGACCTCCCGTCCTCAGCCATGGTACCCTACTTCGTGTGCAAGGGTTAACCATAAACTATGAAAGCAGAATTCAAAGACTGGCAACATTACCTGAAAGGGTACCAGGTCATTATTCATCTTCTCAAACTATGTCACTGTCACTCCACCAGTGGCAGTTACACTTCTTGGTTTTTATTCAGTTTAACTGCTGTTTCCAGCGTGAATGAGCTAATAACGGTTGAAAAATCGCTAAAACATTTCCTCCATCACTGGCATATCTGCCTATTCTCCAAAATTCTGAATACTCAGCTCTACCTACATGTAATACCTGAGCCACAAGAGACAATCTCTGAACATCCTTTCTCGTGTGTGTGATTTAAAATGTGGCCATTTCGATCATTTTCTTCCAGCCAATGAGAGATTTTAAGATGGATCTTTTGATGTCTGGTGCCATTAACTGTTGGTGTTAATGATGTTTGGAGGTAGGCCTTTTGACCAGGCCGTGGTAGCTTACTTGGTGGGCATCTCACATTGCGTATCATCTGCCTTTTTGCTGGAAATGTAGACTGACTTGAAATCTACAAAGCCTGCAGCTAAACATTTTATCAGTAGCCTCACGAGCTTCCTGCTGGTGCTTCCTAATGTCACAAGACCGCAGTGCCCTGTCCTTGTGGATGTTTTCATGGAATTTCATCTGTCTCAGTGCTGTGAATCAGAGTGGCTGACTTCATTCCTTGTCATGAAATACTCTCAGGCATGAAGACAGCTTACCTGTTCAGAAGGGATCTGACTCACGACCTCCCAGACCAGATCACGCAGACTTCGATTTGTGCCACGGGAAAAGCCACGTTGCTTTACTTCAGGGTCGACTTGAGGACCAGCTGACCTCAGCTGCTTCAATGAATGCGCTGGTTAAATGTCGGAAATGCTTCTTTACGTCTTCGTCTCTTATCTTCTAGGCTAATTGTGATTATATGACTCTGTATAAATCAGTCTATAAATCACCAAACAAGGCCTAAGTCTGGTTACTCTGTACTGCTCACCCTCAACAAATAAAATCTGATGACTAGCCTGCTTGTATATACAACTGTTATTTGTAATGAAGAAGTTATCTACAAGCTCAGTTCTTCTACTGCCTTCAAAATGTCAGCTCGATTTTCTTTTTCTCCTATACTTGACCGATAGAGACCTTGATCTACACTGGCAGTCATTCCCTGTAATCCTGTCAAAATGAGGGACGAAAGGTAAAGACGATCGTCTGTTCAAGAGTGTGAAGTACGCTGTGTATAAGAATTGATGGTGGAAAAAGCGTAAACTTCCAACCTAGTATCTTACTATCTCCACGCCTCAGATCTCATCTTTCAGCAGTACCATTCAACCAGTCTGAGGCCTTCACTCGTTGATGAGATGATTCTCAGAGTTGGGCTGAGTTACAGAAGATGGAGACTTGATTACCAAAGAAAGTAGGGCCAACCTTTCTCTCCCAACCCTATCGCTCCCAGATATAGAATGGGCTTCTAAACAGAGCCACAAGTCTGGATTAAGGAGATAGCCTTCTCCTGCGCTGAAGGTTCTTGGGCAGATGAGCAGGAAAATGAAAGTTGCTGTACCTGACTGGCCCTTTAAGATCCAGTTAATCCATAAACCCTGTGGACTAACCCTGGAGTACTCAGGGTTGAAACTAATGTACAGGCTCTGATATTAAACTGCCTGTTCTAGCTCATGGGCTGCCTATTGGCATGGCTGGCCCTGCTGAAAGTACCTTACCTACTTGCCTGTTTACCTGACTCAGCCCTTGCCTGCTTTTTTGACATGGCCTGCAATCAGACTGGCTGTCTTGAGAAGACTACAGCTGATCTCGGTCTTTCTTATACCCGGTTCCACCAAGGGGTTCTGAACAGAAGCAGTCCGCACCTCACCCACCAGGACTTAATGTTCACAACACGAAGGACTGTGCTGTACACTCCTTGACCAGCAGCTTTTTTTTTTTTTTTTTTTTTAACTGCCGAGTAAGCCTCTATGCCTATATATATTAGATCATCTTCAGCACTTGGAACTCTTTCCACCAGATCTGAAGGAGTAGAGCAGATTGAAATCACTGTCCATTCCCCTCTTCTACAGTAATACAGAGATGAATCTGATTTGCCAGTACTCACAGAAATGTACCAGTTCAACTTGGCAAAAGCCTTAAAGGAACATAAGAGAACTTTTCCAGTGAACTTAAAATTTACCCCTGACTTGATGAGTATCACAGAACCATTTGCCAGTGGGAGGCTGGTTGTCCTGCTTCCTGTCAGCAAGACAGCTGGGCTCTCAAACTCATGACCACTGAGTTTACTTACATTGGAACTGTATAGTATCACCCAGAATATGCTATTGGACGTGATTATTACATTCAAATGGATTACAGGCCTCCTGAGTAGAAGACAAACTTGCTCCTCGTGATTTTTTCCAGATACATTTATTGTCAAGGAAGGAACCAATGCCAGCTGTTACCATTCAACTTTATAAGCAGAGATGAAACTTTTCCAATATCTGGTCTTACCAGAGACCAGATCAATCAGCACAGTCCATCTCCTTGACCATAGTGATTGGTTCAGGAATGGTCATGTAATTCAAGTTGGTCCAGTGACACCCAACCCTGAGAGGTTTAGTGAACTGTGGAGGAGAAGCTCAGAAGCTCTGCTAAGTTTGCCTAGCTCTGTAGGATGAAAAGCTCAAACCATATCTAATGAACCACTCAAAGAATGAAGCCAGTACAGAGGAAAGCAGAGCCAAATGATGGAGAGACTTGGGTCCTGATGACAAGGTTTGTGCCCCTGGATCCAGCCATGCCTGAAGCTAGTATATCCCCTGGACTTTTCAGTTATGTGAACCAATAAATACCCCTCTTTGCTTTAAAAAAAAAAAAAATCCTTCATCAACTCTTCGGTGACCTTGAGGTAGTTTGTCCAAGAAAGGCAAGATAACATGATCTTTCCCCTTTCTTTATTTCAGAATAATACATTGATTTCCTAACAGATTTCAATGGTGGTGAGTGGGGGTTAGGTTTTTTTTAGTATCTTTGTCAACTCCTGGATGTTAATATGTATGACATGTTTCTGTCCATTGCAGTCATTATGCTTTTTGATGCCCAGGGCCTGTCTGTGGTCAGGGAGAGCCTCTTTAGTTTAGTTCTTGCAATTCTGACTCAACACCAGCGTGCTGTGGTAGCTTTCTTGCCCCCTGCTCTGCAAGGAGTTCCGGGCTCATTCAGACACTTCCTGCCCTGCACCCGGGGTCGACTGCTTACACGTTGAGCCTGGCTCCTTCAGTGGGACGTGATAGTTAGAAACCACGATCTGTGTGCTCATCACTACTGCATTGGTTGGTTATTATTTTTAGGCCTTTTCAATAGCAGATCTGGAAAACACACCTAGAAAAAAATTTTTTTCATGGATTATTTATAACATTTTTTCTTTTCTTTTTAAAAACATTTAAAATCGAATGATTTTTTAAATTCCATAGTGCTTTACAATTTTCAGAAGTTTCACACACGTGATTTCATATAATCCCACCATAACCCTTTTTTTGGTCCCCTACCCCTATATTGCCCCAGCCCCCTCTACCCACTGGTAACCACTAGTTTGTTCTCTGTACCTGTGAGTCTGCTGCTGCTAGGTCATAAACCCACAAAACTCTTCATAAATTTGTAGGGATAGAAATAATACAAATTATGTACTCTGGCCACAGTGGAATGAAATTAGAAATGAGTAACAGAAAGAAGTTTGGGGAAATCACATAAAACAACACACTCCTAAATAACCAGGGGGTCAAAGAAGAAATCAAAAGGGAAATTAGAAAATGCTTTGATATGAATGCCCAAGAAGACACAACTTACCAAAACTTATGGAATGCAGCTAAAGCCGTGATTATAGGGAAGTTTATAGCTGTAAATGCCTATATTAAAAAGAAAAAAAGTCTCAATCAGTAACCTAACCTTCCTCCTTAAAACATTGGTGGAAGAAGAGCACACTAACCTAAAGTAAGCTCGTTAGTAGCCAGATAAACGTGTGTCTGTTAGAGCAAACATTCATGAGACAGAGAACAGAAAATCAATAAATTCAAAAGGTGGTTCACTGAAAAAAATCAGCAAAACTGACATATCTGGCTGCACTGACCAGGAAAAAGTGAAGACCCAAATTACTAAAATCAGAAGTAAAAGAGGGGACATTACTACCAAACTAATAGAAATGAAAAGGATTATGAGAGAACACTGTGAACAATTTTATGACAAAAATTGGATCACTGAGATGAAATGGACAAATTGCTGAAAACACATGATCTACCACAACTGATTAAAGAGGAAATAAAAAATCTACACAGACTTATAACAACTAAAAAGATTGAAAAGGATTAAAAAAAACTCCCAACAAAGAAAAGCCCAGGCACAGATGGCTGGTAAATTATACCAAACATTTAAAGCAGAATTAACACCAATCCTTTTCAAATTCTTTCAAAAATTAAAGGGGACACTTCCTAACTTATTTTATGAAGCCAGCATTACTTTGATTCCAAAGCCGGACAATGACATTATGAGAAAACTACAGACAAATATCCTTTATGAATATAAATGCAAAAAGCTTCAACAAAATACTAGCAAACGAAATTCAGCATCATGTCAAAAGAACTATTGAATATCTGACATGACCAAGTCGGATTTACTCCAGAAATGCAAGGGTGGTTAAACAACAAAATAATAAATGTCATACACTATATTATTAGAAATGAAAGAAAAAACTATTTCAATTGATGTAGAAAAAACATTTGATGTAAAAAATCCAACAGCCTTTCATGCTAAAAACACACAACAAAGAATAGAAGGGCCTTTCCTTAATCCAGTAAGGGGCACCTGCAAAAAACCCCGTAGCTAACATCAAACTCAATGATGAAAGACTAGATACTTTCTCCCTAAGATCAGGAAGAAGACAAGAATGTCTTCTCTCACCATTTCTATATAGTATTATATTGGAGTTGTTAGCCAGTGTAATTAGGCAAGAAAAATAAATAAGAGGCATTCAGGTTGGAAAGGAAAAAGTTAAACTCTATTTGCAGATATCATCTTACAGATTGAAAATCTTAGGAAACCACTTTAAAACGAACAAACTAATATTAAACTATTTTGACTAAGCATAAAAATATATTAATCTAAAAATAAAACTATTACACTATTAAAAGTAATAAATACATTCAGTAAGATTGCAGGATATAAGATCAACATACAAAAATCAATAGTATTTCTATACAGTTGCAGTGAACAAACCAAAAGTGAAATTTCAAAAACAATTCCATTTACTATGGCATCAATAAGAATAAAATGCTTATTAATGCATTTAACAAGACCAGTGTAAAATTTATACTCTGGAAACCTCAAAACATTGTTAAAGAAATTAGAGGAGGCCTCAATAAGTGGAAAGACATCTCCCTATCAGAATCTCAACTGACTTCTTTGTACAAATCGAGACTGATTTTAAAATTCATATGGAATTGCAGGGGTCCCAGGATAGCCATAACCATCTTGAAAAAGAACAAAGCTGAAGGACTCTGATTTTCCAATTTCAAACTTACTGCAAAACAACGGAAATCAAGATAGCATGACACTGGCCTAAAGGTAGACATATAGAAACAATGGAGTAGAATAGATCCCAGAAATAAACCCATGTGTCTATGTCAACTGATTTTCAACGACGGTGCCAAGAATTTTTAATGAGAGTAAGAACAGTGTTTTCAACAAACGGTGCTGGGACTACTGGTGATCACACACAAAAGAGCGAAATTTGACCCGACCTCACACCACATAGAAAAATTAATTCAATTTGGATTGAAGAGCTAAATGTAAGAGCTTAAACTATAAAACTTTGAGAAGAAAATACAGGGATAAATCTTCATATCCTTGGATTTGTCAATGGATTCCTAGATATAAGCAAGGAAAGAAAAAAATCAAAATTAAAAACTTTTATGCTTTAAAGGATTCTATGAAGAAAATGAAACATAACCCACAGTACGGGAGATGTTTTGAAAATCATATATCTCGTAAGGGACTTGTATGTATTTAGGATAAATTTTAAAATCTTACGACTTAATAATAAAGACAAACAACCAAATTAAGAAATGGACAAAGCGTATGAATAGAAATTTCTACTAAGAAAGATACACAAATGGCGAATAAGCACGTGAAAGGATGCGCAACATCATTAGCCATCAGGGAGATGAGAGAGATCACTTCACAATCGCTAGTATGGCTATAGTCGAAGTCAGTAAGTGTCGGTGAGGATGTGGAGACGGTGGAAACCTCGTGCGCTGCTGGTGGGAATGCAAAATGGCGCAGCTGCTGTGGACAACAGTTGGCAGCTCCTCTAATGTTAAACATGGAGTTACCATAAGACCCAGCAATTCCACTCCTAGGCATATACTCAAGAGACATGAAAACATATGTCCACACAAAGATTTATAGCAGCATGATCCATAAAAGCCAAAGAATGGAAACCACCCAAGTATCCATCAGTTGATGAATGGATAAACAAATTGTGGTCTACCATACCATGGAGCATTATTCATCCATAAAAAGGAATGTAGTACTGAGACACGCTACAACATGGGTGAACTTGAAAACAGTATAGCAAGCAAAATAATCTAGTCGTGAAAGACCACATATTATATGATTCCATTTATATGAAATGTCCAGACAGGAAAATACACAGAGACAAAGTAGATGAGTGGCTGCTTAGAGATGGAGGGGTAGGGGAATCGGGCATAAAAGCTGTCGGGCTGGGAACCGTTTTGGAGGATGAAAATGTTCTAAAATTGATTGTGGTGATGGTTGCACGGCTGTGAATGTACTAAAAGCCATTGGATTGTGAATATTTAAATGGGGGTATTGGATGGAATATGAATTAGGTCTCAACAGAGCTGTTCACAAAAGAGTCCCAGCATTCTAACAGACATGCCCTCTTGTCACTTCCGTTTCCTTTTAAAGAGGTGATGTGTGACACCGAGAAGCCATCAGACCCACTTTTAAGTTCTGCTTTATTGTCAGCCCTCCCAGAAGCGTCGCCCTGATGCCATGTGGTCTTCAGGACGGTGGCTTTGGCCCTGCACACTTCGTCACACAGCTGCCTTCCTGACCCACGTCCTAGTCCCCAGAGCAGCATGGGGAGTGGCTCTGGGTGCTGGTGGGCGTGGCGGTTGACGGGGGGATGAGGGGCTCCCACCTTCTCTACTCTACTCGCCAGCAGGTGTTTCTCTGTGAAGTTCCTGCATCTTCAGGGGTGCTGGCGAAGTGGAGGATGGGCGACCTTTCTTGGGAGGACTGTGCGTTGCTTAAGGGCAGGAAGGTGGAGGGACATGGTTGAGCCTCTGATGATTGTCGGGGGCTCGCTGCCCTCCTGTCCCCCAGCCCACTGTGCCTCCTGCCACCAGTGGCCAGAGAGCAGAGCCAAGAGTCTCCCCTCCAGAGAGGGGTGTGAGCCGCCAGGCAAGGCCGGAGAGAACCTGGTGCTGCCCGGTGGCCTTTCAAGGCGTGGTGAGCGGACACAGAGCCGGGGCTGGAGGCTGCAGGTCCGAGGGCCCGGATGCAGGAGCAGAGGGATGCCGCCAACACCGAGCCCCACTCTGCGCCCTCAGACCTGCTTGGGGGCTGTCCAAGGCTTGGGGCACCTGCCTGCCTGCCTTGCCGCACAGCCAGGGCTGGGCCCACCATGGGAGGGTGGGCGAGGTGGGCAGCTCAGAGCCCCCTCCGCGTGTAGCGTCATGCGTGACCAGGAGGGCCCGTGGGGGCTAACGCGGTCTCTCGGTGCAACAGAGCCGGCCCCCTGTCGCCGGCTGAAGCGGAAGGGCACTGCCTGCCCGAGGGCCTGGGCTTGGACGAGCAGTGAGTGGCTGAGGGTGGCGGTGGGCTGGGTGTGCTGCCAGGCCGGTCCCGACCTGCGCTGCCCCCGACAGCACGGCTCTCGAGTGGCCTGGCCCTGCTGCGGGCGGTGGGCATCCTGGACGGCGCCCGCCCACTAAACCCTGGAGGGCGGGGCTGGGGTGGGGCGCGGGGGAGGCACACCCACCGGACTCACTGTTCCCCCGGGGCAGGTGCCAGGCCCACTCCCGAGGCGCGCCCGCTAGGAGTCTGCTCCCCCCACCGCAGCCTCCTCCCCACTCCCACGCCGTGGTGCGGGTCCCCAAATGGTGTGGTGTCGTCTCCTGCCCAGTGGGGCCGGCCAGCACCCGGATGGCTTCCAGGGCACGGGGCTTGTTTCCTGTTCCCAGTAGCACCGCACTGGACACAGGGCAGGCCCCGGGGCTCAGGGCCTCGGGCACAGGTGACGGGTGCCTCCCGACGGCCCACGTGGCTCCCCTGCAGGGTTCCCTTCTTCAAGTTCTGCTACGAGTGTGGCCGCTCCACTGGGGTGCGCCTCGCACCCTGCACCCGCTGCTACGGGATCCTGACCTGCAGCAAATACTGCAAGACCAAAGCCTGGACCGACTTCCGCAAGGATTGCCACTCGCCGATGGCCATCGGTGAGTCCAGGTGTCGGGCCGGGCTGCTCCCAGGACACAGGCACCGGCCTGCAGGGTGGCCGGGCAAGTATCCCCCATCATTCTCTGAAATTGCTCAAATTCAAGCCACTCTGCAGAATTCCCAGATGGGTCTGTGCGGGGACAGGGAGGGCACTGTCCCCGTGTAAGGTGGCGACGCCACGCTCAGTGTGCCCGTGGCTCCCTGGAGGTGTGACGTGACACCGGGGGCTCCGCTGGACACCTGGGGACTCTGCTGACACCGGAAGGCCCTGGTAGACAATGGCTTCCCCGGACTGCAGGGCACTTGGCCTTGGGGCTGCTTCTGGAAGTTTTCTCCTAACCCGCTCTCCCGGGTGTCTGTCGCAGCAGGAGTCTGCTTCTAGAAGCACCCCCCTCTCCCACCCTCCCCACTCCCCTCTGGTGGGCTGCGAGGGGAGCAGAGGGTGCGTGGGTAGTGACTCTCCGCTGGCCCTGTGCTCCCGGTGAGGCGGGTGGCGAGCGGAGCTGTGTGCAGACTGTCCCCTGGGACGTGGCCAGGAGGCCCGGGCCTGCTGGGGGCCAGGGAGGGGGGCAGGTGTTGCCTGTACTTTCTCAGGGCCTGCTCTGGGAGCAGCAGCCGCCGGCCCTCGAGGGCGTGCGGGCCCCCGGGGGACGGCCCGGGCCCCTCACCTTCTCCTCCTCCCTGCCGGTTCCTTGTGCAGGGGCCCACCGGAAGGACGAGGACTGGAGGGTGGAAGGATCTCAGTGGCGGAGCCGCACCTGGTGCAGAGGCTGCTCCCTCTGGGAGGGCCGGGCTGCCTGTTCTCACCTGCTGGCAGCTGCCCCTTGGGGTCGCTTCTGGGCTCCTGGCCCCGAGGAATCAAGGGCGGGGGGTCTGCGCCTGTAGGGCTGTGCGTAGCAAGGTCTCCCTCCTGACCCCCAATAAAGCGGCAGCTCCTGGGGGTGTTTTTAACCCTCTCTGCCCCTACCCGGGCCAGGGGCTCCCCGTCTGTGCTGGCGAGCTCACTGGGCCTGTGGGCCTGGGCCGTCTGTCAGGAGGGCCGGAGGGTGCGGCTGGAGCGCACTCTAGAGATTATCGCTGGGATGGGGGACCCACAGCCCTGCTCTCCATCTGGGCTCAGAAGGGATGGGCTGGGTGTCTCACGTTTCTGCCCACGGGCTCCAGGCTGTCCGCTGGTGTCTAGCGCGTTCACTTCTTCCTCGTGCATTTACTGAGTGTCTGCTTTGCCAGGGGTGTTCTAGGGGGGCTGCTGGGTGTGGACTGAGACGGAGGAGGAACTAGAGGGCGACCGTGAGCCAGGAGCACAGAGTGAGGAGGGTGGGCCCCTGGGGGGTGCGTCTGCTCTCGTGGAGGGGGTGGGGGGAAGGGGGTGGGGGAGGGCGTGGTGAGGAGTGAGGGCAAGAAGGTGCTGGTGTTTCCAGGGAGGAGGTGGCGGGAGGGGGCTCGCTGCTGAGAGCAGAACCGTGGGGAGTGGGGCAGGGCGGGGCATGGCAGTGGGCAGGGAGTCGGGGCTGGAGCCCTGCAGGTGAGGACCCCAACCAGGCAGGCTTTTTGCTGGTCAAGGCGGCATCTGCAGCCGTGGTGGTTTTGCTTGACTTTCCTAGCCTCTTGTGGGAGACGGGGCTCCCTATGTGGGAGGTGTGCTGGGGGCCGTCCCGACTGATGCTCCTGTAAGGGGAGAGGAAGGCCTGTGGGCAGAGTGAGAAATGACCTCGTGTGTCGCTCTGGAGCTGGGCTGGCTTTTCAGAGGGGCTCTCCATGGAGGCTGGGGGCTGGGCCTTTGTAGCAGCCTCAGCGAGTTGTGGCTGCAGGCCCCCCGGGGGGACACATAACATGGCAGTGGAGGGCCTTCCTGGGGAGGGGAGGGGTGGGGGTGTGGCCGCCTCCCACTGCATCCGCCAGAGGAAAACGTCCTAACAAGGACTCTTGAAAAGTTAGAGAACATGGGTGGGTGCACGAGAGTAAGAAATAGCGAACGACGACTATTCCCGACACCCGGAAGTTACCATGGTCGGCACTGCGCTGTGTGTCCTTCCAACTTCATCTGTGTGTCTGCAGACAGCACACACACAGCACAGACGCACATGCGTATCTGAAGTGGGAGCACGATCGTGTTCTAAACTAGGCCACGAACATCTCTCTATGCTACTAAATGCTCGCCTGCAGCATCATTTTCCTCGGATGAAGTTTGTTTTACTCTGGTTATGCACGATGAACTCAGCGTAAAGCATCCGAGCCTACTCAAGTATAACTGTGCTGAACGTGTTTAGACTTTCATCTGTGCACGCATGTGTACATGCGTGTATGTCCTCAAGCACCCCGTGCACACATGTACTTTATCATGCACTCCATCCATTTACGTTAATTGAAACAAAGGTGAACTTTGCGACTTTAACCTGCCTTCCTAGAGCACCGCGTGGTCCTGTCACTTGCACGCAGGAACCCGAGCACGTCTGCCCGATGCCCCTGTGAAGGGCGTTTGGGTTCACCGTTCACCTGTGAGAGGGTGCTGCACACGCACCGTTGGCCTATTTTCCCCTTTGTCTAAATTCACAGGCGTTAACTCTTCACACCTTTGGTTTTGCGTTCTGGGAGGTCACCGCACGTGTCCCCACACCGCACCATCAGTCACGGGCTCTGGCACTGTCGCCCTGTCTGGTCCCCTGGGGAATGCTTGTACCAGTGTGAGCACACTTCCGATTCAACATTTGTCTTTCCTCTTGCCCTGCTTTCACTGGAGAGCTTTGCTCTCCCCGACTTGTGAGGACTCTTCCTAAAGCACATCCCCTCTCCCTCTCCTGTGGAAAGGGCCTTATCCCAGTTGAACTTGGCCACGTGGAATTTTCTACTCTTTTCTTCACTTCGTCTGTTCTGTCCTTCAGGGTCCGGTTTGCTGGGCTGCTTAGGGAGCAACCCTGGACGAGATTATACAAGGGTGTGCCCAGATTTTACAAGCGATTTTCTTGCACTATGGTTTTACCTGTAATTTTATAATCAGCCTAGAATTCATTCTTGTGCAGGACCCGAGAGCCGCCTAGCTGAACCTCTCCCCCCAGGATTAATGGTGATCGAGTGTCCACTTCTGTTTGCTGCCCGGGCACACGTGCTCCTGGGTGCTCCAGGCTGCTGGCTCTACTGTCCCCGGGACAATCCCACCAGGGTTCTATTCCCTCTGAAATGCACTAGCTGTTGTCCGTACGCAGATGAATTGTAAATTGTTAGGTTCAAGAATGTGTTGCTGGGACTTTGTAATTATTTTCAGTGTTTAGTTTGATCGGGAGACAGCATCTTCTGTATGTTGTTTTCTAGGCAACAATATGTTGCTGTTGAGTTTGATATTTTCCGTTACAAAGGCATCACCGTCAACCTCTTTCACACCTCACGTCAGATCTTCAGCAAGTCTGATCAGCTCCGCCTTCAATGTGCGGCCCAGGGCCATGTAGCTCCGCCCTCCACCCGCACGCCCTCAGAGCCCTCGCGCCTCTGGCCGCTGCGTCGCCACACCCACCCTGGCACTTGGCTCCACCCTCTGGCTGGACCGCCCTCCCGCAAACGTGGTTCATTCCCTCCCTCCCGCCCCCAGATGGGTGCTGCGATGTCCACTCCTTTCTGGGCCAACACGTGCACTGAGTGCGTCCCCGCTGCCCAGCATGCTCTGGGCACCCAGGACACCGCAGAGGACAAGGGCACCGGGTCCCTGCCCTGGGGGGGCCCACATTCCAGGAGGGAGAGCTGCTGTGTGGGGGAGGGCCACGGCTGCCGGCCTCCACAAGGAACTGTGTGCCAAGCCGAACCGCAGGTGCCACAACAGTGCCTCAGTACCGTACACGGGGGACCCACCCGCAGGCCCCAGCGTCCGTCTTACACATGACCTGTGCCCGCACCACGGATGAAATCGGGCAGCCGCGGCTGCTGCTTGCCCCCAGCTCTCTGGGTGGTCGGCCACGGGCTCCGGAGATGGCCATGCCTGGGTCCGTCCCTCCCCGGCGTCTGTGGCTCTCTATCCCTTCCCCGGCGCGCTGGCCGGTGCTGCAGTGGTGCTGGATGACGTGGCAGCGGCAGGCCACCTGTGACTTTAAGGGAATGCTTTCAGCCACTGATTTCTTAAAAGGATACGCGGCATTCCATTCTACGGTTGTTGCGCTTTGGTCGTCCCAGCTTAGATCTTACCTCTCTGCTCCATTGATCTATCTAATGGATGCTGTGCCTCTGTGTAGTTTTACTTGTGTGGTGAAGCATCTCCCCATCACCGCCACCCTCAGGCCACGGGTCCAGTGCTGTCCTCTCCGTCCCTTTCTCACGCGGAAGTTCAGCTGCGTCTCCAGTATATACGGGAACCCATCACCTCTCACCTTGCCCTTGGTGGTCCCTGCAGTGTCTGGGAGGCTGTGCCTCATGGACCCCTCCTTCGTGCCGGCCATTCCCCTCCCACATTGCCGTCCACGGAGACTCCGACCAGAGCAGGGATACAGCCAAGCCAATGGCCACCCCCTCAGGTCCCGAGTGCCTCGGGCAGCCGCCGGTCGGGATTTCAGACACAGGGGTAGCTTGGGCTCTTGGCTGTCCCTGGGGTCAGCTTTCCCCTTGACAGACTCAGAGCCGGATGGCACCCGGCACTGCCAGTGTGTGTGGAGCAAGGGGGGCCCCGTGCTAGGGGCTTCTGCAAAGCAAAGCTCCCTTTCCAGAAAGTTCTGTGATGTTGCTGAGACCCTTTGCCTGCTTCTGTTCTCTGAGCATGAGGATATGCCCCGAAATCCCACCTCCCTTCTCCCGGCCGCAGTGGGCTGGGCTGGCCGCTGGCCCCTTGGCTCTCTGCGAACTTGGAGTTCTGGCCGCTTAGGCCCCGCGGCAGGAAGACGGGCCCCAGGAAGCTAGGGAGGCTGTGTCCAGGCTGCACTCTGGGCCCGACCTGTGCCCCCGACGACACCCTGGACCTGGAGGAGGCTGCCCGCCCCTCCCTCGTGGGTCCCACCCCCTCGGGGGGTCGTGGCGTCGCTGGGACTGCTGGTCGCCTGCTGGAGGCTGGTGGGAGGGGAACGTCCAAGGTCGCTGGGGCAGCAGCGCTCGGGGTGAGACCGCCATCGGGGGGTGGGCTGAGGCCAGGGAGTACGGTGTGCGAGGCCTGGTGACTCTCCGGGACCTCGGTGCCCCAGAGGGAGGAGCTCCGAGGGCCTGGTGCTGGGTCCCTCAGGGGCTGTGCTGGGTGTCAGGGCCACGAGGGCAGGAGGGGGACCAGCCACGGTGCGGGGGGGGGGCACAAGGCAGCGATCGACGGGTCTAAGTGACGGGTCAAGTTTTGGCGGGAGGGGGTGCAGGGTCAGAGCTCAACGTTGAAACGCTCAGTCCTGGGCAGCTGCAGGAGGCGGAGCTGCAGAGAAGCGCACGCTGGCGCCGGGAGCACGTGGCAGGGCTGCCGGGGTGGACGCGTCAGCTGTGGGCGGTCACTGGAGCTGCGTGGCTGGATGGGGGGGTGCGCGGCCTCAGGGTCAAGTCCTGCGTGTCCCGAGAAGTTGAGGGGGAGAGCGGACTGCCCACGGCCTCAGGAAGGGGAGGCAGCACGGTGGGATTTCTCCTGCCCCGGGCAGCTGCGGAGGGGGTGTGTGTCCGTGTGTGTCCGCGTGTGCAGAGGCGGTCACTGCCAAGTAGGTGGAGGGCCGGGCTGCCCGGGGGCTGTGTCGCCGGGCAGCCGTGAGGGGTGTTTGCTGAGGCTGCTCCGAGGTGCTCCCACCCCTGCCTTCTCACTCCCCCCAGCCACGCCCACCCTTCCTCTGGCTCAAGAGTGTGCCCGGATGCCCCCTGGCTCCCCTGCGACCCTCGCTCGCAGCTCCCCCCACTCCAGGCTCCTCTCGGCCAGCCACCTGGACGCTGGGGTCCTCCCTCAGGCTGGTAAAAGGGGCCCTGCCACGTGCCTCGCCCCAGGCCCACACCGGGGACACTTGAGGTGGGGCGGGGCGGGACGGCGCAGCGGGGCGGTGGCCCAGGGGGACCGTGGGCGACCTCAGAGCGAGGGTGGCGGCCGTGGCCTCCGGGGTCCAGACTCAGTGGAAGAGCAGCAGGCCAGGAGTGCAGTGAGGGAGGACAGCGGAGAGTGTGCGTGAAGGGGGGCGCGGTGCGGGCGGGGGAGAGAAGGGGCGGGAGTGCGGATGGGCTGACGGCCCCTCCTAGGGCCCCTCCTAGAGCGGTGGAGGAGGGGGGTGGGGGACAGGCCAAGAGGATGCTATGAGGGGAGCCCATGTTCTCAGGGCATGAGCGGAGGGGACAGTGGGGGGTGGCGGGCCGGAGCCTCTGGGCCGGAGGGACCAGGCCGGTTGGTAGTACCCCGAGGGATGCCAGATAAGGTCTGGGGAGCAGCCCGGAAGCTGGGAAGGGAAGTCGGGGAGCCCAAGAGGGGCACAGCCTGGGAGGAGGCCTTGGGATGGGGAAAGGGCAGTGGCATTTGGCCGGGAATGTTGGTGGTTGAGATAAAGGGCCTGGAATTTGGGGTGCTGGGGTTCTGCCCAGAGCCAGCGTTCTATGCTCTGGAGAGATGGGGTGGGGGGCAGGGTGAGTCCCAGGAAGGATGCAGAAAACAAGTGCCTGGAACCTCAGATTCCTTCCAGGCCACAGAGCCCCCGCCAGCCCCCGCTTGGAGCCTGGGGAGCTGGGCACCTGCCCCTCCCCCCTCCCGCCCGCTACCTCCTCCTCCTCCGGGTCCTGGGGAGGCTCCCAGCTTAGTTTCCTTTGTGGTTTGTGTTCTTGTTTTTAAAGAGACCACCCTCCACCCCCTTATAAGAGCTTCAAGGCCCTGGATCCGACCTAGTGCAATGCTGGAAATTTTAAAAAGTCAACAATAAAAGGAGCCCCTCCCCCTCCCCCCGGTGGGACAGGTGTCCGCACAAGCGTGTGGACACGCTGGCCTTGCCCAGGCCACCCACAGGTAGCTCCCTGTGGAGCTGGCTGATCTCTGCCCGTCACTGTGGGTCGGTCAGGCTGTCTGTGGCTTCCTGCATCCCCATGAGGAATGAACGGGGCCCAGGAGCCAAGGAGGGGGAGCCTCTCGCTGCCCAGCACCTGGCCTGGGGTGGGCAGGGCTTGGGAGCTCACGGGTGGTCCGGGGCCGGGCCCAGGGCTGCAGGGACAAGGCACAGAGACCCCCGAGGTGGGCGCCCTCCCTTCGTGCTCCTGACCCATCGGCTGTCACCTCCCCTGTGGACTCCTTTCCCCCGACAGGGAAAATACATCCAGCTCTGCTCACAAGGAAACCTTTGAAGCAACGTGGCAACGAGCCACAGAAGTCAGACCCTGAAGCTGCCACGCAAGTCGAGGTGCTTACGTTGCACCTACAGTCAAGAGTGAGCGTCTGGGCGCCCACCTGCCTATACAGGGCTCCAGGAGGAGCTGGGCCAGCAGGAACGGGGACCACCCCAGGACTCGTGGAGGGGTGGGCGGGTGAGCACGCAGTTGCTGCCCGGCAGGTGTCCAGGGAGGCCTGAGCTTCGCCCCAGGCCCAGCAGGAGCTGCGACCCCTGCAGGACTCCCTCCGTGGAGCTGCATTCTCCTCCCAGGGTGCGCCGCCTGGCCCCCCCGACCCCGTGCTGGGGGCCCAGCTCCCTGTACTCACGGGGCCCAGGGTCCTGGCTGCTGGTCCTTCAGTGGTCCAGGGCCCCAGGAAACAAGAGAAGCTTTGCGGATCATTTGACCGGCAGCCACTGTGGGCTGCGACACCCAAATAAAGTGACCCTCGGTGGCTGCCGCCTCTGCGTTGCAGCCTCTGGCTGAGGTGCCGGGCCCTGCACTCGGTGCGGTGCTGCAGAGGCCGGTGTCCAGGGGCTGCAGGGCCCCCCGGGGGCAAAAGTGGGTCTGGCAGCTTCACTCAGGGATCCCACGGGACTGCCTGGGGAAGGGCAGCGTGGCTGGGCAGGGGTCCGCGCTCTGGTGAGAGGAGCCAGGTGTGGCAGGGCTCTCTGTAGCACTGGGGGCTGACTGGACCAGCAGGATGTCTCGCCAGGCTCGGCCTCAGGAGACGCTGGTCCCCGTGCCCTGATCTGGGCATCTCTGAGGCTGCTTGGCAGGAACTGGTAACGGGAACCTTCCTGGGACACGTGTCTGGATGTGTGTGTAGAGCAGGGGCGGTGAGGGTGGACGGCAGGGGGGACCCCGGTTGGGGGCAGGACAGCACTCTGCAGCCGTGGGCCACACCGCCAGGCGCGATCTGTGTCCGAACCCCTCCTGACCTCCCAACCGGCCACGGCCTGCTGTGCACGGCCCACGGCACACCCTTGCGGCCGGGCTGAGCACAGCGGGATCACTGCAGCCACACGCGGTCTCCAGCCTTTTATTCATACGAGGACTCAAAGAACACACGTCACCTGCTGACACCGTGCAGCACAAGGAGACGGCAGGCCTGGCCGCCGCCTGGCCAGTGCCCGTGGCAGGGCCGCCCCTTCCAGAGACACATGTAGGGCAGGGCCGGAATGCAGGCCGCTCTGGGGCCGTCCTGGCACACGGGTGGTCACTGCCCCAGAGCCCCTGAGAGTTCAGCTAGCCCTCACTCGCAGGGAAGGAGGCCCCAGGCCCAGCCCCCTGCCCAGGCACGACAGGGTTACGATGGGGTGGGTGTGCCTGTGAGGCTGGGCTGCCGGCGGAGTGCAGGACCCCACACACCCCAGAAGCCCTAACCAGTGGCCAGGGGCCCCCCAGCCCCGTGAGGAAAAGCAAAGCAGCGCGAAGCAGCCTTCTCAGGGCCCGGGGGCTGGTGAGGACCACTCTCCCTGGCCATGGTGGCTTAACATCCCCCAGACCCTCAAGGACCACCCTCCTGTGCCCGGCTCCCTCTGTCGCCAGCCCCTCCCCAGGCCCTGCAGAGGGTAGGGCCCAGGAGGGTGGGCCCACAGGTCTACGGAGGGGCCTGGACAGCCTGAGTGAGCGGGGGTGCGCCCAGATCCCAGGGCCACGGAAGGTCGCCCGGGACCTTCAAAAGCATTTGGGGATGAGCTGAGAAAGCAGCTCTAGGTGAGAGGACGGGAAGCGCTTGCAGAGTACGCACGGCTGGAAAAGCCCTTAACTGTCAAAGCTCCCCGGGCCCTGCAGCTGGCGGGGTCAGGGAAGGGATGTCCCTCCGGCCTGCAGAGCCGGGTCTCGCTGGCCCTGAGCTGAAGTTTCACCAGCCACCCAGCATCTCTGTGGCCAGGTGACAGCCAGGGGTCACCTGCAGCCCTGGCCTGTGTCGCCCTGAGCTGGGACTGGCCCTGGGTCTGGGTGGAGACAGGGGGCAGGACAACGGCAGGTGGCGCGTCCGCACAGCCCGAAGTCCCCTGTGGATGGGCAGGAGCCGCGGCCCAGCCCCGCACAGACGCAGCTGAGAGGTGGCTCTGGTGGGGGGGGTGGGGCAAGGTTCATGCGTGATCTCAAAGGCCCCGTTAGACCCTAGACGGCGGGAACCCCGACGCCCTCTCAGGGATTCTTGGGCGCTGGGGGTGGGCCTTTCAGACACCTGGAGGCCCCGGTGCTCGGCGGGGCAGGCGGGAGATGAAGGCGCGGCTCGCGCTCCGGCGGGACTCTGCTCGGGCCGCCTCCTCGCAGGCCCCGGTACTGCCGTGATGGCGCAGGAGCTGGGGGCGAGAGACGGCACCGGCATCCCCGAGGTCCCTGAAATGCATGGCTTTTGGGGACGCCGTTCCCTGCTGACCTGAGGGCCTCATACAAAACTAAAAGCCAGGGTGGCTGGCACAGCCCCTCGCCCGGCCCCCAGCACAGTCACGGCCGCGGTTCCTCGCCGACCCTTCCTGTACCGTCTGGTTTTGGCAAAGTCAGTCCTTGGCCTCGGGCCCTGGGGCCGGGCAGTTACCGCCACCGGGGCCTGGCTGCTGAGAGCACCAGCGGGAGGCCGGAGAGCAGCAGGAGGCGTGTGCAGGGCTGTGGGCGGCCCATGGCCGACGCCTTCTGACCCTCTCGCTCGGAGAGGCCGGGCAGGGCGTGGCTCAGGGGCGTCCGGGAGCTGGAGCTCTTCCTGCCGACCCTCCGGCCACACTCGTCGTCGGGGCAGCCCTCGCCGCTGCCTGAGCCGCTGCCGTCATCACCTGGGGAGAAGAGGCGGCTCCAGTGGGCCCGCCCAGCCCTGGGGACCCCGAGAGCCGCGTCCCTCCGCCTGGGCCTCGCGGGCCAGTGACGCCAGCTCCGCTCTGACCGCAGCACCCCGACCCCCTGGGCCTGCCGAGGCTGGGAGGACGTCCGGGCCGGGTCACAACTGTGCCCGGGGACAAGGGGCAGGGGGACTTTGTGACCACACCGGGCAGTGGCAGCGTCCTCAGAGCCACTGTGGAGGCCCGGGGGCTGGGAGGGCCCCATCCGCTGCAGCCTTCCCCGGCCGGGGGCTCTCCCTGGCGTTCTGGCACCAACCCTCAGCCCCCAGGCCACCCCTGGCCCGCTCTCACTGGCGTCCTGGAAGTCCACGTCGTTGCCGTTGTAGGCGCCGCGCAGACGGTTGGTCGTGATCTTCAGCTGCATGATCTGCTGGCGGATGGCCATGTCGGGCTTGGTGATGTCCACCTCCACCTCGGGGTTGTTGATCTGGTTGGCCAGGCCGTCGCCCATCACCTCGGGCAGGTACCTGGAGGCCGGGAGGGCAAGCCCTGGGTCACTGCCCTGCTCCCCACACAGGGGCACTGCCCCAGCATGCCTGCCCACTCCCCTCCCCCCGTCAGGGCGGTGGCAAGCCTGAGACCCCCCCCAGAGGCTCCAGGGGCCGACGGGAGCCCGTGCAGACCCCACTGCAGTGGGGTGAGGATGCGCTGAGCATGGCGCCTGCTGTGGGGAGCTGGCACAGGGCGAGGACTCAGCCCTCATCCCAGCTCTGGGTCCCGTTGGGTGTCCCGCGTCAGGTATGGCCCTATGCACACAACATCTGGTGCCCCAGACTGGCAAGGGGCCATGAAGGAGGGACGGAGTGTGTCAGCCAGGGGCACCTACCGACCCTTGGCCACCCCATTCCAGCAGCGGTCATCGCTGGCCGTGCTCATGGCCAACTTCTCACTGCACAGCGTCCCCGGGAGGCTGATCCAGAAGTCCTGGGCATCTCGGAGCTGGGCCTTGGCCTCGGAGACCTGCAGGGCAGCAGTCAGGCCCCTGGGCGCCCCGGCCCAGCCTGCTCTGGACCCCCAACCGCTTCCCCCCAGGGCCTGCCCGGCTGAGGGGCCCCTCACCAGCTTCTGAAGCGTGCCCGCGGGTGGCTTCTCCGGCAGCGCCAGCTTGCCCCGGCGCCGCTTCTCCTCGGGCTCGGGGCCCTGGGGGTTCACCTTGGGGTTCCCGCAGCCCTGGATGACCTGGGGGGAGAACGCAAGTGTCCTGGAAGGGTACGAGGCCGTATCCGGGGCGCCCACCCTCGCCCACTGCATGCCCCTGCCCGCACCTTGGCTGTGAGGGTGTCGCTGTTGTCCTGTAGGGCGCTGATGGCTTCTGCCAGCCACAAGTGCACGCCGCCGATGACGCTCTCTGCGCCCGTCGGGCCCCAGAACTTGTCTGTGATGAGCACCATGGAGTCTGGCACGGGCGTGAGCACACACACAGGGGGCGCTTTGTACGTACGCGCACTGGCTCACCACGTGCTACCACACACATGGCAGCTTGTACGAGACGATATATCTGTATGTCGGCTCACTTCAGGCCAGCCCGTGTACACGTTAGCGCCTGTGTGTGTCGGCACACGTACACCTGGCCCACCACATGCCTATGCTACCTCACATAGTTTTCACGTTGGCTCGAGGCATGCCAGCACACGTCCACGTTAGCACGTGTCTCAGCACGAATGTGGGCTGGCCCACGTGTCAGCACGCGTTAGAACTTACACATCTCGGTACACAGGCACGCTGAACCCTCCCGTCAGCCCACGTGTGTCACCGTGGATGCACGCGGGCTCACCGCGCAGCAGCAGGTGTACACACTGTGGCACATCTGTGTTGGCACAGCTGCTTGGTGACCCACGTCACGTCGGCACCCCTCAGAGCTGGCCCACCCCAGGGCAGCAACGCGCACGTTAACTCACGCACGTGTCGGCACGTACGCGCTCAGTGGAGAAGGGCAGGACTGTGACCCCGCAGGGCTCCCTCCCGGGCAGCTGCCCACGTTGCAGTCTGTTCGGGACGTTCGGGGGGCAGCTTGTTCCTCGCCCCAGGGACCGCCTGCTCCAGAGGACAGGCCCGGTTTTGCACGCCCCCAACCCCCCTTCCCGCAGGCGGTGACGGCAGTGGGAGCTCACCCAGAAGGTTCCTCCACTCGGCGTCCAGGTCAGCCTGGTTGGCCAGGCAGCCCTTGAGCACGTTGCGGCAGTAGTCGGGGCAGGGCCGGGCGCCAGGCACCCCCAGGCAGTGGGCACAGTACACCAGCTTCATGACGGCCCGTGAGCACTCCGGGCTCAGGGGCACCTGGGGAGGCAAGGCAGCCTGAGCGCCACCCCGCAGCAGGTGTGCAGCCCCACAAGGCGCGCCCGGGTCCTTCTCAGATGACCAAGCAGGCCTGCTGGCCATGGTGGGGCTCCGTCTAATAAGCGATACACTCACAGTGCCGCGACTCCCCGGGGCACCGCGGTCACGAACCCTCCCAGGGAAGCGGGAATACCGCCCACCACGCAGCTGAATGGATGGAGGCTGGGGCTGTAGGTGACTCGTTAGGGACCCCAGTGGGGGTGGAGGTGGCTCACGATGCCCTCCCACACCCGACGCTGGTGGGTCTGACACGAGCGAGCTGCCCGACGGGGCCAGGCATCCCTCGCCCCGGCCTCGGAGCACACATCTCCCTCATCCCCCGTCTCCCGTCCACCTGACCCCTGGAGCTGGCTCAGCAACCAGCCGCAGCCCTCTTCCCTTCCCTTTCTGCCAGGGACCGGCCTGGCCATCGCTGCCCCGAGCAGAGCTCGCATGCTGGATCCTCCCACCCGCCCGGGTGGGGGGTGGAAGGGGACACCGGGAGTCCCAGGGCCCCGGGGTGGGGCGCGGGGACGTGCGGCAGGGGGCGGGGCCTCCGCGCGCACCTGGGCCACCTTCCGGACCACGTCGCTAGCCACGCCCAGGCCCTGCACGAACGCGCGCGCCGCCACGAAGGCGCGGGTGGCGCGCAGGCGCAGCTCGCGGGGGGCCTCCCCGAAGGGCCGCAGCGGCTCGGCCTGCTTGCCCAGGCAGTCCAGGTAGTCGTCGGGCAGCAGCAGCTGCGGGTGCAGCTGCCGGAAGAGGCGCTCGAGCAGGCGGGCCCAGAACTCGGCCAGCGTCTCCTCCAGGTGCAGGTTGGCGCCGCGGTAGTAGAGGCGCAGCTCGGCGTACAGGTCGCGGAAGGCCTTGGCGTTCTGCACGTACAGCTCCCCGAAGGCGCCCGGGAAGGTCTCCTGCAGCGCCCGCTCCGAGTCGTTCAGCAGGCGCTGGAAGTGATCTGCGCACGGGAGGCGGGCGTCAGGCCTTCCCGGAGCCCCCTGCCCACCCCGCGTGCTGTGGCAGCGCGACCGGCATTAAGGGGGCTCTGCCGGGGACCCCCGGTGCTGTGAGAGTCATCAGAGCCTGCACGGGCCCTGGGTGCCCACCCCCACGGGGCTCTGAGACCTCCCCGTCCTGGCCCGGGGCCTGGGCATCCAGAATCCATTTCTGAGCTGGGCCTTGAGCAGGGGACACACGGTGCCTCACTGCCCCCCGAGATCACCTGGCAAGGGTCTGTGTGGAGGAGCAGGAGGGTGCTCTGAGTCGGGGTGGGACCCACTGGGGGAAGAAGGCCCAGGGCGTCCCTCCCCCTCCCCGTACCCCGGCCTCTGACACCCAGCCAGGCCCCCTGCCCTGGGGGTGTGCCTCTGCACTCTCCACCCCGCCCACCTCTGAGGCTCTCCTGGGCTTCCTGCCCTCCCCCTCCGTCCTCATCTCTCTCGGACGCCCTCTCTCTGGTTTTGGAAGCTGGACAGCCTGAGGGTCTGGGGAGGGTCTCCGCAGCCCTCGGGATGCACCCAGAGTCTCGGAGGGGGGTGCCGAGGCGGGGCATGAGCGTGGGCCGCAGACCCCTGTGGTTTCAGGGAAATACCTCTGGGCCCCGTGTGCTGAGAACGAGGCCCCTAACGCCGCCCGCCCCTTTCAGCAGGGAGACGGCAGGGTCCATAAGCACACAGACTGTCCACTCAGACGCTTCCTCGAGAGCTGTGGCCAGCCCTCCCCACACAGGCCCCAACTCGGGTGTCCAGGGACACACGGCCAGGTTGGCTTTGCTCTGAGGCGTGGTGGACATTAGGCCTCTGGCTCTCGGACCCGTGTCTACACCCACCCCACCAAGACCCTCCCGCAGCTCCGGCTGTGCCCCTGCAGCTCCCCAGGAGGGAACTGTGGGAAGGAGCGGATGGTCCAAGCTCCCATCCAGCTCCTGCCGCGGGACTCCGGGTCCTGGTCCCCACACCAGCCTCCAGCCCAAACGGGCAGTCTGTAGCTCATCGCTAGCCCAGCAGCACACAGGGTGGTCGCGGGGCCCCCAACCCCATGGCCAGCCTCCAGCCCCATCTTTTGAGCAGGGTCCTGCTCTGAGCCAGGACGCTGGCAGCCGGCCCAGAAGGTGTGGCGCGTGAGCGTGGGCCCCGCGTCCTGGAACACAGCCACCCGAGGCCCTGCTACACGCAGGTCCCAGGCGCACTTCAGACGAAGGCTCTGAGACCCCTGCCGCCGGTGGCCAGGTAAGGACTGCTCCCGGGGTACAAGGCACGGGGCAGCCGGAGCAGGCACGACAGTGGGGCTGAGGTGCGGGGCGGGAAGCGGCACGCAGAGGGGTTAGGTGGAAAGGACTCTCGGGGTGGGGGGGCACAAGTGGGCCCGGAAGCGGAAGAGGAGTCGCTTTTAACACAGATTAGCGTCCCGAACGGATGCTGTGCAGGCTCTGGCATCAGCTGTCACTTCTGGGGCCCCTCCCACCAGCGCCCGCCATCCCCTCCGAGGTGCCCGCCGTCAGCGTCACAACGTCATCCCGCCATCCCTTGTTTAGGGGCCCAGACACGACGAGAGAGCTGGTGAGGGGCTGGGAATAGGTGACTGACACACACAGCTGACCTGGAGGCTCGAGGGCCACGGCAGGGGCCCCGAACTCCTTGTGCCTCCACCCAGCACCCTGCAGCCCCGGCCTGGCCCCCGATATCAGTCCTCACGCTGAGCCCCCCAGCTCCAGACCACCTGGTGGCCAGTGGCAGGTGCCTAGGAGAGCTCTGGAGGGCAGAGGGTCCCCTCTGAGGGCCTGATGGAAGGGGCAGGCTGCCTCTCCCCAAACGTGCATGCCTTGGGGTGCGCGGAGACCTGCAGGTGACCCCCAGTTCACGGATCCCTGCTCAGACCCCTGCACGTGGCCAGTGCTCTGCTACTACGTCCCCTCTGACCCTGCCTCACTGCGAGAGGTCCCCAAGTGCCCAGCCCCCCGCTGTGAGTGTCCTGCGGCCCCGGAGCCCCTCACCGTCAAAGCCCCGCAGCTGGGTGGCCAGCGTGGCCTGCAGGGCCCGGCCGCTGTCCAGGAGCGCCGTCTCCAGCTCGGCCCGGCTGCGGTTGGCCAGGTTCTCCTCCATCTCGCTGGTGCAGCAGGTGTAGCCCTGGGGGCAGATCCGCAGGTGCTCACCTGTGGGGAGGGGCTGGCGTGAGGGAGAGGAGGGCTATGGGAGGCTGGGGGGCGGGGCACCAGGAGAACGGGCCTCGCGGCCGGTGGGCTCTCCTGCAGAGAGGGGACGTGATCGGCACGCGGGTGGGGCTGCCTGCCAGGGTGGGGGGAAGGCAGGCCCGGCTCGGGGCAGCGCCTGGGGTGGGCCGTGCAGCCCTCAGCACAGGGCACAGGAGCAGGGCTTCCTCTGCAGAATCCCACCTCCAGGCCTCCTGGGGCAAGCCCCGGTGGGGATGGGTGTACAGCAGGAGTGCGGAAGGCTGGGCCCTCCTCCACGCCCCCTGCGTGTGAGGAGGGCCGCCCCAGGGGCCCTGAGCAGCTCAGCTCACGCCTGGACCTCAGCACAGAGAGGCCTCAGGTCCTGTGGGGGGGGCACGGGGGGCTGCCAGGTTCGAGGCTCACAGCGGAAGTGCCCAGGCCTGCCCGGCGCCCCTCCCTGACCCCAGTGCGGGGTGCCAGCTCCCACTGAGGAGAGCAGCCCCTGCAGGCCACCCACCCACAGCTCCGGGCCGGCCAGAGGCAGTGGCCCCTCAGGCCGAGGCCCACCCCGTCAGGACAGCCCGGGCACAGGTCTGCTGGGGCCCTGCTGTGAGACCCGCACCCACCTGGCAGGACACACCGAGCCCCCTCGGGTGTGCGCACCGTCCTCTGTACCCTCAAAGCCCCCATCACCCCCGTGCCGCCGCCCGGGCGCGGGCTCCCGGCAGCACTGCTTACAGCAGCGCTGGGACGTGACTGAGGTCGCTTCCCCCACTCTCGTGGTGCAGGGCGCACCTTTGAAACTGTGCTGGTCCCCGTTCTGAGGGGGGTGCTGTGAACCCACTTTACAGACCAGGAAACTGAGGCTGGCAGAGACGCCGGTTCCTGTCTGAAGTCACACAGTCAGGGGCTGAGTGGCTCAGGCCGCTCAATTTCAGGCCCCCACGGCCACTGGGCTGCCTCACAGCCCCCCAGGCCCACTCCCCACAGGCCGCAATTCCTGACTCTAAGCGGGGCAGGGCATGGAGGGAAGTGGACGCAGGGGTCTGGCCCGGACAGGGGCTGTGTGGGGCTGGAGTCGAGGGCTCGCCCGGTGCGGCCGGCACAGTTGCAGGGGGTCGTGGAGCAGCCTGGGCAGAGCTCTCTGGGTCCCGAGGCTGCCCTGAGGGGTGGGGGGCTGCAGGGTGGGCGGCGGCCTCCAGCAGAGGCCTTGCCCGGGGGAGAGGGGTGGGTAAGACCAAGTCATTCTCCGCAGGCTGAATTAACCCTGGAGAGCCTGCGGCGGGGCCGGGGGGGGGGGGGGGTGCTTAGGTCACACTTAAGTCTGAGCGTCCTCCTCTCCTGCACACGCCCCGGGGAAGCAGGGACAGGTGCAGAGGACAGAGTCACCCTATGGCCTGTCTGCAGCTCTGTGCCCATCAGTGTAACAGCCAGGAGAGGACAGCGGTGCCCCAGGCGCGGTGGGAGGGGGCAGAAGGGCGCTGCACACTCTGGTGGCACTCGAGGGACGTGAAAGAGGCTCGGTGGGGAGGAAGGAGGGCGGGGGGCAGAGGCAGGAAGCGCAGCTCCTTCCCCCTTTTCCCTCACAAACCTGCCCCCAGGGCCTGCTGTCTAAGGGGCGCTGTGGTCTCCACCCTGGAACAGGGCTGACTGTGGGGTAGATGTCGGAGCTCGTGTGCCTATGCCCTGCAGAGCCCCAGGCCCGCGGGGTGGGGAGTCAGGGGTCTGGGACCTGCCCCCTGCCCCGGGTTGAGTCAGGCCTTTCTGGCCACGTGCGGGTCTCACGGGAACCAGCTGGGGTGGAGGGACAGAGCCTGGCTCCCCAGGGCCTGGCAGAGAGTAAGCACCCCCATCCCTGCCCTCCTTCCTTTGGGGGGTGGGGAGGGCTGGGACCCGAGGACGTCCCCAGAGACAGTTCTTCCTCTCGGCTGCCCTTGCTGACGCTGACCCGTGGCCCTGCACCATCGCCAGCAGGGGGCAGCTCACAGACCAGGACGAGGGTCCCCCACCTGGCGTCGTCCCAGCTGGTAGAGCCGGGCAGACAGTGGACCCGTCTCCCTGATGGTGGAGGCTGTGCAACAGGGCCGTGTGCACCCAGCCAGGAGGGGCCTGGGCCCTCACCGCCTTCCCCCTGGCAGGGGCCGGGAGAGCACCCTTGGCGAGGACCCTCCCCTGCTGCTTGGGACCAGCGGGCCGTGGTGGTGCCGGGCTGGGGGTCGGGGGCTGAACTGGGTATGTGCCCTGGGGCTGGGAGCGGCTGCAGGTGCCAGCCTAGGCTCAGCTGTGACAGGCACCCAGGCCAGGTTGGATGGGTCACAGGGCGGCAGCGGGCAGGCAGGAGAGGCAGGAGGGTGCAGGCTGTCGAGGTGGCCTCCCCGGCTGGCCGCCCTCCCTCCTGAACCTTCCATTCCTGCAGGCAGGAGAGAGGCGAGGACAAAACACCCAGGACCCCCTTTTCTCAGGCCGGCTCCTTGGCAGTGTCGGGCCCACCCACCGCTCACAGCCGTGAGCCGCCCCCCCCCCGCCCCCCCTCCGCCCTTGGCCTCCCCGCCCCTCCCCCGCCCCCGCCGCCTCCCTGCGGTGCCCCCTCAGCCCCGCCTGGCCACCTCGTCCAGCCAGCCCGGTGACCTGCGCTGTTCCGGCCGCCCCAGCACAGCCCCCGTCCCTCCCTCCCTCCTCGGACACACACGGGAGTGAAGACACGGAGCCAGAGCCCGGGCGCCGGCCTGAGGCCCCGGGCAGGCTGGGCTGAGGCTCCCCGAGCCCGCGGCAGGGCAGACGCGGTGGCCGCTGCTAGTCGGTGGGCAAGGCCCTGGCCCAGCTCGGCCTGGGCCCGCGGGTCATCTGTCGGTCCTGGACATCAGCCGGGCAGAGGTGGGCTCTGCAGGGCACCTTCCCAAAAAGCAAGTCTGCTCCCTGATCTAAGCCGCACGGTTGGAGGGGGGTGGGGCCTGCCAGAGGGGAGGTGAGCTCCCTGACCCTGGAAGTGTGCAAGGCAGACTGATAAAATCCCCCTCTCGTCATTTCACACCTCCACCCCCAAACCCTCACCTCTGGAGAAAGGGGGGCACTTGGGCCAGGCAGGAGGGCATGGCTGGCATCCTGTCCATCTTAGAGCTGCCCAGTCCCACCCTCCGGTCACCCCCGCCCTTTCCCCTCCCCACTGGGAGGCATCAGCCTGGCCCCTCTTCCCGCTGCCCCTCCCATCTGCACTGAGGCTCCTCCCCCAGCTGGCCAGTGGCGGCCCCTCCTTCCTTCCTCAGTCTGTTGCTGCTTTTGCAACAGCAGACTACATCCTTCTAGAACTCTCCCTTCCCTCAGCCTTTGGGACACCTCCTCTCGAGATCCCAGGTTTTTTGGGAGGAAGAGGGGAAGCTCTTTCATGGCAGGTTTGCTCCCCCATCCCCAGTCTCTTTAGAGCCTCTCCTCTAGGCCTGGCCCCTAGGTCCCAAGTCTCCAAACCCCCAGCCGCCCTCCCCAGGTTAAAACACCTGCACTCGCTTCCTACCCCGCCCCCCCAGCAGTTCCTTTTCTTGCTGGATGGCAGACCACGTATCCGCCTCCTTCCCCCATACTCAGACCTCCGGGGGGCGCCCCAGATTCCGGCTTCTCCTCAGCAAGTCCCATCAGCCTAGGGCTTAAACACCTTTAAGCCTCACACCTCCTGCCACCTGCTGACACAGCCGCAGTTCCCAGCCCTCCTAAGGGCACAAGCAGCCTCCTGATGGCGTTCCCACCCGGCAGGCCCCCCACCGGCTCTGCAGACCCAGTGCTTTAGCCCAAGACCCCACCCCAACAGGGATCCCCATCGCCAGTGCTGGATGCAGACCTCATCTGTCCGGGCCCAGCCTGGCAGCCGCTCCTGACTGGTGGCCCCAGAGCCCTCCCAGGAGGCTGCAGAGGGAAGATGGCGCGACACCAAGCCCGTCTCTCCAGAAGCTTCTGCAGCTCACACAGGGGTACGCAGACCGCCTGCTCAACTTGCCTTTAAAGCCACCGACAAATCCTGCCGCCCCTAGAATACTCTCGGCAATTCGGGGCAGGCAATTAGCCGCCCTGGCCTCCCAGGACGGTGCTGGAAGGCAGCTCTGTGGCCAGTTCTAGGTACCCTGGCCTCCAAAACACGAGGGAGAGGCCCAGGTCTGGAAAAGCAGTTAGCGGGCTGCGTCCCTACCCCTCCCTTCTTCTCAGCTCTGGACCCCAGCCGGACTGCTGAGGGGGTGGGGCGTGCAGAAGGCTCTCCCCAAGCACATGACCCTTCTTGGGACAACTGCCCATGCCCACTCCTGCTCCTGGACCCCTTCCAGCTCCAGTGGGCGCTGCAGGACCCTGCTGCGGGGGGGGCACTGGACAAATAACCCGAGGTCCCCTGGGCACCGCCCACAACCCGAGCTCCGGACCTTCTTTCCTCATCTCCTCACTCCGCCCCACGCCCCCGCCCCGGCCCCGACCAAGAAGCGTTTGTCCCTGGCCAGTCTCTGTCGCAGGGTTACCCCGAGCACCTAGAGTCCATGCAGGGGGGCAGCCTCAGACCCACCTCAGACGGGACATTTCAACCACCATCCTCCCCCGCTCCTAACGCGGAAACAAAACCCGTAACCCCTCCTGCCCCGCTCCCAGCGCGCTTCTCTACCCCTCACCGGCCACCTCTCCGCCGGCCCTAAGCCCCTCCACCATTCCGGCCACGTGACAGCATCACCAAGGCGGCCCTCTGCCGCCGCTGCGGAGCCTCCGTCACGCACGGGGACCGAAACTGAGGGGTCTCGGCTGCGACACCTCTGCGCTCGGCGGGAGGGGTCCGCCCCTCAGGCTCGCCACGGGTCCCGCTGCCCAGGGGCTGCGTCGCTGGCGGCGGGACAAAGACCGAGCGCCCGGGCGCCAGTCGCTGCCGGCCAAGGACCGAGGGCCCCACGGCGCGGCGCAGGAGCCGGCGCGCGGGGGTCTGGAGCGGCGGCCGAGCTCCTGGCTCCTGGCGCAGCGAGCAGGGGGCGCTGGCGCAGTGGGCGCGGCCGCGCAGAGAGCAGGGGGGCCGCGCCGCCGGGGCCTGCGGCAGGCGAAGGGGGGCGGGCAGGAGGGCGACGCGATTGGCGGGGAAGGGGCTTGCCGCAGTGGGCGCGGCAGGCCCTGGCGGGGGTGGCAGGAGAGGGGGCTCGCAGGGGCTGCCGCAAGCGAAGGGGAGGGGAATGGGTTTGACGGAAGAGGAAGGGGGGCTTGCTGCAGGAAGAGATGGGGGCGGGGAGGGGTGGCAGGGGCGCTGCGGGGATACAGCGGGAGGCACGCGAAGATGGGGTGAAGGTGGGGAACTGAGGGGAGGAGAGGTGGGTTGGTGATGGGCGCACTGAGGATGAGGGATCGATGGGGTGGACATGGAGACTGGCGAGGGGGCTCATGATGGGAAGGGGATGGAGAAATGGATGAGGACGCAGACGAGGGCTTGTGGTGAGGGTGAGGGTGAGGGTGAGGGCGGGGTAGCATGGACTGAAGGTGGGGTTCTGGCGGTGGTGATGGGGGACGACAGCGCTGGAGATGAAGATGGCTAGGAGGAGGGAGTGGAGGTGAGGGTAGTGGGCCTGCGGATGGAGATGCGGTGGGCCGGCGGAGATGGAAATGGGTATAGGGCGGGCGGCCGGCTGGGCCCGGGCGGGGTCACCGGCTTGGATCCCAGCTCCGCGGACGCCGCCCGGGCTTAGCCCGAAACCCCTTCTCGGCGGCGGCTCCGGCGGCGGCGTCCCCAGCTGCGGTGGTGGCGGCGGCGGCGGCGGTCCGGGCGGGCGGCGCGCGACGCCGGGTGCGAGCGCGTGGGGGGCTCGGGGTCCGCCCGTGGAAAGGCGGATGAGCAGGATCGGGTTGGAGAGCTTGGAGGAGGTGCGCGGAACCGCAGCCGAGCGGGACCGGCTGGAGGACTCCGCGGCCGCCTCCCAGGGCGGCACTACAGCCGCACTGGCGCGCACCGTGGAGGGCGGCGGCTCCCCGCGCGGCGACGCGCCTCCTCCCGCTGCCCCCGCCCCGCTGCGCTCGGCACCGCCCCCGTCTCCCAGGAAACCGCCGCGGCCGCCCCGCACCCCTCCTGCCGCCGGCTCGGCAGCCGCGCTCAGCCCCCGAGCTTCCCACGGCCAGAGGCCCACCCGGCGCCCGCCAGGCTCCTGCCGCCCTGCCCTACGGGGGGCTGCGCCCCATTTGGAGTCTGGTGGGCAGGGGAGCCAGGGCCCATCCCAGAATGGTGATGGGAGGGGCGTCAGCTCTCTCCTCCGAAGGAGAGTGACAGCCCACTGCCTGAGAGTCCCCTCTCCGCATGACAACGACCAGATCCCTACTGCTGTCTGGGCACTCAAGGGCCACCATCGGTCACTCCCGTATCCTCTCCCCGCCCTCTCCAGCCCCCAGCCTCTGGCCTCAGGGACCTGGGCCTCCGTCCTAACGTCCTGATCTGCTTCCTTAGGAAATATCAGACCGCGCCTGGCCACGCCCTCCTCTGGCTCAGCCACCTCCTCCTCCTGGCTCACCCTCCCACACCCAGGACCAATCCCCTCCACTCGCTGCAGCCCCAGCCCTGCTCCTTGCCTCCGCCGTGCCTGCCAGACCCACTGGAGAAACCACCCACTGAGTCCCCCTTCCCGCAGTGCCGCCGCGCCGGGTCCCCCCCTCCCCCGCCCCCACCCCGGCCAGCCCGCACAGGGACACGGAGACACACGCCGCACAGGTAGCTCTGGAGCGAAGTACCCTCTCCAAGGCGGCCCAGAACACCGAGGGCCCCCGAAGAAGGGGGTTCCACCAGGTAGCTCACAAGGCCGCTCTCTGCTGTCTGGTTCCTGCTCAGGGACCCCCGCCCTTGAGTAGGCCACCCTGCCGGCAGGCACCGGGCTTGGGGGTGCCTTGGCGAGGCGGTGGGCCCCCCGGAGGTGGGCC
Organism: Delphinus delphis; assembly: GCF_949987515.2. Lineage (NCBI taxonomy): Eukaryota > Metazoa > Chordata > Mammalia > Artiodactyla > Delphinidae > Delphinus > Delphinus delphis. The sequence continues at coordinate 1,244,864 of NC_082689.1, forward strand.
TGGAAGCAGCTCTGGCTCAGAGGCCAGGCCTCTTCCCACTGGCCTCCCCACAGTGCTTCAGGGTTCAGGGCTCACACCGGGCCTCAGAACAAACTGGGGATGAAGGCGCGTCTTCTGTGCCTGCGACCCCAGGTCTTGGTTGCAGGACAGGAGGCCTCTCGTGGGGCCTGGGAGTGAGATGCTCCCTGGAAGCCTCACCCACCAGGCCAGGCTCAGCGCTGATTCCTCATCCTTGGCCCAAGCCCAGCTGCAGAGGACACTCCCCCAGGACTCTACACAGCCGTCCCTGACAGGGGCGGGGCGGGGGGAGCTCTGGGCTCCATACAGCTCTCCCATTTAGCTTGCCCGTCCACCCAACCTCTGCGCCAGGGGGGCAGCCCAGGAGATGGACCGATGCCGCCTGCCTCTGCCGTGTCCACCGAGGAGATCCTGGAATAGCAGGAGGGGACCCTGCGGCCCAGGGGTCCTCTCAGCCAGTTTCCCCCAAAGACCCAACGCAGGCCATCCATCCACACTGGGAAGGCTGAACGGGCAGAGGGCACAGACGCTCAGCTGGGCCGGAACATAGAGCAGACCCCTGAGTGCCACTGAGGGAGCCCTCGGGGACAGGCTTAGGCCCAGGCCCATGCCCAGCACCGGCTCCATAAATGCAGAGGGGAAGGAACAGAGGGGCTCAGCCGCTCACCTCCCCACAAAGCCTGGCAGCCTCTCTGAGGTCACGGCCATCCCTGCTGGCATCCGCTCTGACCTGCTGCTTCCACTAACCCCTTGGTCTCACGCACCCTTCTCCCCTGCCCTGCTCTCTTTCAAGGCCCACTCACCTCTCCCTTCCTCCAGGAAGCCCTCCAGGTCCCTCTGGGCAGAAGCACCTGCCTAGCCTCTAACCTCCCCGACCGTGCGCAGCCCTCCCTGGGGGCTTTCCGACTGGCCCCCCTTCTCAGCAGCAGCAGCAGAGCTGCTCGGCCTGCTGGTGGGAGCCTCCTCTCCTCTCGCCTCCTCTCCTCTCGCCTCCTCTCCTCTCGCCTCCTCTCCTCTCTCCTCCTCTCCTCTCGCCTCCTCTCCTCTCGCCTCCTCTCCTCTCGCCTCTCTGCCCAGCGTCCAGGCTGGACCTGGTGCTGAGTGACAAACGTACAAAGAAAGGATCTCTGTGTAGTGTTGGCATTCAGGGAAAGGGGCTTCACAGCAGCGCTGCCCCAGAGCCGCAGCCTCAGACCTCCCCCTCCCCTGGAAAGCCAGCACCTCCCCGGCCCGACCCCTCCCCAGAGGCGGCATGACAGCCATCTGCACGCTGGTGCGAGGGGGGCCGCGGGGTGACTTCACAGTCCACAAGGACTCCCTTATTCTTCCAGAGGCCCCGGCCACCTCCTGATGAGATGGAGCTCTCACTGGGTGTCTGCAAGGGTCTCAGCCATTTCCGGGTTTGAGAATCCTTTCCTCTTCCCGACAACTGCTCTCTCCCATTCTACTGCTGCCGGCGGCGCCACACAGGGAGCTAGAGTGACATGCCCAGGCGACTCAGCTTGGAGCGCTGCAAGAGACACAGAAGCATCCTGGCCTCCCCTGCCTCTCCCATCGCAAGACCTCCCTTGATTCCAGTCCCAGGGGAATTCCTGAGCAGGAGGGTGGCGGCTGAAGCAGGAACAGACACGCTCTGCCCGCAGGCGACATGCAGACGGCCACCCGGAGGGCCCTGGGAGTTCTCAGGTGCGATGGTCCCCAGCTGCTGACTCAGCACGTCCGCCCAGGCAGCACCTCCGTGCGCAGCACACACCCAGCTCGCCGGTGTCGGGGCACCGAGCCCAGCCCCAAAGGCACGATTGGGAGGGCCTGCGCGCAGATACAGCCGGGACACAGCTAACTGTGCGCCTCAGAGAAACGATGCAGTATTTTTCAGAATAAAAGTATCTGGCCCCAAAGAACTGAAAACGGGGACTTGAACAGAATCTTTTCCACCCGGTGCACAGCAGCACTATTTGCAGGAGCCAAAAGGTGGAAACAGCCCAAGCGTCCACTGATGGCTGAACACATAAACGAAACGGGGCACACCCACACAACGGGCACCATTCAGCCCCGAGTCACGAAGGGCCGACACGCACCACCACGTGGACGTACCCTGAAAACATACGCTGAGCGCGAGAAGCCCGTCTCGAAACGACACATACTGTTATGATTCCACTTAAGTGAGGTCCCCAGAGGAGTCAAATTCATAGAGACAGTAGAATGGTGATTCCCAGGCACTGAAGAGAGCGGGGTGGCGGGGGGCGGTGAGTGTTTAATGGGTACGAAGTGGGGGAAGATGAAATTCTGCGGGTGGATGGTGGTGACGGCTGCACAGCAGTGTGAGTGAGCTTCACGCCGCTGACCGTGCACGTGAAAGTCATCAAGGCGGGAAATTTTATTATGCGTCTTTTACCACCAAGAAAGCACACAGTCCCGCTCCCCAGTATCTGGGACATGCTTATACTAAACATGTGGAGTGGACTCATATTAAAAATGTGTTCGTTGTTTATTTGAAACCTAAATACTCAGGACACACGCTACGAAACTATTAACTATCTGAAATAGCAATTTCACTGGGTCTCCTGTAGTTTTATCTGCTAAGTCTGGCGGCCCGGCCCTCTGTGGGGCGTGGGGAGAAGCCGGACCGAAGTCACTCAGGCTCCCCACCGGCAACTCCCCGCCACGCGTGGGCACGCTCACACGTGCACTGCCTTCCAGGCTCCCTGGAAAAGGGCCTCAGACCCTGCCCATGCCAGCGGCAGGAGGGCAGAGGTTGACGTCAGAGCAGGGTCTGCCTTCCCACAGCCCCCACCTCCTTGGAGAACGGTGGGCCTCACCGTCTCGGTCAACAGGAAGATACAGTTATCCCCATCTCACAGATGGGAAGACTGAGGCTGGGAGGGTTCTGAGACTTGCTCAATGTCTCAAACGTGTTGCCTAGTGCTGGTCTCCTTCCACTGGCCCGAGTGCCTCCCTGTCTTCACTGAAGGGAAGGAAATGAAAGTGCTGGGCACCTGGGGGCCCACCAGCAGCCCAGAGGTCCCAGGTACGGAGATGAAGGCTCCTGGAAGATGAGGGCAGAGTGGTGGCCTGGCCACCCTGCTAGCCTGCACCACCCCGTCAGTGGCCAGGAGCTGCTGAGACCTAGAACACCGTCAGGCAGCTGGGCAGGAGCCCACGGGGCCAGCGGCCACGCCCAAGCCCCGCACGGGAGGGACACCTGCCGGGACACTCCCGCAGCAGCACAAACCCACCAGAAAGGGCCCCCACCACCCAAGCACACGGAGGGCTCCCAACCTGGGCAGCCGGGTGACCTCGGCATTTGCCCGCTTCCCGGCTCCCCAGAGACGGACCCTGACCTCCTGTGGGGCCTGGGGGCTGTGGGAACGGGTGGGCCAGCCTACCTCCTGACCTCTCCAGCTCAGTTTCTGCAGGGTGGTCGAGCTGACGCATCGGTCAGGGAAGGGCCAGGTGTCTACGCAGCCCGGGAATTCTGCTCCCTCAGGCACCCAGGGTCTTGGTCTCCGCTCTGTTCAGCCACACCCAGCAGGCGAGGTGGGACGGTCCCGCCCAGGGCAGTCAGCGCCATCCCCAGAGAGGGGTCAAAGGGGCGGGACAGGCCCCACATGACCTGGGCAAGGAGAGGCCCCTTCTGATGCGGGCTGCCAGGCCCCTAGGCTGGCCGCGGGCTGGCCGTGAGTGGGGTCCTGCTGGCGCTGTCTTCCCCCCACCCTCCGACGTCTCTGCAGAGCCTGCAGGGCCCCTGGGCCTCTGCTTGGGATTCATGTCTGAATACCACCTGCCACCCTCCCAGGCTGCCCTCCTGGCTGGTGGCACGGCCCTGTGCTGGGGCAGCACTCCTCCATCGCGGGCTGCCCCTCCAGCAGGGGCCTGCAGCCAACTCTTCTTGCAGTTCCCAATTTCTCAGGACCAGGGCCAGCCAAGGGGGAACACGGGACACCACGAGACAGCGCCACCCAGGAAGCAGCAGTAGTGACCAGGGAGCCCCTCCTCTCCAGCCCGATCCCTCAGACCCCCAGTGTGGGGTGGGGTCGATCCCTGGGCCTGGCCAGCACAGGCTGGCCTCCCTCCCCACCAGGGGGCACTCTTCCCCACAGCCACCTCTGGAGAAAGGATGGGCCTGTCTCTCCAACAGGCTCCCCCGCCTGCCGTGATGCCCCCCCAGGACACAGCCCCGTGCTGAGCACTCCACACGAGAACCCAGTTTCACAACCACTCCACACAGCAGGTGTTGCTACCATCCCCATTTTACAGAAAAGGATTCTGAGGCACAGAGAGGTTCAGTAATTGGCCCAAGGTCACACAGCGAGGGAGCATGGCGCCAGACTTGAAACCTGGCGGCTGGGTGGCGGGTCCAGGAGACCAGGTTTTGGCTTCTGCTAGGGCTCCACCTGTTTCCTAAGACACACGCCACTGGGAATGGCCACTGGATCCAAAGGACACTGGCCCTGGGCCAGGGGGGTGGCCTTGAAAACTCTAGGTAGCAGAGGAGGAATGCCTGGGGTGGGGGGCCCAAGGCAAGAGCCCTGCAAGAGCAGCGTGGGACCCTCGGGCCAGGAGGGGAGCTGTGTCCGAGCGAGTGCCTCAAGCCCTCAGGGAGGATGGGGCGAGAAGGCCACGGCTCACAGCGAGTGGCCGAGCGGCACGTGGGCCAGGGGCCGCCCCAGGCTGGGAGGGGTCTTCGCTGTGCGGTCAAGGGGGACATGTATGGTTCCAAACCACATGCGTGTGTCTAAACCCACACGTTATTTCTTGTTACTTATAACTTACAAAAGTAACACGTGGTCACCGTGGCCAGCAAAGCTGCAGTTCACATGAAGCCTCTGACACCCTTCCAGTCCCTGCGCGGATGGCATTGCAGCTGCATTTCAGCACCGAGGACAGCGCCCGGCACACAGTAGGAGCTCAAGGAACACTACCGAGAGACTCAGAGAGACTGATCTCTGTGTCCCTATCACCCTCACCCGCAGGCAGCTGGCCGGGCCCCCGCTCTGCCCCAGTTCCCGGACGGCCCGCTGGCTCTCCTGGGGCAGACGTGGCGCTCCACCGGCCCTCCCGCCTTGGCTGGGGGCCCAGCCCGCCGCCCAGAGGCCTCCTCTTCTCTGGGCCCTGGGCCTCCTTGGCCGCTGGCTGAAGACTGCAGACCCGTTCTCAGAATAAAGAAGTAATGAAGTAAAAAATTATGCAGAGGATCATGAAGGGAGCTAGCTGCAGTGCTGCAGCCGTCGGAACATTATGAACAGGTGCGTGAGGTGGTGCCCATGCGCTTTCCTATGACATCTTGCAGGCCTGATGCCCATCAGAGACTCAGAGCTGTGGTGAGTGGAAACGGTACTTTGAGATATTTGCTACAAACGTAAAGGGACATGAAAAAATCAGCAGTTTCCACTGGTGACCAAGTCCCAGATTCTAGAATGTCATCGTCGCCTTGTTCACAGTAACAAGAAATGCTAAAGGTTAGCAAAAAAGGAGATTAATTTCTTTCTCAGTCAAGTTCATGAACTCCCTGACCCCTAAACCTGGGCCTCTCCGGTGCACCCTGGTGAAGGACCCCAGCCTCAAATGACCTGCCTGCACACCCACGTCTGCCCACCCCAGCTTGCCCATCCTTCTGGAGCTGACTCCACCACCACCCCTGCAAGGCCGTCCTGGCCCCAAAGCAGAGGGGTGCCCCCTCCCCTCTGCCCCCTTGGCCGCTGGCTCCATCCTGCCTGGAGCTTCGGTTCAAGGGCTTCTCATGGGGTGGGACTGGCGTTTCGGGAACCACCTCCCACCTGTTCAGGAGAGTCCTGCACTTCATGGGTCCCCGGCGTCCCTGTCCCCTCCCCTAAATGCTGTGACAACCAAAAACGCCCCCCGGGAACGGCTCCCGGCTGGGAACACCCACTTTATCCTGGGGCGGTTAGCTGTGTGTCTGACCTGCAGCAGCTCCCAAACATACAGTGACGGGGAGGTGGCAGTCCCTGGGCGTTAGGTCACTGGAAGGGAGACCGGCAAGGCGCCTGGAGTGTCCTGTGGGCGGCCACTGCCAGGCCAGGGGAGGGGGGTCAGGGACGGCGGGGCTTAACGTTTTAAGAGCCTCGTCCCTTTAAAATACCCCTATGGGTCCGGTGTGTCCCGAACTCCATGATGAAGGGAGGTGGGAGTGAACACCTCAGCCGGTCCTGAAGCAGGTGGCATCATCTGTCTCCCCAGGGCCTGCAGATGGTCCCAGGTGTGTGGGATGCACTCTCCGTAGCCCCAGACACTCGAGGACGCACACAGTCACACATGGCTCACCACAGGGCCCAGATGTCCACAGGTGGCCCCAGGATGCGCTTAGACACACAGACGAGCCTGTACGGCCACCCTCAGGCTCAGAGAGTGGGCCTTAGCACTGGGGATGCTGTCCGAAGGTGTGCACAGGCCACAGACCTCCACAGGTTCTGGTGCTGATGGCGGGCCCAAGAAATGTCCCCGCCAGGGAGACACGGGGCCACAGTCGCTGCCAGGTGCACCTGTCCAGGGTCTGGCTGCCCGCCTGAGAGGGAGACGTGCTGGCCTATCCCTCAGGCTGCTGGGAGCACTGCAGCCTAATCCACCCCCAGGGCCAACAGCCGGGGCGCAGACGCGGCTCAGGATACGGCCAGTGGCTGCCTGGCTCCGGACTGCGGGGTTTCTCACTAGACCCTGACCTTCCGGGGGTGGGGCCCATAGCTTGAGGGTGAGCACAGAGCGGATGAATGGATGGACGGGTAGGAGGGTGAAGGGCCTTGCCTCCTGCCTGGCCAGCCTCTCCTCGTCCCTTCCAAGCAGGCGGGGCGCGGGCATTTGGTGCCCATCGGCAGGACCAGCTCTGAGCTTAGGATGCCCTCCTTGAGGTGGTGGGCTGGCAGAGTTTGGGCTAGAGTTGAGCGGAGCCTGACCTTGTTTTCTCCTGCCGGCCGGCTGGCCGGGTCCTCCTGCAGCCCGAGTCCTCACGTGCACCTCTCTTAGGCCGGCTCCTCTCCCGGACACCCCACCCAGCCCCTCCTGGGGCTCGCCCACCTGTCCTAGCCTTGGAGCCCCTCAGTCCTCTGGGGCCTGCCAGGGCCCGTCTTTCCTTGTACCTGTGGGAGCTCTGTGGCCTCCCCGCCAGCTCTGTCCTCTGGCCCACCTCACCCCTGCAGCCTGGAACGCACGCCCAGCACCTAAGGACAGGGCCACACGGATGCCCCCCAGCGCCCCAACGAGGCAGGCTTGCGTGGGCTCGCCCCTGACCTCCTCCTCTCTGGGGCACCCCCTCAATGGGTGGCACCATTGCCCGGGGCCCACACCAGATACCTGGGACAAACCTGGGCCAGGGCAGCAAGGCCACGGAGGAGAAGCTACCCAGGGACAGGGCTCTGAGCACTGGGGACCCCTTCCTGGGACCCAGCTTCCCCACCTGCACACCAGGTGGTACTCGGCCTGCCCTGCAGGCACCCCGTCCTGCCCGCTCTGGGAGGCTGGGAGGGGCTGCCAGGCAACGGGCCAGTGGAGGCCAGGGCACGGCTTAAGGAGGCAGGGCCTTGGACCGAGGCCGGGGCTGGCTCCTGGACACTTCAGTGGGTGGGAAGGAGTGGTGAGGAAGGCGAGGCCTGCAGGGCCTCCGCTTGCTGGCCTGCTCCAGCCCAGGTGCTCTCCTTGGCCCCAGGCCCGGCTGTGGCCACCCTGTCCATCCTGTCCACCTGTAGGGCCCTGGGCTCCGCCACACTGCAGACGCGCGAGCTGATGGGAGGCCTGCCTCACGGTGCTGCTGGCTGGTCCTCACCTGATGCTGGACCCCATCTTCCATCTCCTGCCTCCCCGCAGCCCCGGACTCGGCCAGGTCGCAAACTGCCTGGCCTCCCCCCGCCGGAGTCTGAGCCCGCACAGCTCTCCTCCTCCAAGATGCAGCAGGGGCGGCAGGCAGGGCGCTGGGCCTCCAGGGGCCCGAGGTCAGGGCAGATGGTGAGGGAGCAGGGTGGACGGAGCCCGCCGGGCCTGGCCTGTCATCCAGCCAAGCCTCTAGAACCCAGGGAGCACTTCGTACAAATCGGCAGCCAGCGTCCTCGGCTGGGCCACGGAGCCAGGAGCCAGCAGCCGGCCCACCTCCCCTCCCCACACCCTGCCCCGCACGCTGTGTGCCCAGCTCAGGGGCCCTCGCACTTGTTGTGGGGGGACCCCCAGCCTGTCCACGGCAAGCTGCTGCCAGCGAGCCACAACTCTCCCAGACGGGTGCCCCTGACCCCCACGAAGGTCATCAGCTGAGCCCCTCATTGCCCAGCCAGGCTCTGGGACGTGCCACAAGTGAGATGCGTCAGCAGGTCGGCAGTTACCAGACTCTGGATGTCAGAATGAGTGGCCCCCGGCCCTCCTCTCGGACTCAGTTGGAGTTGGAGAAGTTAAGGCCTACAGGGTGCAGAGCTCTGGCCATTTTCCTGAGAAGCTTGCAGGCTGGTGGGGGTGAGAATGGTCTGACACCCTCACTCCAGCACCAAGGCCCCGGTGCACGTCGGGGCCGAGACCCTGAGCCTGTGGCATGGGCCTGTCCTGAGGAGACACCCACCAAAATACCCAGAGCCCAGGATCCCCGCCCTGGACAGCACGCACCCGAGAGTGAGGAGCCAAGCCTGCAGTGGGCTGAACCCTGGCCCTCGTTCGTATGTCAGAGTCCCCAGGACTCTTGACATATGAACCCCCAGGACTCTGACATATGCCCCCCAGGACTTCAGGACGTGAGCTCATTTGAGTGTGGGGTCTTTGCAAATGTAACTGGTTGGGCCCCTAACTTGATAGGATTGGTGTCCTCATTTCCATAAAGTGAAATTCAGAAGCAGACCAGCACAGGGACACCTACTCATAACGACAAACCCAGAGACTACAGACCAAGGGCCCCCAAGGATCGCCTGCAACCCCCAGGAGCCAGGAGAGGCCCTGGAACAGCTTCCCTCTCACGGCCTCAGGAGGTCCTAGCCCCGTGACACCTTGATCTTGGACTTCTAGCCTCTGAACTGCTAGACAATAAACTCCTGCTGTGAGGCCACCTAGCCTGCTGCACCTGTGCCAGCAGCCGGGGGAAGCGGGCACACGCCTGACCCCCAGCACCCAGCCCAGCCCGGCACCACACAGGCGGCGCTCAGCATACTTACTGCTGAGGTTGCCCAGACTTGGGGAGCACCCCGGGAAAACAGGGAGAGCCCTGGAGAGCAGTGGGTGTGTTGGGGATGCCTGGGAAGCTGAGCAGCAGGGCCAAGCCCCGGAGGGAGGATGGTGATGGGCGTGTGCCGAGGGTGGGTGTGGGGAGGGCCGACCTGGCAGGAGGGGGCGCGTGTGCCAGGAAGGTGAGCCAGCCAGGAGCTGGTGGGAGCCAACGCTGAGGCCACAGGCAGGCGAGGGGTGGGGTGGGTATGGCCTGGCCCCCTCAGGGGCTCCTAAATCTACCCAGGAGTCCAAGATTCCTGCCAGGAAAGCCAGTGTGCACCCCTCACACCCAGAGCTTCCCTTGCACCCATGGCGAGACCAAGAACAGTCGAGAAAGCTGGAAGCCCCGGCCCTGCCCCCACTGCAGGGGTCACGGCTGGGAGGACAGGACAGCCCCCACCCCACAGCTGGGAACAGGGCGTAGGGCCTGGGGTTGGGGAGGACTGCAGCACCTCCGCCTGAACCATCTCCGCCCAGAGACTTCAGGCAGCTCAGAGCACCTGCCCAGGCCTGTTCCTAGACACACGTGGCAAGAATGCCGCCAGCTGGCACGGGGTAGGTGCCCCAGGCTGGAGCCCTCACCCTCCTGAGCCTGTGTCCTCTCCCAAACGTGGGTGATGACCTGACCCCACAGGGCTGTGCTGACGGCTAGATGTGGTCACAGCTGGTGCCAGGGACCAGGCAGAGACATCAGACAGGCAAGGCCTGGGCCCTGAGTCTTGGTCTGAAATCTTCCTGAACCAAGCCAGGACTCAGGGAGGAGGGTCTGGCTTATAGGAGAGCTGACCAACCTCTCACCGCCTGGGCGTGTCCAGGCCTGGGCCCGATTTGATACCGGCGTGGCCTTGGGTGAGCCCCTCTCCTGGCCCGTCTCCCTGTCTAGGACCAGCCAGGCTGACACCTGCGCCCGTGCATGGGGTGGCCTAGCACAGGCCCGGAGCACCCACACACCCTCTGCTCTCCTCGCGGCTCCGAAGCCCACCTGCCGCCTGGCGGGAGTGTCCTCAGTCCCTCTCCTGGGAGGCCTCAGTGGCCCTGCAGCCCTGTCCACCACGGGCTCACGCTGTCCCTTATTAGGACCGGCATGGAACCAGTCTACCAAGACCGGCCTGCCTTGTCTTCTGGACTCACCTACCCCTGGATGGGGCATCTGTCCATGACTCCTGGGGGACCTGGCCCAGCATGGTGCTGGGGACACGCCAGGGGCTGCTCTTAGGGTCGGCCAGCAGGACACAGCTGGTCCATCCTCTGTGTACACCCCGGGCAGGGCCGCCTGATTCACGCCCCTGGAACAGCCCTCTCTAGCAGGGCAGGGGCGGCAGGCCTTCACCGGACAGGCTCCCGGGACCAGCTCAGGGTGAGGCCCGGCCACATGGAAGGCCGAGTCACCGGCAGCAGTCGGGGTGGAGGCAGGGCGGCCCCGGAGAAGGCGCAGGAGGCGATCCAGTTAAGAGGAGCTCTAACCCGGCCTAAGCAGTGGAGTCTACGACCAGGAGAAGGCAGCTGGTGGCCCATAAGGGCCTGCCCTCGAGGCCCCATTTCAGGCCTCCAGGCTGGGGTGGCACGAGGCTTCCAGAGGACACAGAGCCCAGGACTGTTCAGCAGTTAATGCCACCGGCTTTGGAGTCAACAGACTGGGCTCTAGACCTCAGAGCTCCACGTGGGCCGAGGCCCCTGAAGAAAGCTGTGGGGCTTCTTGGCCTCAGTTACTTTTCTGTGAAGCAGGTCTGCAAAGACCCCTCCTCATCCGCTGTACCAGCTAGACAGTCACGCGGAGGGACCCACGCTGAGGGCTCCCAAGTTCCAGACACCACTGCCTGCAGGCCCTCCAGGGGCCTCTAGGGCGGGGGCAGAGGGGAGGACATGCCTGAGGCAGCCGCAGAGTGCATGGCGTCCGCATGCACCCCTCCTGCAGCCTTCCAGTGGTCGTGACTATTCCCGTTGTCACACGTGAAGAAACAGAGGCACAGAGAAGCCAGGTCGGGGGTGGTGGTGGCGGGAAGGCTGACGCGGCAGGGCTGGCCTCTGAGCCCAGGCCCACGGAGGACGTCCCGCCCCTCGGAGGAGCACGCGGCCTGTCCGGCACCAGCAAGGGCCAGGCCGCCGCACCGTGCAGGTGGCCCCCCTACCTGTGGTTCTCCCCACAGCGGTGGGGGCGGGGGGCGTATCCTGCCCTCACGCTGGGGATGATGAAACCTCAGCTGCTCTAGTGGTGAAGGGACAGCAGCAGCTGGAGGCCACGGACCACCCTGGGGCCCCAAGCCAGGCACACGGGGGCCTCTGCCCTCTGAACAGGCAGCGTGCGCACAACCGTCTGCTGTGAGGCCGGGCTATATGCAGATGGCCCGCGAGAGCCTCACGGCCGAGGGACAGACTCGGAGGGCTCTCAGCCTCGGGCAGGACGGCACAGAGAAGCAGCGGTTTCTGCTGGGAGGCTAAGGGGTGGTCCTCGGTGGGGAATCCACAGGCAGCCGGGGTCCAGGAGCAGAGGGGCTGCCCACCAGTCCGTGTTGCACTGACAGGCCCATGCTCCCCTCTGACCTCCATCCCCAAAGTCCAGGCCCCTTCTCCTGTGCCCAGGCCCTCCGTCTCCCACTGCCCACCCACCACGGCTGGCATACAGCAGGCCGTGTGCGGGTCTCCAGCAAGTTGTGACTGAGAACCTACTTTGTGCCAGGAACCGCGCCAGGCTCCGTGGCTACTAGAGAACAGCACAGACAGAGGTGGCCTCTGCCCCCAGGGCCTCAGCGAAGGGTCGGAGAGATACACGGCAAACCGTGTCAAGTGTCAGGAGGCCGAGCAGATGCTCAGGAGACATCTGGGGACCAGAAGCCACCCCACAGGCAGAGACAGAAGATGGCCGGCCCGTGTGCGTGCGTGCGTGTGCGTGCGTGTGCGCGCGTGTGTGCGTGTGCACGCGCGTGTGTGCATGTGCGTGCGTGAGATGCAGCCCGGGGCTGGGCTTTTCCCCAGTGTTGCAGAGGGAGCCAGCTAGAGAGGTAGCTTCCCCTCACCTTCCACACAGTGCTCTGGCCGGAGGGAGGGCTACCTGCGCTGTGCAGCCCGTAAGAGGGGATGTGACCATCGTCCTCATCACGGCCACGCCTGGCTGTCCATCCAAAACACTACACACAGTCACGAGCGGGAGCCCCGTGCGCACTGATGGTCCCTCCTTCGTGAGCCCCCACCATTTCTGCTCTCCCGGGCAGGCACTGGCCGGAAAGCCCACCCAAAGACCCAGGGCCGCCCTCCCTCCCTTCCAACGACTAGCAAGCATCGAGTCTCTACCCCACCAGCCAGCCCAGGCGTCCACCCCGGGGGCTCCCCAGGCTGGAGAAGTCTGCCTGCCGGCTGGCAGGACAGGAGACCAAAGGCCCGGATCCCCGAGAGCAGCGTGTCACCACGGGGCCACCAGAGGGCGCCCGTTCCACAGAGCCCGGCCAAGTTGCTGGGAGCAGGAGAGGACAGGACTGGCCGCTGCCTTGGGAGGTCACCCTGTTTCCTTCACCCCACGTGGCACCGGCACTCTCCTCGGGGCCTGGGCCCTGCAGGGCACTCTCCAGTTCAGGTGCTTATGGGGGAGGCTGAAGCCATAGGGGGTCGGGGAGAGCAGCTTCCCAGAAGCCCCTGGATCTGGGATGGAGAAGCCACGGGCACTGGTCAGGAGGGGGCGCTGTCCAGGCCCCGGGGGGGCAGCACCTGAAGCCCTGGCTGGCACGGTGCTTGGACAGCTGCTGGGCGGCCGTACACCCCCCCTCCGTCATGTGCGCAGCAAGGCACTCTGCTGGTCCCGGGTCCCCAACCCACTGCAGCCCCAGCCCAAGGAGGCCAAGACCCAGCCCCCCGCCGGCCCCGCCTCACCTTCTCCAGCCTGCCCTGCTCTCTCCTAGCCCTTGACGGCTGCCCAGACTCTGCCACTCTGTCTCTCAGCCTAACTGGGACAGAGGCCTGTGGATGCGATCAAGTTTAGGATGGTCCCGAGGACACAGCAGCCGAGTGGGAGTGGACGTGTGAAAGAGAGCTGTGGGGCGAGGGGACCTTGGAGTGCCGTCTAAGATCGGGGCTGGGTGAGGGCAGCTGCTCAGCTGCCCTGAGACCCTGGTGTCCAGGGGAAGGGATTCAACCGAAAGGCCAGGGATTCCCGGGCATTAGTTTGCACGGCGGGTGGCGGGGCTTATGAACCAACGTGTGCTGGCCCCAGGCACCCAGATGTGCCCCCCAAAACCTGTCCCCTAGGGAGGGTGGCAGCCCTGACAATGACAGGGCTTTGCCAGCAGACAGAGGCACAGGAAGGCCTACCTTGGGGGACTTGAACCCGGGGCAGGGGGCTGTCAAGGTATCAAGGCAGAGGCTTCTGTGGGTCCTGCCCTGCTGGGGGCCGGGGTCCAGGGCCTGGCTGCCCCCTCCCATTCCCCAGCAAGACACGGCCACGGACTTGCCCCTCACACTCCTCTCTCGCTCAGAACTCCTGTGGCTGTGGTCATTCCATGTCCCCCGTGTCACTACTCGAATGCCCCCTCCCCACCCCCGCCCCAGTTTGGGAGGAGTTCCCCAGGGCAGGAAGCTGGTCTGCTCCGCTCTCAGCCACCGTGTCCCAGGCCCCCTGAACAGACGCGCAGACCCACGGTGGTTCTGGACACATTCGCAGTTGGAGGAAAAAGCCTGGGGGTGTCTGTGAAATCCTTAGACCTCCACCCTCACTCCAGTCCCCAGAGCTCCTTAGAGGCCTGCAGGGAGGGTGTGGGCAGGACTGCGGGCAGCTGCAGGCTGAGGCCGCCTGAGACGGCGATGCTCTTACAAAGAAATGACACGGCCCCTGGGCGGGATCCAAGGCGCCGACCACCTGCAGCTGGACTCCCCGCCCGAGGCGGCCCTGAGTGCCAGGCGAGCACAAGTTCCCCGGGCAGGAATCCCTGCGAGGTGATGTTCCCTTCCCGGTGGCAGAGGTCGAGCCTCTCCACCCTCGCCCCCGCCCCTCCCCGAGCGCACAGTTCGCTCCCGACCTCCCCGGGGCCCCTAGGCTGCTTCTGCCGGGGACCCCCGGGAATCCCCGGGCCGACCCGAGGCGCCTCCCGGAGAGGGCCGCACAGCCGGTGGGAGTCCCCAGCCCATGGCCGCCGTCGGCTGCGCCCCGACAGCCGGCCCCGCAGCTCAGCCCTGCCTGTCCCGGAGGACGCACCGAGCCGGGGACCGCCCGGTCCGCCGCCCGGCGAGGAGAGCTCCGCCGGGAAGGGGCCGGTGTGCATGTTGGGGGCCGGGGGGCGGCCGAGCGGAGCAGAGGAGACCGGGCGGAGGGAGGGCGGCTCGGGGCGCGGAGGCGCAGGGCGGACGAGGGCAGAACGGGAGAGAGAAGGGGGCGCAGGGGAGACCCGGGAGCGCCGGGTCACTCACCCGAGATCTCCGCCTGGGGCACGTCGCTCAGGCTGAAGCCCTTGGTCCCGTAGATGTGGCGGACTTCGCCGCAGCTCCGACTCTTGCTGGCAGGGTCCCCGTGGGCGCAGGCGGCCAGTGCGACGGCCACGCACAGCAGCCACCAGCCTCGGGCCCGGAGCTCCATGGCGCGGCCGGCGGCGCCCCCGGCCGGGCCCGTGCAGCCCCCGCCCGCGAAGGGCAGAGCCAAGGTCCCGGCGCACTCGGCTCGCGGTCCGGAGGCGCCGGCGGCAGGGGAGGCGGAGACAACAAAAGCCGGCGGCGGTTGGGCGCGGGGCGCGCGGGGCGCGAGGTCCGGCCGCTCTCTCCGGCGGCCCAGAGCGCGGCAGGCGAGCGCGCAGTCCCGGCCCGGCCCCTCGGCTGCCCGGGAGAGGGGCGGGGAGGGGCGCGCGGGGCGGGGCGCGCAGGGGCGGGGCGGGGCGCGGCGCGGGGGCGCGATCCGAGGCGCACGGGGCGCCCGTCCTGCTCCCGGGGGCGCCCGGCTCGCGCGGATCTGTTGACTGCTGGAGGGAAGCGGGGTGGCCCGGAGCGCGCGGGCCGTGTCCGGGGTCCCCGAGGGCGGGCCCTCCACTCCCAGCGCCCGGGGCGGCGGCACCACCTGTGGGGGCGGGGGCGGGGGTGCTGAGGCAGGGCTTCCCCCGCCGGACGTGACATCACGCCTTCCGCGCGCCTATCAGGGGCTTCCCCGCCCCCAGCCGAAGTCGGCATCCCTCCCGTTTTCTCTCTCCTCGGATCAGGCCGTGCCTTCCTGCACCCTGGCCGCGTGCCTCGCGCGTCCGCTTCCACAGCCTTGGTCCCCTTTGTCCCCCGCCCGCACCTGGCCTGCACGCCTTTACGGCCCCTCGCCCCGCGCCCATTTCAGCTTCCTCTCCAGCTCACACTTGATTTTTTCTGTGGAGGAGAGTGGGGGGCTGTACGTGGGAAACTAGCCAAGAGTCTAGACCTCGCGCGCGCCCGTTCCTGCGTAGAGGCAAAACCAACGAGTTAGTTGTTGGAGATCGTCAGCGGGTTTTGTGTCCCCTCCACGTGATGCTTTGGATGCTCGAGAAGCGAGCGAGGGGGGCAGAAGCTTGTCCGTTGGCTTGGGCCGCTGGGCGGTGGCAGGTGACCTCTTGGGGAAGGGATGGCGTCGGGCCGACAACAGGTCAGATCGCTGGGGGCTGAGGAGAGCGTGACAGTGAGTGAGGCGGCGGGGGACCGTGCAGGGCGGGTGGACAGTGCTGGTAGCCGCAGAGGATGGGGATGCGGGCCGCGGGAAGTGAGGTGAGCGACCGGGGCGGGCGGACGGGAGCTGAGGGCGCCTCCGTTTCTTCCTTGCCGGCTGCTGCACTCCCCCACCCCGTTCCTGCTCTCCTGATACGTGTGCAAAGGCCCCAGAGACCACCAGGCCATGACCCCGGGTGCCTGATTGGTTGAAATGGGGGGAAATGCAGTAAATAGGCACCCTTGGAAGAGGACCCCAGGGTAACCATCCTGTGCCAATAAGGGCGCCCAGACCTTGAACCTGGGGGCTAATGGTTTCACCTCACAGCAGGGCAGGAAGGAGGGCCCCACGCCTCCCCTGGGGTTCCCTGAGTGCTGGCTCAGCAGCCACAGAGGGGCCTTGCAGCCTTCTACCCCCTCGCCCAGAGACACCGAGTCACCGTGTGAGAGGGGCTGGGAGGCCCCTACCCCAGCGTGCTGGCCCCGGCCCTGCTCACGCACCTGCCGCCCGGTCCCGCTGGTGACTCCCAGATCCCGTGCAGCGCTCAGGCCAGCCCGTCCCTGCTTGCCCGTGCCCGGTGCAGCTGCCTGGATGCCTCCCCCATGCCCGCCGGGCCCCTGCCCCCCCTTCTCTTTAGGAGCTCGCCTCCAGCCACGTGCTTCCGGGTCAGGCAGGAGCCAGACGGCCGGAGGCTCGATGGAGTCACACACGCTTACTGCCGTTGTTACGGGGATCCGTCGCCTCCTCTTAATCTGGCCAGACGGGGAGATTTCTCAGGGTGGCGTCGGCGTCCAGTGCGTTTCTGGGCCTCCAGACAGGGGTGTGGCCAGAATGTCCACGTGCCGTGCTCGCGTGGCCGGTTTTCAGGACATGGTAGTCACGGGCACGGCCCCTACACACGCCCCTCCCAGGTGTACGATGACTCCATCCCCTAGAGAAATCCTCACCACTGCCTGCAAGGTCCCTGTGTCATTCCCCTCCAGAGGTCACGACCCTCGCAGCCAGGGCCCTTCCCCTAGTGTCCCCTAGTGGGGAGACACGCCCCCAGATGGATCCGAGCTCTCATTTCCCTGACGTCGAGGGGAGGCGGGTAAGTGAGGGGCGCAGTGTCCCTTTGGAGAATGGCTGTAAGGAGAACTGGGGATGGCAGCCGGGCACCCTCCCCTCCCCGGGGGTGCGGGGCTCTGGCTGTGTTCCTCTTGGTCTCCTCCACGTTGGGTGGCTTCATGGGTGCTCAGCCTCTGTGCACTTGAGGGGGTCGAGTGGAGGCCAGGGGCCAGGCTGGGGCGGAGGTTCTTCCCAGGGCACAGGCGTGCCTCCCCACCAGGTGCAGTTTCTTGCCAGTTTTCCATCATCAGGACCCTTGATGACTGAAAGTGACAGGAAGCCTCCGTGAGGAAAGGAGATGCATCGTCGTGGTATCCGGCACTGGCTGGCTCCCTGGTCCTGTCCCGGAGCGAACGGATCAGACCCGAGTTCAAATCCCGGCCCTCCCACTTGTCCGCAGCGTGATTCTGGATGTGGCACTCGGCTCAGTTTCCTTATTTCCTCTGTGAGGATCTAGGAGGGAGGTCTGTGCCCAGCGTGGACCCAGCTCCTGGGGGCCCCTTCTCAGGGCCTGAGAGGAGGCAGTAATGAAGGCCCTGCCACGGTGTTGGCCTGTGGCCCAGCGGGATGCCAGGCGGGACCATCCTTCCGGCTCTGGAGGGGCCGGCGCCTGCCAGAGGGCCTTGCTGACAAGGAGCTGGAAGGCCGGGTGCGGAGGCAGCTGACTGCTGGGTGGTCACGGCTCGAGGCGGCTCTGCCAGGTCACGGGGCTTCGGGGACCCGGAGAGGAGATGCCTGTGCACCTGCAGTGTTCCTTCACCTCTTCCATCCAGTTGCCCGGCCCGCAGAGCCCCCTTCCTTGCTGCCCCGCCCAGGGGAGTGCTTATGTTGTACAGACGTGGACACTGTTACTGGGTGAGGGAAGGGGCCCGTCCCAGGTCATGAAGCCCAGAGGAGCTGCCCCAGTGCCAGCTGCCGGGACTCCGCTGTTCCTGAGGCACAGCTGCCTCTGCCAGGCCCCCACTCACTGCCCCGGCCCTGCCGTTCAGAGCTAGTGCCCGTCTGGGGCCGCCCAGGGTGAGGGATCCCCACACCGCCTGGGCTTCGGGAGCCAGGGCCGGGTCACACTGGGGAGCGCGTCGTGAGCCCACACGTGGCTGCTGTGGCTCCAGCCAAGACCACCACCTCCTGCTTTGGGGCCCTGGTCCGCCAGACGTGCGGGCACAGACGTGCAATGGAAGGAAGGGAGGAAGGTGAGTGGTTTGCTCATGAAAAGGAAGTGGCATCGTCCCTGAACGAGTGGGTGTGTGGTGGACTTGCCCTCTGCTTACACCAAGGGAGGGCTGACAAGAAAGGGACCATTTAGAGTCATCTCGGAAGGGGGCCTGTGCTCTCCCACGTTTCCGTCTTCTCGAGGAGTGACCCCGAGTCCTGAAGGGCAGCACCCTGCCCCCCACTTCCTTTCTCCGGCCAGGGCGGGGTCAGGGCATGGTGGGCTCCGCTGCTCAGAAGACGGGGAGTGAGCAGGTCGCCGGATCCACACACTAGGGCTGACGGCCCGCTGGCCTCCACCTCTGGATCCCCACGGGCCCGTGCTCCCTTTCCCCACCTATTGCGGAGCAACAGGGGAGCCCCCAAAGCAAGTGTTCAGATAGACTGAGCAATTCCATCCACGTGTCTGCTGACGACCGCCACTGCCAGCCGTGTCCCTGACGAGGGCCCCATCTTGTTGGCAGTAAGGCACGGGGTCAGAGGGCACTGGGCAGGACAGGTAGGCTGCCACACCCTGACCCACTGGGGCCCCGGAGGTGTTGTGATGCCCTGGGAGTCAGTGGAGGACACAGGGTCCCCCTGCCTCTGTAGGGCACGGGGGCCCCAGGCCGCAGCCTGAGAGAGGACGTAGATGCCACGGGGTGTGGCTGATAGAGGGGAATGTGACACTGGCTGAGCAGGGGCTCCACCAGGCGGGGCGTCTGCAGACGGAATCAGGGTCCCTGACAGGGTTCCCCAGAGCCTGGGGGTGGGAGGGGGAGCCACCCTGTGGGCCTCGTGGATGCCACCGGCTTCCTGCAGCTCCTTGCCTCTGGGGGGAGGTGGGAGAACACTCAGAGTCCCTCACTCGTCAGCTCGGGAATGTGTCTCTCGTCCTTATAAAGGGTCTCGGCCCAAGGCCACCCCGGGATCGCCCCAGTGTGGAGACCCAAAGTTGGCCCCTACTCTGCCCAGACACTCAGTGGGACTCTGGAGGCCCCCCAGACGCGGGCCTCGTCCCAACCCCCAGAAGACTGACTCTGCTCTGAGACCGAGCTGCTCCCCAAGCCGGGGCAGGGGCTGCCTCGGGAGGAGGCCCTTGCTGAGCACCGTGGGGTCAGCAGGTCAGACGAAACACGGGTTCTCTTGTTCCGCAAGGTGGTCCTACCTGTCCCCCTGCCCGGCTCAGACTTTAAGGCAGACTTGTTGGCAGCCTGCTCAGCTCTGCGGGGCCCTTTGATCTGCCAGCAGCCTGGGCAGGCCTCTCGTGCACGCGGGGCTCGCTGGGGAGGAGCTGCGCGGGCGGGGCGGCCGAGTCTGGGGTCTGCGCACCCACTGGAGGAGAAGGCCCCACCCTCAGCCCTGGGCCCGCCTGGCGCACGCTTCCCTGTGCCGCCTTCCTCGCCCCGGCGCCTTGGCCCGTCCCCGGGGAAGGGGTAAGCCGGGACCCGGGGTGTCCAGGCACCGTCTGGCGTGTTGGGGCGAAGCTCTCCCGGCCCAGGCCACCGGAAGCTTGCTGCATTCCGGCTGGGCTGGCTGGCTCCCTCCCTGCCTGGTTCCGTGGGCCCCTCCGCACCTCTTCCCTCCTGGACCATCGCTGGCTTCTCATCTTTTCTCTCTCCAGTCCATATGGCCGGGCTGCTGGTTCTAGAGCCAGCTTC
Organism: Delphinus delphis; assembly: GCF_949987515.2. Classification (NCBI taxonomy): domain Eukaryota; kingdom Metazoa; phylum Chordata; class Mammalia; order Artiodactyla; family Delphinidae; genus Delphinus; species Delphinus delphis. Next base: position 1,264,661 of record NC_082689.1, read on the forward strand.
TACCCAAAGCCTGCAAAGACTCTGCCTGCAGGGTGATGCCAGAGAGCCCCCGGCCACGCACTTTGCGGCTGACCGCTGACCGTCACGTTAAACCAAGCCAGGCCGCTCCCTCCGCCCCAGACAAGCCTGGCTCTGCACTCCCGGAATCTTCCACTCGTCTTGGGGCAGGTCTGAGGTTGCTTCCAGCCCCAGAGGTTTGGGGCCAAGGACATATGTGTCCACGCAGATGCAGCACCCGAGACCTCGCGGAACCTCAAGGGAAGTCGGTCTTCCGCACTTGAGGCCTTCCAGCATTCCTTCATCACCCGGAGAGCCCTCGGGCTGGGTCCCCAAAGCAAAGAGCAGTTTCCAGGGCTCGGTCAGGCTCGAGACATCCTCTGAGAACCCCGTGGAGGACTCGCCCCTGGGAGGAGCTGGCCCAGAAGCACCAGGGTCCGCCACGTGGCCGAAGGAGGACCTAGATTCCAGTTGTCATTTTCAGGAAGAGGCAGGTCGGCCTACAAGGCATCACCTTGCTCGCTCACCTAGATGCTTCCTGAGCTCCTGTAGGCGGGCCCCGTGCTCGCCTCGTGGGCCAAGATCCCAGCATGCCCAGGACACGATGATTCCTCTGCACCACGCGGCCGCTGAGTGGTGCTCCAGGAACGGACCTCTCTCTGACTGGCTGTCCCAATCTTTGCTGCTCCTGACGAAGGTGCCCCGGGCTGCAGGGCCGTCGGTCCGAGGGTCTTCCCCAGGGAGTCCGCCTGAGAGAAGGGGCTGAGTCGGCAGGGAGGACGGGAGAGGTGGCCAGGCTGGGGGCCCCTGTCGGCCAGCCCGGGAGGTGCAGAGAACAGTGGGCAGGTGGATCTGGCCTCAGCGGCCTTGGTGGGCAGCCCACGGGCTGGGGGCGGGGCCTGTACGCCGGGCTGAGGAGGCCCCCAGCCTGTGTGGTCAGGACCCAACGCTCAGCCCACCATGCGCTGTGTGAAGCTGGGGCCGGGGCAGAGCCAGGCAGGGGACGGAGTGTGGGCCCACAGGGAAGCGCTTTCTCCTGGGGGGCCCTGCAGGGCCCAAGGAGCAGGTCTTGCAACCTTGGCAGTGCACCGAGTCCCAGGGTGGGAACTCGCGTCTTCCGGACCCCGAGGGGAGGCACTGGCAGGTGGGGCTGAGAGAAGACTCGAGCCGCCGTGGTCTGCCAGTGACACTGCCGGGCTCTGACTCTCTGTGCAGGAGTAAAAGCCTCCTGGGTGGGAGGGGACACCTGACGCTGAGCCAGGGACCCCTACCCCTGGAAACGGGCGGAAGGTGGGAGGAAGGGGTAGTCAGGGGGCAGGCTGCTTCCAGAGTCAGGGGTGCGCTGCTGGGAAGGACGGCGTGGGGAGCGGTCCGGCCTCGTCCTGCCCTGCTGTCCCGGGTGCAACCCAAGGTGAGGGAGGGTTCTGGCCCTGGCCCTGCGCACGGGAGGCTACCGGCCCCCGTCCCCCAGCACAGCAGGGACATCCCCATGGATAAAGGAGGCACCGGCTGGAGCAACACGGCTGAGGAGTTGGGTGAGAAAGGGGAGGCTGGTGACCACAGCTGCAGCCATGACCTGGCCTGTTGGGTCGTTCCTACAGCCAAGCTCAGCCCGAGTGTCCCAGACCTGGGCCAGTTCTGGGTGAGCAGGACGTGGCCATGGCCCACCTTTGCTGGGAGGCGGGGGGCACTGGAGGTCAAGTGTCCCCTCCGCGTAGGCAGCTGGTGGCTTAGACCGGATGGTGACGTTGACCAGTTTGCCTGTCACCTTGGCGCCTGCCCTTCAGTGAGACTCTGGCAAAGGTGTCCCCGAGATGGGGACAGACGGGCCGGCCTAGCCCTTCCCGAGGGCCCCAGATCAAAGGGCTCCCCAGGCCTGAGGCTGGGGCTGGAGCCGGGGAGGGTGGCCTGAGGTGCCTGCCCACTGTGCCCTCAGCCCCCGGCCCGCAGCCCCAGTGCCCTTGCCTCGCCCCGAGACCTCTCCCCTCATCCCCTCCAACACAGCTGAGCCACCCCAGGAGGGCACTGTATCTTTTGCTTTCTGCCTTATCGCATAGGAAAAATGGGCGCGATGCAAGGTTGTTCCCTGAATAGCCAAATAACCTTAAAAAGGGACAACAAAGTTGAAGGAGGTACATTTCTCAATTTCAAAACCCACTACAAAGCTACAGTAATCAGACAGCGTGATACTGGCGTAAAGACATAGACAATGGAATAGAAATAAGCCTGTGCATGTCTATGGTCAATTGGTTTTCAACAAGGGTGTGGAGACCATTCGCTGAGAGAGAGAATAGTCCCTTCAACAAATGGTGCTGGGATAATGAAGTTAGAGCCCTAGCTCACACCATACACAAAAATTAACTCAAAATGGATCAAAGACCTAAATGGGAAGAGCTAAAGCTATAAAACTCTTAGAAGAAAACAGGGGTCGATCTTCATGACCTTGGATTTGGCGATGAGCTTTTAGCTAGGACACCAAAAGCACAGGCAACAAAAGAAAAAAATTGTTACATTGGACTTCTTCACAACAGTGAGGTCGCAACAGCGAGAGGCCCACGTACCGCAAAAAAAAAAAAAAAAACCACAAGGAAGTACCATTTCATACCCACTAGGATGGATATAATAAAAAAGATGGAAAATAACAAATGTTGGCCAGGACGTGGAGAATTTGGAACTGCCGTACATTGCTGATGGGAATGTAAAATGGTGCAGCCACTGGGCAGAACAGTTTGGTGGGTCCTTAAAAAGAAAAAGAATTACCCTTTGACCTAGCTAGTTTACTCCTAGGTATATATACCCCAAAGAACTGACAACAGGCAGTCAAACAAGAACTTGTACACGAGTGTTCATAGCAGCATCATTCACAGCAGATAAAATGTGGAAACAACCCCAATGTCCACCAGCTAATGAGTGGATAAAGCAAGTGTGGTCTGTCCACACAATGGAGTAGTATTCACCCATGAAAAGGAGTGAGGTGCTGACACAGCCCACAGCCTGGATGAACCTCGAAATCACTGCGCTCAGTGGACGGAGCCGGTCGCAGAAGCCACGCATTGTCTGATTCCTCTATACGAAATGTCTGGAGGAGAGAAATCCACAGGGGCAGAAAGCAGGTTGGTAGTAGCCAGGGGCTGGGGCAGGCGGTGGATGTGGAGTGACTGCCAATAGGCGAGGCTTCCTCCTGGGGTGACGAGAACGTGTTAGAACCAGAGAGAGGTGGTGGTTGCACGACATTGTGAAGGTACCAAACGTCACCGAACTGTATGCTTTAAAATGGTTAATTTTATGCCACGTGAATTTTACATAACCCGCTCCCCACCAGAAAGAACCAGGGCTGTCATTCTTTGTAAGTCTGATTAATTTGAGTGGAGCCTAGGAGCACACCTGGCGTGAGCCATCCTCCTGGGATGTTCTTGTGATAAGCTGTTGTGACAGTTCCTTCCAGAGCGGGGACAGCGAGGAACACCAGAGTTACAGGGAAGGAGGCAAGCGGGCAGTGCGTCCTCCTCTGACTCCAGCCCTGGTGGGGACCTGCATTTGTCAGCTCGAAGGCAGGTCCCCTGGGAGGGAGGGAAGGGGTGGCGAGGGGAAGTGCGTGGCAAGAGCAGCGCTTCTCGAGCTCTGAGTTGTTAGTTTCCCACCTGCTGGGAATGCATCTACCCTTTTACAGCAGACAAGAGCAATGTCGTCGCAATGTCAGGTGCCCATAGAGCCTTCTCCGTGTGCCACTGACGCGTCACCGCCAGGTCAGGAGCCACACGGAGCTCACAACGGGAACTGGCGCGTCCATCCTTCATCCACAGGTGAGTGAGGCTGCTCCCCGACACCCCCCTCCCCTGACCCTCCACCTCGGGCTCCCTGGCTCAGGGACTCCTGGGGAGATAGTCGCCTTCGCTCTGACCAGCACAGGCTGGCCCTCACCTGAGTGTTCACACCCTGCACATGTCCCTCATGCCCTGGTCCAGGCCACGAAGACCCCCGATGTCCTGCTTCTTCATCCTCAGGGGCCTGTCCTGTGGGGATGGGACACACCCCTCAGGACCGCGTTCAGGATGAGGCTCAGAGCGGTGGTTGCCAGCCAGCCTGCTTGCTACCCTCCCGTTGCCTCAGAGAGACCCCCAGCCTCAGGCTCCTTCCCACCCTGCAGAGTCTCTGGAAGGAGCTAGTCTCACCAAATGACCATTTCTACGTCTGCACCTTCAGGCTGTCCAGATTGGGTATTCTGACTTAACTGCAATTGTGGAAAATGCACTTCAAAACCAGAGACCTTGCCAGCCCCCTGCCCACCCCCCGCAGTGGTCAGAAACACCCGGGGACACCAGGCAGGAGCTGGGTTGGGTGCCCCCGGCGCCGGGAGTGCAGTCATGTACGGGGTAGAAGGAGGGCCCGGGATCTTGGGACTTACAGGTGACACGCTTGGTTTGGACAGGTGGGTCCACCTGTCCGAACCAAGGAGGGTCTCCCGCAGGGCCTCGGGTAGGGGGACTGTTTGCTGCAGCCCCTGCTGGAGTGGGCGGAGGTGCTGGGGTGAGAGGTGGCCGAGCAGGCCGAAGCCCGCTGCTGTCAGCCGAGCTGCAGTGAGCGTGACCAACAGCCAGAATCGAAAGCTTCCTAAAACTTTAAAAGATTCTCTAGTAGCGCATGTACACGTGGCTGTTATAACTCCAAATTCAGAAGTGTGTGATGAAAAATAAAGTTCCTGTTCACGCCCCAGATCACACCCTCCATCCAGAGTGTGGAGGTTAACACTGCAGGCATGCCCTTCTAGAACTTTCTCTGGGTCTTAGCTGGGCATCTGAGAGACCCTAATAGTTCAGGTCTATCAGGCATGTTGTTGTGGAGCGTTTTTAACTGAACCCTGAGTCCCGGTGGTCATTTCACATTTGTGTGTCCAGGTCGCCCCGTCCTTTCTGTTTGTTTCCTCTTTATTCTGAAGAGCGGCTGCATTCTCCTCCTATGTAACCACGCCTCTGCTCGAGAGTCCTGTTATTTCAGACAAATCGACATTAAACCCCACCAGTGAGTCTATGTGATCACACGAGTTCTTCTATAGAACAGATGATCAGAAACACGTCTGCTGAGGTATGGGGTGTGCACTTCAATATTTTAAATAAACATGGCCAAATTGTCCTTCTGAAACACCGGGCCAGGTGAAGCCCCTTGTCATGTGCCCACCTGGACGACAGGTGAATCTCACGAGTGTTTCCATCTGTGCTTCCCTAGGACTGGGAGGTTGAGATGTTCTCATAAGTTCGTGGCACCTTGCGTGTTTCCTGGGGCCCATCTATCCGAGCCCTTTGCCATCTCCCACCTTTGTTGTTGGTCTTTCTGTAATGATATCTGAGGAGCTCTCTGTGGATCAAAGACAGGTGTCTCACCTGGAGTCTTCGTTGCAGATTCCACCTCGCCCGCAGCCATGTGAGTCAGTCCACATGAATTCTAACCCACGCAGGTGGCTTCCGGACTCCCACCCTCCCATCTCTGCACAGGTTTCCGTCTGGGCCAAAAGCTCACTGTTTCAAATACCATAGTTTAATAGGACACATATTTCTTAATTTTCAAAATTTCTTGGCTATTCTTTCAAATGTTCTCCTCTGTAAGAACTTTGGGCTCGACCTTAAATCTCATGAATTGCCCTGAATGTGTAGGCTAGTTTTGGGAGAATTGATTTCTTTTCTCAAAATTGAGAATCTTACGTATTTCAAATTTCTCCCTTTATTCAGTTTTTTTTAAAATTTCTTTTCAATGAAGTTTTATAATTTTTATCATGTGGGCCAGCGGTCCTCAACCTTTTTGGCACCAGGGACCAGTTATGTGGAAAACAATTTTTCCATGGGCTGGGGGTGGAGGGATGGTTTCGGGATGACTCAAGGGCATTTGTTGGGCACTTTATTTCTATTATTATTACATTGTAATACATAATGAAATAATTATACAGCTCCCCATAATGCTGACAGGAGGCGGAGCTCAGGCGGTAACGCGAGCCATGAGGAGCGGCTGTAAATACGGATGAAGCTTCGCTCGCTCGCCCCCTGTCCACCTCCTGCTGTGTGGCCCGGTTCCTAGCAGGCGATGGACTGGTAGTGGTCCGTGGCCCGGGGGTGGGGACCCCTGATCTAGGCCTTTTACATTTTATTGGATTTATTTTTAGATTGTTTTGGCTCTTGTGACATTTTTGGCAATGTATTTTCCTCAGTCATGACTTGTACAGGAAAGTTAGTGACTATTGAATGTTGCTTTGTGACCTCACAACTTGACTGAATTATCTAACTAGTTTTAATATTTATATATATATATATATATATTTTTTTTTGGCTGTACTGCGCTGCTTGTGGGATCTTAGTTCCCTGACCAAGGATCGAACCTGGGCCCTCGGCAGTGAAAGTGCCAAGTCTTAACCCCTGGACCCCCAGGGAATTCAGCTTTTCAGTTGGCCCCCTTCTGACTTCTCGATAGCACCTACAGTTAATCATGGCTTGATCTTTTTATTTTCAAATATTTATGGCTTTCAGTTCTGTTTTTAAAGTGTATATATTACTGCCTTGCCTATGATCTCTAGTGTAATACTGGCAAAAGATGAAATGTTGTAAAAATATTGGTGGGACTTCCCTGGTGGTGCAGTGGTTAAGAATCCGCCTGCCAATGCAGGGGACACGAGTTCGATCCCTGGGCCGGGAAGATCCCACATGCCGCAGAGCAACTAAGCACGTGCACCACAACTACTGAGCCTGCGCTCCGGAGCCCGCGAGCCACAACTGCTGAAGCCCGTGTGCCTGGAGCCCATGCTCTGCAAGAGGAGAAGCCACGGTAAGGAGAAGTCCGTGCACCGTGACGAAGGGTAGCCCCCGCTCGCCGCAACTAGAGAAAGCCTGTGCGCAACATCGAAGACCCAGCACAGCCAAAAATAAAAATAAATAAATAACTTTATTAAAAAAATATATTGGTAACGATGGAGACCTTTGTGTGTTCTCCTGACTGTCAGGGGGGTGCTTTTAAAGTTTTACCGTTAATCATGACTTTGGCTGAAGGTTTCTAGAAGAAATCTTTATCACGTTAGGGAGGTTTGCTCCATTCTTTACTTTAGTAGGAAAGGATATGAAATGCTTTCAACACCTTTAAGATGATCCTGTTTTTTCCTCCTCACTTCTTCACACAGTGGGTTATATTTATAGATTCACTGATGCCGAGCCGTCCCTCTGTCCCAGGATTAAACCCTACATGAAATGCAGGCGTTTTCAACCCCATCCTGGCTGTGGTTTGCTGAGTCAGCCCCCAAGCCCTCCGGTTCTGTTGGTCTGGGTGACTTCTCCTGCCCCGGGGCTCCCTGCCGGGCTCGGGGCAGGCGGCCACATCGCTGTGACTGTGGGGTCAGAGGGGCGTCAGTGGCTCTGGCCCCCGTGTACCTCTGGCTGCTGTTCAGCCAGGGTGTGACGGGCAGCACCTGCCGGGCCCGGCCTGCCTTACGCAGCTTCTGGTGCTGCGTGTCCCACAGTCTGGAAAGTTCGCTGTAGAACCCTGGCCCCCTCCTGTCCTGCCCCGGGCTGTCCGTGCTTAGTGTCCCCAGTCATCATCGCCCGTGCTCACGGCGGCGCCGTCCTGCCTTGGGGAGGCAGGTGTGGCCTTTCCGGGGCTGCCTGGAAATGGGTGGAGTCACCCACCCCGGAACCCCCCGGGCCCAGCAGCTGAGACCCAGGGGTCTGCAGCCTCTCCCCGCACATCTTTGTACAGTAGGTCCTTGGGAATTTTGAGCTTGGAGGCGCACGGCTGAGCGCCGTGCCAGGGCTGGAGCCTGCGCCTGACCCTGTGGGCCTGGTGTCCCCAGCAGGCTGGTGCCCCCGGGCAGATCTGCAGAACGGGTCACGTGGTGGAAGTGGAGATGCGCATCCCTTAATCCAGCAGAAACCACTGCTCAAAGCTGTGGACACTTGGCTCCCGGCCCCGTAAGTGGGCTGGTGCCTTGTCATCACACAGAGGCGTGTGGCTCGGCGGCTCCCTGGGGCATGGCACCCGCCCATCTGCAGAGGGCGTAGGCCCTGCAGCATCCCTCCTCCGCTGAGGGCACTGCCTGGGGTCTGCTCACCCAGGAGGCCACCCTTCTATCCTTTGTTTCCCCAGGGAACCCCCAGAGGGCAAGGTGCAGGTCAAGCAGCAGCCCTGATCCTGAGGCCCTCATCCTTCCCCAGACCCCACCGTGGTAGAGCAGCCCCTCCCTGTTAGCCCCCGGAGCACGGAGCAGAGGCCCCCGAGGCCCTCTGGGCCCTGTGGGTGGTGTCAGCAAGTCTGTCTGTCCTGGCACACAGAGTCAGGAGACGGTATTGGGTCCCTAGCCTCTGAAGTGGACGGGCAGGGCAGAGGGCGGCAGCTCACAACCCAGGACCCCTCACCGGCCGTCCCGCTTCCGCCCACAGCTGGGGTCTGGCCCGCCGGCTCCCGGGTACCGGCCCTCAGGCCTGGCAGCCCTGGGGAGGGGCTCTCGGCAGGGATCACCTGGCCACCTGTGGCCTGGCCGGCTCCCAGATCCCTGCAGAGACAGCACCTTGTGGACGGATCAAAAATAAAACGATAAAGTAGAAAATGACCAAACTCGGGGAGAGGCTCTGCGAGGCTGCTGGACCCGACGTCGATTCTCCAAACGAGAATTTGATGACGCGGCAGAAGCGGCGCACAGGCCGGGTTTCCCCTGAAATGCGCAGTGGTTTGGCGTCTTGTTTTTTTTTCTTCTTTAAATTACAGGAGGAAGGAGAGCTTGGCAAAGTATAGTTTGGGACTTGCCAAGCCCAAACTATTTGAAAAGAAGAAAAATCACAAGATTTTTGCCCAAACTCTAAAAAGACTTTGATTCTGTTTGAAATTGAGGTCTGTGCAGATGGCCCGCTGGGCGGAGGTGGAGCCTTGGCCCGGCCCCCCGTGTGGCTGCAGTGTGGCCCTGGAAGGTGACCTCAGTAGGCGGACCCCGCTGTGCCGTTCTCCAGCTAGGGAACCTGAGTCCCAGAGGGCTGGTGGCCAGAGCTTGTTTAGATGTTTCAGACCCTTCTCCATCTTCACTGCCCTGCCAGCACAGCCGTTTGTGTTCAGAGGAGCAAGTGGGTGACCTCCAGCACCTCCTCCACATGTCGGGGGCCCCCCGGGACAGCAGGACCAGTCTCCCCGCAGCAGCTCTGGGAGGTGGGGTCCAGAGTTTACCCGGCACAGGCGGGAGGGAAAATCCACACAAGACTGTTTCTGACATCAGTGACAAGTCTGCGGTCCCTGAGACCAGCCTCACGTTCTGTAATTCACTAGAAAGCCTCTCAGGACACACCCGAGCTGCTACACTCAGGGTTATGGTGTTTCCCGGGAAAGGAGACATGTTAAAGGCAGCCATGGGGAGAAGCTGAGCGCAGAACCTGGGAGAAACGCCAGACAGGAAGCTTCCACTGTCCTCTCTTGGAGGTAGGACGGCCGGCCTCCCCACATCCACGTGAGATCAGGGCCTGGAGCACAGCCAGTCGTGGGCTCACTGCAGCCGAGTCTGGAGCTGCTCCGGGAGCTCCGCTACGGGAGCACAATTCATCGATTGATTCAGGATTGGCCAAGTGGCTGACCTCAGCGTCCAGCCCCTCCTGAGGTCAATTGGTACCACATGACCCCAAGACTGCACCTCACATCACATTTGTCACCGAGGTCGCCAGGTGAACAAAGACACCCCCACTAGGTGGTACCTTCCAAGGGCTCAGGGCTCACCTCCTGGAAGCCAGGGCCGTGGCCAGACCTGCTACCCGGGCCTGCGCTGGGGCACATCTGAGGGATTCCTGTCCGGACCAGCATGCTTTTTCCGGAGGCATCTCCGCCTCCTGTGTCTTTCCATCTTGTCACCCCAATCCTTCTCTGGGGCCACCCTCCAAGGGGTTCCCTGGATGGGGAGTGGGGAACAGACCCCTGGGGGCCTGCGTGCGGGGGGCTCCAAAGCCCCAGGGGTCTTGCTGGTTTGGGGTTGGCCTATCTTTAGGACTGGCCGTGGCGTCCAACTCTGCATCCGCGGGGCGGCGGGCAGGCAGCATCCCCTACGCCCTGAGACCACCACAGCCAGCCCTCCTACCCAGGGTCCCAAATGCACAGTGATGGAGGTGGGGCTCAGCCTCAGGAGAATGGCCTGGAGCCCCACCCCAGGTCGGCGCAGGGCGGGGGAGGAGGAGGCCACCAACAGCTCCCTGACGCCACCCCGCTTCTGGAGAAAGAATGGGAGCGGTGAAGCAGACTGTTCCGGAATCTTCCAGAAGAGAGGCCCCATCAACCCTGGGTGATTGATGACAGACCTGGGGCTGCCCTGCCAGCGATCGATGCCGGGAGAGGGGCCGGGCTGCCTGGCCCGGCTGCAGGGGCCTCCCTGCCAGGTCCCTCTCCCACCCTGGCCCAAAGCGCCAGACCCAGACAGGGAGAGGCTGAGGCCACAGGGGTTGTGGGGCTGCGCCCAACTGGCTTTGCCCTTGACCGGCCCGGCCTCTTCCTCCCCTGGCTGCACTGCCTCCTTCGGGGCGTTCATGAGGCTTGGCTCCGTCAGTGGTTGGCAAACTTTACTTTTAGCGGAAGATGCTTAATTGACAGGAGAGCTTACCTGGACCCCAGCTCAGTCTGTAAAACGGACAGCTCTCGGGCTGTTGCAGGAAGGAGGCCCTCACCCCGCCCTCGCAGCCCCGCCGTGCCAGAGAGCTGGAACCAACAGCACCTTTATCATCAGTCAGGGGATGTCTGGGGGCCTGCCCGGGTCACGGGCGTCACCTCCGTTACTGAAGCCAGCTGACTCGGATGCTGGCCCGTCTACAGCCGGCTTCCCAGCAGCACCTAGATTCCTGTGCGATTGGGTCACTGGCACCAAAGCTCAGCTGAGGGTCCCGTAAACTGACCACTGCCCTCGGGACGCCCAGGCTCTGGAGCAGCAGGACCACCTGCAGACGCCTCTGCTCTCCACAGCCATGGCGTCCCCGCTTACTGAGACCGCAGGACCGGGGGAGGACTGGGCACACCCTGGCCCCATGCTTGTTCGGGGCTCTGCCCGGGACCCTCGCCCCACCGGGCCCTCCTCCAGGAGCCTCAGCTCTCACACGGGGGAGCAGTCCCCGGTGATAACAGAGAGAGAAGGGATGGGTGGAGGTCCATGCAAGTCCCTGCTGGCCCAGGACGTGTCTTGAGAGCCTCTCCCTGGCACGGTGGAGTGACCTGGGGCTCACCCCACACTGGACCCAAAGGCCCACGGCCCCCAGAGGGCTCTGAACCTCGAAACCTGCCCATGGCAGACATCCCAGGGCAGAGGCCTGTGTGTCGTCGCCTTCCACGTGAGGCCACCACCTGGTCACATGGCTGGTCAGGCGAGGGCAAGGCTGGGGTGCAGGGTTCAGACTCAGCCCGAGTCCCTCCAGCCGCTGCCCACCCTGCCGAACGCGAGGGAGCCAAGCTCTGCTCTCGTGGGCCCCTCCCTCTTCCCTCTTGGACCCGGCATCCATCCCTGGTGAGCTGGTCTCGGCCTCTCCCTGAGCTTCTCCCGCCCTGGGGGCTGGCGAGCAGATGCAGCTGGGCCTCAGTTCTCTCTGCGTCCCGGTGGGAAGGGGAGAGTCTGCAGGGCGAGGACAGTGCCTGTGACTCCGAGGTCTCGTGGGGACGACTGCTATGACCTCGTGGCCCCTGGGCCCTTGGGAACTCGATGGTGAGAAGGGCTGCAGCAAGGCTCTGAACTCCAGGGGGTTCCTGAGATAGCCCCCCCCCCCTCACACACGCAGGAGACGCGGATACAGGCCACATCCTGCGTGGGAGGTGGGGGTTGGCCACGCCGTGAGGAGAAGGGCTGGGCGGCAGGCCAGGGCCCTCAGGAGACTGTCCGAGGCTGGGCCCCAAAGCCAGGACCTGCGCTCGGTGGGAATCAGGGGTGGCTGCTGCTGTGGGAGACGCCCTCCCCGCTGGGGCCCACCTTCCCGCCTGCCCACCCTCCCCTCCACAGCCTGCGGCCTGGAGAGAAGGAGCGGCCAACCCGTGTCTCATACGTGACGGCCGTGAGGCTGGGGCGAGGGGCGCTCCGGTGGGCAGCCCAGGAAGACCTCTGGTGAGGCAGGCTGCCTTCCCTCCGTCAGGTTGCAGAGAACCGTACCCAGCGGGGGACGAGGAAGGGGAGGAATGTGGGAGGACAGGGGCGCCCCCGTGGGGTGCTGACGGGGGAGGTAGGCACACGTGGCCACCGTGGAGGGTCTGGGATGCCATGGCCCTCGTGTGGCCTCGGAGCATGGCGGACTCCAGTGGGGCTCAGTGCCCTGCTCCCCCAACCCCTCCCGGCTGGCCTGGGACCTGCAGCTGGACAAGAAGGTCTGAACAGGCCACAGTCTCCCAGGGCAGGGCCCGTGGGCCCTTTGTCCCTCCCGGGTCTGACCTGCCCTTCGCCTCCCGGAAGGGCCACCCCTCTTTCTCCAGCCAGGAGCACCGTGTAGAGCTGTGTGGGGGGTCTGTGGAGAAGGTCTCTGGGTGGACCTGGGGGGGGTGCGGACCAGAGCCGGGGGGCTAGAAATGCAGCTTGGAGGCAGCGGGGTAGGGCCGGGGGTTGGGGGTCATGGAGGCTAGTGCCCCTGAGCGCCTGAAGGTCAACAAGCGGGGACAGCGTCCCAGCACTAAGCTGTGCACAGGTGTCCACTGTTGAGCAGGGCCGTCCCCTCGTGCTGCACAGCCTCAGCCTTTGCTGCGTTTCCAGAGAAGGTGAACAGACCCCTCCCCTCCACGGGGCAGCATCTCAGCTCTCCCAGTCCTGCCAGAGTGTCTGGGCCCCAAGCCGCGTCTTATGCACCCCACTTGCCCTGCCTTCTCCTGGGGTCGGATGGTGGTGGGGAGATGCCAGCTAACAGACCCTTCGGGGGCACCCTGGGAGGGGCAGGAGGTTACAGGGGGACCACGAGGATGGCCTGGACAGAATTGGGGTCCCTGGTTCCCAGGTCTCTGCTTCCCACAACAGAGACGGGCTGGGGTTCCTGGGCCCAAGGGCAAAACGTGTGCATGTGGCCCCAGGGCCAGCCGGGCCCAAGGTGGCTGCAAGGAGGGAAGAAAGGGGGTGGGAGAGGAAAGAGTGGGTGGGAGAGTACTGCTCTGTCTCTGGAGATGAGGAGAGCTGGTTCCTGCCCTGGGGGGCCAGTGAGGTGAGCCCAGGAGCGCCACTAGGATGGGTGGCAGAAGGCGGGGCAGTGGGCAGGTTGGGGAGCTCGAGGGGGAACTGGGGACCTTCCATTGTTTCTTTACCGGTTCATTCTTTCTTTCATTCATTCATCCAGCATTATCTGATTCCTGCTCTGTGCCAGGTGCTGTGAACCCCAGGAGAGTCCCCCAGCAGGAACCTGCTCTCCCCAGGAACCACTAAGCATTATTTAAAACGTATACAGGTAGCGTTTCTGAGTAAACAGTAAATCCCCTGGTCAGAGTTCAGAGGTGCCAGGGCTTGTGCAGGGCCACGGCTCCTTCCGCTGGTGTCCCCCCACCTGGAGTCCCCTTGAGGGTTTGTGCGTCTGTAGTGGGGCACACCTAGACCTGGACTTGCAGCCAGGACACACACACGTGGAGCTGTGCACACGGCTGCCCCAATTGCGGTTCCCTGCACACTTTCGCCCCAGTGCGCGGTATGTCCCGTGCGCACGGAGACGTGTGGACATGCGGGTGTTCCCGTTTTTTGGGCCCAGAGCCCTCAGCCCCAGGTCATTTCACAGGCACACAGGGCTGGCAGAGGGATTCCCTCCTGACGGGCAGGGTGGAACTTTGGGCCGAGGTTTCACCGTGACACCCCCTGGATAGAGGATGCAGAAAGGAAAGAGCATGCAAACTGCTTCTCAGTTGCTGTCGTTTTTCTTCAACTTTTATCTTGAAGTGATTGCAGACTTACTGAAGAGTTCCAGGAGGCCCTTCACCCCGCTGCGCCCGGGGCTGACATGCTGCAAGGTACAGCACCTTTGTCCACACTGACACTTACCCTGGTGGATCCTACTGACTAAACGGCACACACAGGACATGCTCCCCGGGACGGAACATGCTGGGCCTCCAGGGTTCCCTCTGCTGCCTTCCCTCCTTCGCCCCACGGTATCCAGTGCAGGGTGTACGTGCAGTCCCACCCCACTCCCAAAGGCAGCACTCCCAGCCTCATTTTTGGTGTCCCGAAGGCAGGCTGGTCACTGTCTTCTGAGGCAGAGGACACCTGCCTGGCATCAGACAGAATCAGGGGCACAGGTGGTTTCTCCCGGCCCACCTGCCCCTCCATCGCCACCGGATGGGCACCCCGTGCCCTGCGCCACAGAGCGGCTCTCCAAGCCCCCTGGGCGGCTCCCAGGACTCAGCGGGCCCCAAGCAATCATGACCCCTGTGTCAGGACTCCCGGGGCTTCCAAACCGCCACGTCAGCCCCATGGGGTCCTGAGAACTTGTCAAAATGCTGCTGATTTCTGCTTCCCAGCTTGGGGGCAGCTGTACATCTTGTCGGCTGGATTTCAGCTCCCGGGGCTGTCCTTCCACCTCAGCTCCTCCAGTGGCCCCAAAATGATGATTCTGAAGCCTTATTCATGTCACGGTGGGAGTGACGTTCTCTTGTCGCTTCTTCCATCCTAAGCAGAAGAAAAGTCCCCCTAAGCAGCTACTTTGTACCATGTTTTTACGGCTTCAGATTTTGTCTTGTGTAGAGAGGCCCTCCTTACCCTGAGATAAGGAAATGTAATGGTCTCCCACGGATCCTTTGAACATTCATGCTTTCATTGTATTTATATCTTTGACTTTTCTGGTGTCAAATGTGAGATCTATATCTAAGCTTTCCCCCAGCCAGCTCTAGGTGTCCCAACATCGCCTATCATACACCTAACAACCCAGGTCTCCCCACACAGGACGTGGTCCGCGTGTTTGGGTTGATACCAGGAACGCCTCGTCCAGCATTTATCCACTTACACGCGTGACGGTACCACCTGATTGTAATTACGATGCTTTACTTTAAACTTTTCCTTTTCTATTTAAAGTGTCTTCTTGGTGTTTTTATTGGAATCACATTAATGTTTTAGATGAAGCTCTGGAGAACTGACATCTTTATGATGTTGAATCTGTCTACGCAAGGGCATAGTCTGACTTTTTATTCATTCAAAACATATCTGCGTAAAAATTTCCTTCATGTAGAGTTTATTCCTCAGGATTTTATCAGGCTTGTTGCTATTTCAAGCGGGATCTTCTCTTCTATCTTCTACAATTTATTATTAGGGGTATTGATGAAAGCTACAGGTTTCTATATATTATTTTTGTACTTAGTCATCATGCAGAATTCTCCTTTGGCTTATAACAATGTTTAGTTGATTTTATTTGTTTTTCCAAGTATGCAATCATATACTCTGAAAATAGTGTTAATTTTACCTTTCTTTTTTCAGTTCGAATGCCCCTGGTTTCTTTCCTTTTCTCACCTGTGCAGCAATGCCAAACATTAGGACGGATGGTGGGTTTGTCTGGCTTTGGTCTTAGGGACAAAGATATCTATATTTCCCCATCAAGCATGATGCTTGTGTGGGGCGGAGGTGTCTTTATCATGTGAGGGAGGTTTCCACCTATTTCTATTTCGTTACCTTTTTAAACTTTAAATGAGAATGAATGCTGCATTTCATGAAACATCTTCATCAAATCCACGAATTGCATCAGTAACTGCCCTCTGAAATAGGCCCTGCTTCTCATAGAGTCTGATGCCCCCGAAGTGCGAACAGGCTAGAACCTGTTTGCTCGCATGTCACTCAGGAGTTTTGCACAGGTCTACATAGAAGAGATCCATCTTTATGTACAATATACGTTGGGTTTTGACATCAGTATCACGTTTACCTTGGATACAATCAGAACCTGTCTGCGTCTGTGCTCTAACGCTGTGTGAATGATGTTGGAACGATCTGTTTTTCTTGGAGGGGGTTGGGCAGAATTTCTTGGTCACACTGCCTGGGTCTCGTACTGTTTTGGAACATAGCTGCTTGACACACTTCTCCTTTTCTTTTGGCAATTGTTCTATTTAGGTCTCTCCCTCACCCTTGTTCGTTTTAGCAAATTATGTTTCCTAGGATAGGGCTCATGTTATCCATTTTCCACATTTATTTGCATAGAGTTTGAGGAGGTAGCAAGTGACTTCTCCTTGCTGGGACTGCAGGGCCGCTGCTCTCAAGTGGCCGCGCTCCTGGAAGGTTCCTCTTTAAAAGTAGAAGGACTCGTCTGAGGTGGGGAGACGGGGGTCTCGTGCACTGCCGGTGGGGGAGTGAAACGGCTGCAGCCACTTTGGAAAAGTCCGGTAGTTCATTCAAAGGTTAAACATAGAGCTACCACATGAGCCGGCAATTCCACTCCACTCGAGTATATACTCAGGAGACGTGAAGTCACATGTTCCTACGGAAGCTCGTACGTGGGTGATAACAGCAGCATTACTCACCGCAGCCGGAAGGTGGAAACAACGCAAGAGTCCCGTGACGGATGGACGGACGAACACAGCGCGGTCTGTCCATACAATGGAATATTATTCGGCCACAAAAAGGACTGGAGTTCTGATCCGCGTTACAACATGATGAACCTGGAAAGCGTTACGCTAAGTGAAAGAAGCCAGTCGCACGAGACCACATGTTATGCGATTCCATTTACATGAAGTCTCCACAACAGGCAAATCTAAGGAGACGGGGAGCAGATTGTGGCTGCCGAGGGCCGGGGGGTGGGGAGTGTGTGGAGCGGCTGCGAATGGGCACGAGGTTTCTTTGGGGGAGGCTGACAGTGTCCTACAGTTACACGGTGGTATTGGTTGCACAACTCTGTGGGTATGTTACGGTATGTAAATTATAGCTCAATAAAGCCATTAAAATCGGGGGTGGGGGGGAGAGTAAACAGCCTCAGCACACGTTCTTATCATCCTGACAGGCAGAGACAAGCCGGGGGCAGAGGGTGTAAGGGCTCATTTGAAACAAAGTGCCTTGTGCCCCACTAGGAACCTTGAGGGAAATGGACTCAAAGTGGCGTTTTGGAGACAAATCTCGTAACATAATTTATTGAAAATTCAAACGAATATACAGAGAGGCAGGCCCATCGTAATCCTCCACCCTCAGCCCTGCACCTCAGGTTTCAACTTCGTTAACGGTGTGACGGGCAGACTTTCAGATACTCAGAAGGCTGCATTCTGGGGTTTCTCAACCTTGGCACTGTCGACGTTCTCTGTGTAGGGACGACCCGTGCTTCACGGGGTGGTGAGCAGATCCCCTGCCCTCCGCCCAGCAGACGCCAGGAGCACCCGAGTCGTGACAGTCACACGTGTCACATCGTGACATCCACAGCTGTCTGGACACGTGGCCGTGTCCCCAGGTTGTGCGAGCCAGGTGGGAACCCGTCCCTGGCTGAGAGCTGCTGCTACGTCCTAACACAACTGAGATCTTGCTGTAACTTCTGGAACCAAGGGGCAGCTTCCTCTGGAGACGTGCACTGGCCGAGCCTACCCCACCCTACGGGGGGACCGTTTATTCACTCTACCAGCCAGGTTCCGGTGGCTTTTCTGCTAGTTTTTCACCATTATGACAAAGGTTCCTGCCATATGCATCCTTGCACAACTATTTCCTTAGAAAAAAATTCTCAGAAATGCAGGGTCAGAGGTCTGCATATTTGAACTTTGGACGCACGTTTCCAGAAGTCCTCCAGGAAGTCTGTCACGGCTCCCAGCCTGTGGAGGTACTCTGGGCAAGCATTAGTAACTGTGCGTAGCCAGTCTGAAGTTTGGTTACCTTATTCAAGAGAGAAAACACAGTATCTGACAGAAAAGAGCAGTTTCATAGCAAGAGATCCCATTGGGTGTTAAAACACCATTTTGTAAATCTCTTCTCGAATCTTTTCCGTCTTCGATATGGGGAATTGTTTCCCACCTCTCAGACGCTTTAATTACTCAGGGTTACTTCGACTTTGTGTGTTTTGGAAATAGCTCTCATTTTAATCTTCCTCGAAAACGGCGCACAGAGAAATCTTATCAGCTCGACGCGCGGCTCCTGAGTGCCCAAGGTGCACCGCCTCGTGAGGGCTCCACGTTTTGGAAGGAAGTTTATAACAGAGCCAAGGACATCATGGTACGATTCTTCTCCCTCCCCAGTTGTACCTCAGGTGCTCGCTCTGTCGTGTCCCAGCCGTGGTTGTGCACGCGGGGGGCTCACACGCACAGCGCTGCGTCCACGCTGCCCGTTCCCTCCAGGTGCTGCCCACTGGCTCCCCCTTTCCTGAGAGCTGGGGCGAGAGGGGGGGTGGAGGCTGGGATGCTGAGCCAGCCCAGGACAAGGGATGCCCTCTGCGGAGGCTGCAAAGAGGCAGGAGGGCGGGGAGACCAGGAAGGACGGGTGAAGGTGGGCTCGCGTGGGTGTGAGCCCTGAAAGGTGAGGCTGAGGGTGAGGGGTTCTGGAAGAGGGGAGACCCAGGTGTGCGGGGTGGGGGGCTGCATTTTCGGGGAGCTCCTTCTCCTCGGCCTGGGGCCCCTGCCTTGCCCACAGAGGGCCCCTGGGGTGTGAGGGGTGGAGCCCGCTTTTGCTGGGGAGACTCTGCCTGAGCCACTTGGCTCGTCTGACCCCCCGGCTCTGATTAACGCCTGTGCCCAGGGCGGCCTCTGGGAGGCAGCCAGGCCCCCTGCCCACGGGCTCCGGGCTGTACCGCGGGCCGGCGCCTCGGGGTCCCTGACTGAGGGTGGGGATGTGTCCCTCGTGGTCCAGGAGGCCGTGCAGGTGCAGAGTGGGAGCCTGTGTCCATCTGCGGTGGGCGCCCTTGCAGAGCTGGGGTGTGCCCGGACTCTAGGTGCCTAGTCAGCCTCCCGGCCGTCAGAAACCATGCTGAGCTGCCCCCTGCGCCCACCCCCGGCCCCCCCAGCCCTCTCTGGCCTTGAACTTACGCTCACTTTTCCTGAGGTGTGAAATTGACGTGTCCCGTGGGTGAGTTTTCACAAGCAGGAAACACCCGTGAGACCAGCACCCAGATTGAGTTGCTAAACACAGCTGAGCCCTTCCCAGGCACGCCCCGCCCCCCGCGGGTGATGCCGCCCCGGCCCCCAGGGGTGTGCGCCGCTCTCTGGGCTGCACTTACTTAGGGGAAGCAAATAGCACCAGCTCTCGGGCTTCCCTGGTGGCGCAGTGGTTAAGAATCCACCTGCCAATGCAGGAGACACGGGTTCGAGCCCTGGTCCGGGAAGATGCCACATGCCGCGGAGCAACTAAGCCTGTGAGCCACAACTACTGAGCCTGCGCTCTAGAGCCCAAGAGCCACAACTACTGAAGCCCGCACGCCTAGAGCCCGTGCTCTGCAACAAGAGAAGCCACTGCAATGGGAAGCCCGCGCACCACAACGAAGAGGAGGCCCCACTCACTGCAACTAGATAAAGCCCGTGCGCAGCAACGAAGACCCAGTGCAGCCAAAAATAAACAAATAAAATAAATAAATTAAAAACAAACAGCACCGGCTTTTGGCTTCTCCTCCGTCTCACCTACTCTGACAAATCCCACCAGGTCAGTGGCTAAAACAACACGCTTTCGCTCTCTCCCAGTTCTGGAGGTCAGGGGTCTGCAGGACTGGTTCCTTCTGGAAGCTCCAGGGGAGAATCCGTTCCTGGCCGTTTCCAGTTTCTAGAGGCACCTGCATCCCTTGGCTCGTGGCCTCCTCACCCCACGTCTGATTCCTTCTCTGACCCAGCGGCCTCCCTCTTACAAGGACCCACATGGTAACAGTGGGACCTCAAGGACCTCCACTTAATCCCATTGGCAATGTCCTTTCTCCAGTAAGGGGCCACAGTCACAGGTTCTGGGGCTTAGGACGCGCGTGTCTCAGGGGCAGTATCCTGTCACCCTTGGGGGCTGCTACCAGTGTCTTCTTGCCCCTGCACGGGGGACACGCGTGCTGCTGTCTGCTGGCGACACCCTGCGGGTAGAACGGCTGGATCAAAGCCCTGTGTATGTTCAGCTCCCAGACCTGAGCCTCTCTAAGGCTGGAGGCTGGGACTCTGGCGCCCAGACATCCTGCTGCCCAGGCCTCTGCCCCTCCCGGTGTCCCCTCCCTCCCAGCCCTTCCACACCCCCAGGGTTAGCCTCTGGCCTCCCTGCTGCGCACAAGGCAGGGCGTCCAGGTGGCAGGTGATTGCCCTGCCCTGGGCAGTCAGACAGAGGCCCAGGACTCACCCAGCCAGGGACCCCAGCCACCTCAGGTCCTTGTCTACAGATGAGGGGCCGTGGGCGGGGGTCTCAGAGACCCTTGGGTGCTGCAGTCAGACGAGCACGTGTTGTGCGCCTGTGGCTGTCCCCACGTGGCCGTGTGTGTGTGTGTGTGTGTGTGTGTGTGTGTGTGTGTGTGGTCAGGGCTGGGGAGCGTCCACATCCACACACACGGGGCCCCTCCGGGGCAGGCACAGGGTCCCCTGGCCACTCCCTGAAACGTGTACTTGAGGCCCCGCGTGTGCTCCTGGGAGCGTCCACTCAGACGGGCTGGCAACCCACCCGCTGCCCCGCCCCAGCAGTGGCTCAGCGCCCTGAGGAAGCACGCGCCCCCCGCCCCAGGGAGGGTCTCTGCACCTCCTCCAGCCTGTGGGCCTGAGCAGGGGTGGTGCTGGGGGCTGGGCGCCCTCCCTCTGGGGGGCAGGCTCGTTGCCTGACAGCAGCCAAGCTCTTGCAGGGCAGCTCAGCCCCCGCTGCAGTCTTTCTCCCTCACCCGCAGCCCGGCCCCTTTGACGCCTGCGTCCTAGGTCTGGCCGGGCGGGGCCCTGTCTGGGCAGGCACGACAGCCCTACCTTCGGGCTGTGGGTCCGGAGGGCAGGGGTGTGGATGCAGCCCTGCAGGGACCAGGGCTGGGCCTCCTGCCCGTTGCCTGGCCTTAGCCTCCGCTCCCACCAATTCAGACCCTCATCTCCTCTGATCTCGGGTCCCTCCACCCGCTGCCCTCGGTCCTCAGATGGAGAAACGGAGGCCAAAAAGGGAACTCACGTGTGGAGAGTGGGCAAGGGGCCTGGGGCAGGGGTCTCCGGCTCCTGTGGCCTCACCTGGGGGACAGCACGCCTGGTCCTTCCTGCCACTCCCTCTCCTCTCCTGTCCGCGAGGCCAGCCGTCCGGGCGGTGCCCAAGCACGGCTTGTACCAGGAAGGGGAGCATCTCACGGAGTGTGGTGTCCACTGAAGCCAGGTGCCGGGCCCTGGAGGGAGGAGCTGCAGGCGCTGGCGTCTCGTCGAGCTTCCAACTCTGAGTAGTGCTGGAAGTGAGACTGTCCCCTGAGTGGGGCCACCCTCCCCAGGGGGTTGGCGGGTATCAGTGTCTGCTGTCCAAACCGGCCTGGTCACCCCTCATCTTCCAGACCAGGCTCCTTGGACCTGGGCCATCCTCGGAGCCACGGCCCTGAGAAAGGAGGCAGGGACAGCGGTCTCAGCCCCACGGCCCGTGCAGCTGGCCGTGCCCCGCGGCTGTGCGGTGGCCAGAGCCTCGGGGGGCCGGGAGGCCGGCACGTGCCGTGACCACTTTGTCGCAGCAGGGCGTTCGGAGGGTGTGAACGAGGGCTCCGTCCTCAAGCCCAGGACACAGGGCCGGCCTGGCCAGGTCCCGCTTCATCACGCCCTGGCTGCCCTGTGTTGGGAGGTCGGGGGACACTTCTATGGCTCAGGGTTTGGGAGGTGGGTCTGAGTCTCCTCCCATTTCTGTGTCTCTGTGCTTCCACATGTGTGTTAGCGGTGACGTGAAATGCAACATTTAAACTTCTGGAAGGACTTCTAAAGTACTTCATAAAATTAAAGAAACTGGGAGACAAAGAAGTTAGATTAGAAAACCCACATGTTCTAATAAACATGTGTATTTCAGAAAACTAGTCAGCAGAATGAGGTCACTGCCAGTGGGAAAGGACACTGCGGCCTGTAGGAACTGTAGGCAGTGGGTCCTACAGGGAGAGTCACACCGTGTTTCAGCAACAGGGACGGACGCAGGCAGAGTCCACACAGGAGGAGTGCCAGCGGCCGTCAGCGTGAGAAATGGTGCAGTCTCATTTTTAACTAGAATCATCACAGATATTCCAAATTGTATTAACGGCGATTTCTGGAGGCTTTTTTTTTTTTTTTTGCGGTATGTGGGCCTCTCACTGTTGTGGCCTCTCCCATTGCGGAGCACAGGCTCCGGACCCGCAGGCTCAGCGGCCATGGCTCACGGGCCCAGCCGCTCCGCAGCATGTGGGATCTTCCCGGACCGGGGCACGAACCCGTGTCCTCTGCATCGGCAGGCGGACTCTCAACCTCTGCGCCACCAGGGAAGCCCTCTGGAGGCTTTTAATCTTTTTCTCTGCTATTATACATTTTTGCAATTTCTATATTTCCTGTATTTGCTTTAAAACCAGAGAAAGGAGGTGGGGCACATGTGGGGCGAGGTGTATCCGCCTGTCCCCCGGCACCGTCTGAGCTGCGAGTCTGTGGACCAAAGGGCCTGGGAACGTGTGGGGAGCACCTCCTGTGGGCCAGGTGTGATCACACGTGGGCTCAGGCCCAGAATCCCACCCGGGGCTCCGAAGCCCGAGCCCCTTCTGCCACTGTTACCCACAGATTCTCACACTCCTGCGTGTCCCTCAGACTTAGGATCACCCTCGTCCTGCGGAGCCTGTGTGTCTAAGGCCGGACGTGGCCTGGCCAAGGGGACCCCGAGGTACTGAGACCCCGACTCTAGCTGCGTCTTCCCCCTGGCGTGCACTCGGCCAAGAGCTGGGGTCCACAGTCCCGGGCTGGGCTGGCCCCTCTCCTGGCTGTGGCTCGCTGACAAGTCGCAGGACCTGAACTTCCCTTTCCTCCTCTGTAGAAGCAGTTGGTAACATCCACTGTCTCGGGAGGTAGTGGCAATTGGATGATGTGTACAAGTGAGAAAAGGGGGTGCCATGCCTGGCCTGGGGTCAGGGCTTCTCAGACAGTGAATCCATTAGGAATTGCACGTGGCTGCTAGTAACGGACCTCTGACTACAGTGACAAAAACATTCGGAGATGATTTTCTCAAGCAGAAGCTGGGGATCGTGTGGCAGTTCCAAGGTCTCATCAGCGGCCAGGGCTCCTCTGCGGGGCTGCTCTGCCATCCTGAGCACAGAGCTTCCAGGCTCGTGGCTGCCCCATGGTTGAAAACGGCTGCTGGGGCTCCGTCCTTCATGCCTGCATTCCAGGTAAGAGGAAGGGACGGGCCCAGGGCAATGGGGGCCTTCTGGGTTGAGCTGGCCTTCTCTCTGGAGCTCTCCTGGAAGCCCTTCGGCATGACTTTTGCTCCCATCTTGTTGGGTCCCTCGAGCTGCAAGGAGGCTGGGAGCTGCCTTTACGTTGCTGCCCCATAAAATCAGAGTGCTATACTGAGGGTGGAGGGAGGGTGGGTGTGGGGGGCAGCGAGCAGCGTCTGTACAGCTGCTATTATCACCTGCGAGGCGCCCCACGCGGCTCTGGGCGTGGCGGGCTGTCAGGACTCTGAGGGACGCGGTGGGTGCAGCCTGCCAGGATGGTGGTGGCTTCCCGGGGCCACGGGTGCTGGGGAGGGAGCGGGGCTTTGCACACAGCGACTCCTTTAGTCCTCACTAGATCCCGAGAGCCAGCAGCGCTGTCCGCTGCGTGACACAGCTGGGATTTGGAGAGGTCCAGCTTCTGGCCTGAGCCATCCACCTGGAAAGTGATGAGCTGGCATCTCCCCAGCCGGCCTGACACCATGTGCAGCTCTCGCCACAGCCTCCCTGCCCCCTCTGCCCACTGTTGACCATGACCACGGCTCTGAAGAGGGGCTCTCAGCAGAGTCCCAGCCTGGCTGCCCCCACCCCTCGGCAGACTTGGAGGGGACATTGGGCGAGTCTGTCTCCCCTTCTGGGCCCCAGGCAAAGGTGGGGCCTGAGGCCACCAGCTCTCCTGCCCCTGCGGGGTGGGCCTCTGGGGAGCAGGCCCCGGCTGGAGCTCCTGGCTCCCAGGGGCTGAGCAGAGGTGGCTGGAGGACAGTGCCTGGGTCTCCTAGGGGTCTGTGGAGGACTGAGCGGCCGGGGCTGGAGGGCTTGTTAGGAGGACATCTGGACACAAGTGGAGGGGAGTGCCTGCCTGGCCTGCCTGCCCGAGGTCTCACAGGGCGCGCACGGAGCGGGCCCGGGGCTACGTGATGTGGGCCATGCCCTGGCCTGGCTGGCCCGGCCCTGACCCTCGGGGAACCTGTCTTTTGGCCCTGGCTCCCCGACGTCCCTCAGCAGAGCTGGCCCCGCGCGCTCTGAGCCTCCCCACCCAGCCTCTCCTGCGCCCCGGGCGATGCCAGGCCTCCACCGGTGGTGTCCCTTCAGCGCTGCAGTGCTGTGTGTGTTTCTGTGCCCCTGTCTGTTGTAGAAGTGACACAAACACGGCTACAGAACATCTGGAAAAGACAGAAGAGAAAAACAAGCAGCCTGGCACCAGCAGGGCTGCCCTGGGGGGTATTTTTACCACTGGGCCTTCGCCCTGACAAGGCTCCTTTATTCTGCTCCTGCGGGTGACGGGCCCAGCACGGCTCCGAGGGCTCCTTCCTCAGCGTCGGTGGACAGAGCCCAGGACCCATCCAGGTCTGGCTGGTCACACCCTATTTTTAGTAGCTCGCGGGGAGCTGGGGCTTCAGGGAGTGAATGTGAGCGATGGGCTGGAATCCCCCAAGTGGTTCAAGATGTCAGGGGGTTAGGGAGGGACGCGGGGCTGGCATTTCCTGTGCTTGCTTTGAAGATGTGCAAACAAAGGATGGACTGTGGGCGCGGGCAGAGGGCCCTGAGCCTGTCTGGCCTCTGAGCTGGAATGGGCAGGGCAGGGGAGGAGCTGCGCACCCAGGAAGGGCCTGGTGGGGACCAGCAGGCGGGACGTTGCCCTGTGAGGCCTTCGGGCGGGGAGCCCCGGACAGGAGAGCGCTCCCTCCTGGCCAGCTGGGAGCCCCCGCTGCGGCGACGGCCACCCTCTGGGTGCCCTCCTGGGGCCTGCTGGTGATGATTTCCCAGACCCCTACCTGCACCTGGGTCTCCCCAAGAGTCTGTCAGTTACCTCAGCTGCCCCCTCTCCCACGGTCACCCCTGACCCAGGCCGGGAGGGTGCTAGCCCTGGGGCACTTGCACCTGATCGGTCACCTTCCCAGCTGCCCAGGTGGGGACGGGGCTGCCAGGAGAGGTGCCCCAGAGGCTCTTCCAGCAGCTGCCCCCACTCTGCCGCAGTTCAGCAAACCCGCCTTGTGCCGGGTGCTGTCAACAGCTACACACACGTGGTCCCTCCTTTCACTGAGCTGATGCGGTCACAAAGGTGGGGTCCCCTCCCAGGTGGGACCCGGGCCTACGAGCGGACTGGGCAGGACGGCGCCATGGGAAGTAGAGATAGCGCTGTGGGCAGGCGGGTGGGCGCAGGCGCAGAGCCCCCCGGGGGATTGCCCACTCTCGCTGCCCGTGAGGACAGCCCTGTGCCCTAATGGCCCTGCCAGCCCCCGCCCTGCCGCCGGCTCTCAACACCCCCCCCCTTGAAGATGGTAAGGGCAGCATTGCAGATCCTTCGGAGGGTGAGGGCTTCAGGGTGAGTGCCCTCAGCTCCTTCTCTCCTTCGTCGCTCACTGGAGGCAGGAGAGAGAACAGGTGGGCAGAAATAAGAAGAAAAACCAGTTTCCTAATGAAATCCATCCACCGCTGCATGCTTGTGCCCCAGCTCCTGCCTGGGGGAATTCTAGGGAGGCTGCCGCTGGAGGGGTGCCTCAAGGTGCGGGTGTCCGGGGGGTGAGGGGGCCTGTTCTGGAAGCGGGTGTGGCCCCGGGGCAGGGAAGGTCCAGCCTGGACTTTGTCACTGCAGCCCTGGCCCACGGCCCTCCTGCTGCTGGGCCCTGCTTCTAGAAGGCGTGAGGGCGGAGCCGCAGAGCCCGGGTGCTGCCTGCCTGGGCTGAGCCCCCGTGGCCTGGGGTGCTGGGACCCACACCCCTCCTTCCCCTGAGGCCCTGTGAGGCCTTGGGCTGCGAGGCTGAGCAGGGGGTGCCCAAGGTCCAGTAGGCCCAGCCCTGCTCTCGCTCGTATGGGGCGGGGGTACCCCATCATCTGCCCGGGGTTTGCTCAGCCCGTCCCCCTGGGGTGAGGGTCCTCGACCCCGGAGACAGAGACGGCAGGTCTGAGGGCCCAGGCACTGGCTGGCCTCCTCAGAGCTGATGTCCAGGGGAGGGAGAGACTGTGAACCGTCTCTGACCGTTTCTGCCCCCAAACTTGATTGTCGAACCACATTCCGGAACCCTGCACGCCCTCCATTGCTTCAGATGAAACCTCCCGACTCCACCTTCGTAAACTGGCCCCAAGGCCCCTCTGCGGAGGGGCAGCGCCCCTGGCCTCACGTCTCCCCAGGGCGGTTCTGTGGAGCCCCCAGTCTGCCGCAGGGCCGGGCCTGGGCCGGGCCTCTGTTCTGCACCCCTGTGTCTGCAGCAGGACCAAGGATCTTTGCCTGAAGACAGAAATCCAGCTCAGAGGAGCTCAGCAATGGAGAAATGAGCGTCACATGTGAGACCAAGCTGCCTGCCGGGTGAGCGGTAAGTCACCTCCCCAAACCCTGGTGGCTATGTGACCTCAGGGCGGTTTGGGGCAGAATCAAGGCAGCGAGAAGATCCCTGACTCACCTGGAGCCAGAGGAAAGCCCAGAGACCTTGCCTTCACCTGGAACCCTGGAAGCCGAGTTCAAGGATTCCCACCCAAGCAAGAGGGCTCAAGGGCCTCCTGCTGCAACCGGGGTCAGAAGTCAGTGTCTGGGTTGTGGGCCCCGGGGTGTGAGGTCTGGAGCCGGGGAGGCGGCCACCGGGGGTCCGGGCATGCAGGGGAGCCACTCGAGGCCCTGCAGGGAACAGGCAGGGCTGGCTGTGCGGCTGGGAAGGTTCCCTGCGGAGATGCGCGATGGGCGGAGGTGGATGAAAGGGCCACCCAGCAGGAGGCCACTGGGCTCCCTGGACCCAAGGAGGTGCTGCTGCCCCCTCGCTGGGGCTGCGCTGGGCCAGCCTCGTCCCCAGCTCATGGTCACCCACACTGTGTATGTCCCTGCCCCCTTCGGGATTCTGCAGAGCCACTCCTGCTGGTCCCTGGGGTCCCAGCTCTAGAGTCCCCAGGCAGCCACTGCACCCCGCCCCACCCCCTGCTCCAGGCCCTGTGTTACTGCGTCTTCTGTGTCCTTTCCGGCAGACAGCTCAGCACGCCCCCGCCCCTGCCTACATACTTGAGGGTGAGAGGAGGTACTCTCTGGCACCTTCCTGCTCCACCCACAGATGCGTCTGCAGCTCCTGGGGCCAGGGTAGCCTTGTAGAAGGCCTGGCTCAGCTAGGCTGGCTCAGGAGTGAAGGGCAGGGAGCAGGGGGTAGGGGAAGGGGCAGCGGTGTGCAGGGAACAGCTGCTTCCTCTGTGCTTCCATGGCTTCCTTGGGTGGGGATGGATGAGTGGGTGGGTCGGGCCCCGGCCAGGGAAGGGCCTCAACCAAGGAGACCACCTGCTGGGAGGCACCTCCCGCGGAGAGCCCAGTGCCCTCAGCCAGGAGCCCCGGGGCCGGGGTTGGGGTCCCTCCCCACCCTCGGGCCCTGAAGGGGCGTCCGGGCAGCACACGCAGAGTCCAGTCCAGCGGGGCCACATCGTAGCCTGCTGCAGGGCCAGGTGCTCCTGGACACGGCTGGCTGCATGTCCCCGGGGGCTGGGGCGTCGGGTCTCGTCAGCTCTCTGCACTCTCTGTCCCTTTTGTGGGTGGAGGATGCGATCCCATCGATGAGCTGCCCAGGTCACTCCGGCGTGTCCCTATGGTGGCGCTGAGGGTCAGAAGACCCAGGACCCGTGTTAGGGCCCCTCAGCACGTCACCCCCAGTCGCTGAGGCTGCAGAAGTCGGTGTCGCTGGGGAGGGGCGAGACCCCCGGCCTCGGCAGCCCCCTGGTTGCTCAGCGTGGGTTCTAGAATTAAAGCAAACTCTAGAGTCCCAGCGCCCGTCACACGTCCAGTGTGGACCCCACCGGCCCTCGGAGGGGGTGGGAGGGCCTCGCCCCAGGAAGCCCCCTTCCGAACACACCTCAGGCCTGGAGTCGCCTGTGGCCTCGGTCTTTCCCTAAACTGAAGGGGAAACGGCCCTTTCCCGCTCTGCAGTCTCCGGCTCCGCAGCATAACCTTCAGATCCGTTAAGCTGTTCAAGACGAAAGATCTGGATAAAATACATTCCGTCCACAGGACGTCAGCTTCTGGGACTCAGGAACACATGCTGTGGGACCAGATGCTGTACAGTTTAGACTTTTTATGAGGCAATTTCTAACGGTGGCGACGCTGCCCTGGGGGTACTTGTGATGCCGCAGCCTTGTGGCCTCTGGTCGGGTGAGAGCCACCGGCAAGGAACTGGACGCCCCCTTGACCCTCCCTGGGGTGACCACAGCAGACAGAACCTTCCGGAAAGCCCCCTCCCCCCAGCTGCTCAGGCCTGTCCGGGACACTGAGAGGCTCGTCTCCCTGAGGATGCTGTTCCTGTGCTCGAGGATTCCTTCCTCCGGTGTCTGGACGCCTGGTGGGCTGGCGGGGATGGACTCTGCAGGACCCACCCGGAGACGGCAGGGGGCTGGCTCCCCCCGGCCTGCCCTGCTCAGCATTCCCGCAGCCGAGGTCCTTCCCCAGGGACAAGCCCCCACCCAGAGCCCTCACAGCAGCTCACCGACGTCAGACCACATAGTGTGGGTGTCTCCCAGGCCCGGACAGGGGCTCAGAGCCATGGAGTCGGGCAGCGCTTAGCGGGTCTCCTCCCCCAACCCTGTGGGCCTCGATCTTACAAAACAAGTCTGCTGGCTCTCCAAGCTCCCTTCCCTGGTTGCAGCTGGGGGGCTGGGGAGCTCTGACCGGCACCCCGAGGAAGCGGAGGGCCCTGCGATCTATGAGGATGGAGGGTGCCTATCCCTGTGCGTTCTGTTGGCCACACCGAGGCCTCTGTGGCCCTGCTACCTGTGCTCAGCAGGCAGCCAGGCCTGGTCTCTGGGCTACACTTGGTCCCTCGGGGGCCCCTCTCCTGGGCAAGCCCTCCCTCCCCGACGGCCTCCAGGACAGCCTGATGCTGGGGACTCCCTGACTGTCCACACATCTCCCTGGTGGCTGCCAGGCTTTCTCCCCAGCACCCCCGGGACCAGAGGAGCCCTCCTCCCGTCTGGCCCCAGCTCCTGCCTCATGTAGGCCGGGTCGTCTCTGTGTGTTCGCTGCTTAGCCCCCGGGCTGGCCCTGCCCCCGGCCCTCTCTACGCTGTGGCCACACAGGTCCTCCCCAAATGTGCTGAGTCCTGGGCCTGGGTCACCCTCAAGATGGAGCCCAGTGTTGGCCCTTCATG
This sequence comes from Delphinus delphis, assembly GCF_949987515.2. Taxonomy (NCBI): domain Eukaryota; kingdom Metazoa; phylum Chordata; class Mammalia; order Artiodactyla; family Delphinidae; genus Delphinus; species Delphinus delphis. The sequence continues at coordinate 1,293,969 of NC_082689.1, forward strand.
ACCCGGGCCAGTGCAGCCTGACCTCCTGACCCCCCACCCTCGTCCGAGGTGCCATGGACCACTCGGGGCCGCCCTGGCCCGGCGAATACCACACTCCTCGGTGGTGGTTTGGTGGCTGGGCCTTGCTCGGCGCTGAGCTTCCAGGTCATGGCTCTGACATCCCCGTGGGAGGTCTGGGCGAGTCTGTCCCTCTGCCTGCCTCCGGTTTCCTGTGTGTCCGCTGAGGGGACCAGAACCCTGTTTTGCTAGCTGTTTTCCGGGGTGGATGGAGCTGGCCGTGCTGGGGTGTGGTCTGTGGAAGGTGTGCAGCTCTGGCTGCCTTTGGTCACGTCTTCGATCCCAGGAGGACCTGCCTGTGGGCTGGGTGAAAGGGTGTGAAGGGGAGGTCGGCCAGCAGCCCCTGCTGGGAGGGGCCCACGTCCCATAGGAGAAACCGGTACTCCTGACCTTCTGGGGCTCGTGCCCTGCCCCATCTTTCCCTGAGCCCGAGGAAGGCTCCTATTGTGTGTTCAAAAGGGGCATAGTGCCCAGGGCCCCAGCGGATGCAGAGGAGCCTGGATGGCAGTGCGTCAGGAGGTGCTCCTTAGGGCTCCCACTCTGGGTGCCCCCCCAGCCCCCGCCTCCCCAGTCGGACCACAGCCAACAGGAGCGTGGGAGCTGTCTCGGTCAGAAGCCTCTGGACAAGCTTTCTCCAGTGGAGAAGACCTCTGGGGTCCCTTCCAGCTCTGCGGTTCTGGAACTGGGGACATCGTGACTCAGCAATTGAAGATGAGTCAGCAGCTGTGAGATTTATAATTTAGCCATTTTCGATTGCATGACTCAACTGTTTTAAAGTCCTGATTCATCAATCTCGAAATGCTCAAATGGATATTAAACCTCCTTTATTCATAATACCCAGATACGACTGAAATTTGAATATTGATTGAAACGCCAAGATTACAGTTATCTGTGACATCAGGTTATTTGACTGTTCTAAGGACAACAGAGCTGCACAGAAATCTTAGTTTAATTGCTAGAAGTAGTATGTTAATGTTTATCAGGTGCGTGTGTGTTTTTATGCTTCTGCTGTAGAATGCAAGAGTGGTTCAGTGATCAGGAGCAAAGATGTTTAGTGTAAAAGACGAGAGACGCAAGTACAAAAGAAGTTGATTAAAAGTCTGTACTATCAGGCTTGAGTCGTATCAGGATGAACTCATCCTTTTCTCTTTTCAAACAGATGTGTTTCCCAGCTCACTGCCCAGAAAAGGCGGGAAGCCCTGACAGCTGACGGCGGGAGCACACGCGCCCACATGTGCGTCTGGACAGAGCCCCACCAATGGGAACCCTCAGGGATCTTTGCTGAAATGGCCAAGTCCAGGTCTGGGGCAGGGAAAGCGTTTGCTGTGTTGTTTCAATAACAGCTTTGTTGAGAAATGACTCACGTGCCGTGTAACTCACTCAAGTACAGCGTGCAATTCACTGGCTTTAAGTATGTTCACCCAGTTGCACAACCTTCACCACTGTCCAATTCCAGAGCACCTCGTCACCCCAGAAGGAGACCCCACGGCTGGCGGCTGCTACTCCCCGCCCCTCCCCCAGCCCCGGGCCACCACACGTCTGCTGTCCCTCTCTGCACACTTGCCCGTTCCGGACGTATCGTGTCGATGTGGGCTTCAAGGCTGCCTGCTTCCCTGAGCACATGGAATATGCAGGGGGTTGTCTTCAAAGAGCGCCCTCCACCGCCCAGCTCTTCCAAGAGCTCCTTTGTTGCTTCTCCCTTCAGGGCTGGGGTCTCCTTCCTGCTCCCTTTGCCTCTGGGCCGGCCTTGTCCCCCACAGCACTTGGTGGAAGCCACTCAGTGTCATCACATTCCTGTGGCCTCTGCTGGGCCCCAGGGCCAGCAGACCCCAGCAGGCAGCGTCCTGCTTGTGGGTGACACTTGCGAGTGCCACTGAGGCCCTACAGACCGGAGTCCTCTTCATCCCCCACGGCCACCAGCTTCTTCAGGCCCACAGTGGCCTTTGGAGCGTGCCAGCCTGGTCCTTGGAACTTTTCCAGCCCATAAGCTCAGGCGGTGTAAACTGGCAGCCCCAGATCAGCCCAGCCCAGCCCGGCCCGACCCAGCCCAGCCCAGCCCAGCCCGGCCCGACCCAGCCCAGCCCAGCCCAGCCCAGCCCAGCCCAGCCCAGCCCAGCCCGACCCAGCCCAGCCCAGCCCAGCCCAGCCCAGCTCAGCTCAGCCCAGCCCAGCTCGGCCCAGCCCGGCCCAGCCCGGCCCAGCCCAGCTCAGCCCAGCTCAGCCCAGCTCCCAGCCCAGCCCAGCCCAGCCCAGCCCAAGTCCTGTTCTTCTCCTACAGGAGGACGTGCTTTGTGGGCTGGAGCTGGGCCGTCAGGGAAGCGCACGTGGGGCCGGGGGCAGAGCTAAGAGGCCTCACCAGGCTGTGCAGCTGAGGGCCTGACCCAGAACTGGTACGGGAGGCAGGGCCCGGTGCTGGGTCAAGGCCGGCGGTGGGATGTGCAGCACATCATAGGCTTCTGTTGGTACAGCCCTCAGGTCAGCACCTGCCCTCTGCGGTGCCCACTGCACGTCTCCTTCCACTTCTGCACCAGCCATGATGGGCGTGTTTGCAGCATGGAGACTGGCAATCGGGGCAAAGCACCTGCCCCCCGTGAGAGCCCGCTGCTCAGCATGAGGCCACACGCCGCCAAGTTAACTGAGTTACTGAAAATCAGGGTGTGGTCAGGGCTCCCCCAGAGCAGTGCCTGCCCCGAGTCCTCACAGGCTGCAGGCCGTGCTGGAGGGGGAGGGGAAGGACGCACCCTACAGGAGGTGGGCACTGGGAGCGCCCTTGGGTGGCCCTGACCCTGGGCCTGCTGCAAGCCGGGCCCTGGGCCCTGGGCCCCGAGGATGGGGCCTCCCCTGTCAGACCCGGTCCACACCCGTGGAGGGCTGGGCCCCATGCCGGGGCCGCAGCACACAGAGCAGGGGCTGCCACGGGCCCGGGAGACTCTGAGACCCACCCGTGACCACCGGGCAGGGCAGCCTGCAGGGGGCACGGCGGGGGTGGGGAGCGGCTGCCAGACCCAGGTGCCGCGTGTCCAGCTGGGCTCTCCTGGCCGTTTCCACGCTGCTGTTCACAGGGGTGACCTGGAGGGACCCCACGGCGGCCCAGCCTGATCCAGGAGCGGGGCAGAGCTGAGTGTGCCCTTCATCTGCTCATTCGTTCTCTCACCCCTTCGTTCATTCATCTGGAAACGTCCGGGGAGTGCTGGGCTCTGGTGCCGGGTCCAGGGGTGGCTGGACAGGCTCTGTCCTCAGGGACTCACAGGTAGCTGAGAGACATAAACAGGAAAGAAAAACAGAAGGGACAAAGAGACAGCGTGTTCAGGGCGACCTGCCGGGGCAGTGGAGGTGGTGCGGCCGATTTTCCAGGCCAGGACACAGAGGCCTCTTCCTGGGACGCTGGGCCATCTTAGTGCCCTTGCCTGCATTCAAGGCTCCTTGACTCATGCCATGTGAGTGAGCTCTGTTCCTGGCGACCAAGTCTCTCCCAGACGCTGCCTTGCTGGCCAGCCACACTGACCCCTGCAGCCCCGCGTCCCGGGACCCGGCAGCAGTGAGCGTGTGGCTGTCTGGAGACGGGTGTGGGGCCGCAGCAGCGGGAGGGGGAGGAAGCCAGGCGTGTCCAGGGAGGCTCCCTTTCCTGACGTTAGGTGGGGATTGGCCATGAGAAGGGCTGGACGGTGACCTAAAGACAGGCTGGGAGGGCCAGAGGCTGACCGACTGCAGGCCTGAGGGTGCCTGGCCTGGGGGGTGAGGGGCTGCTACGGATGGCAGGCCCTCGGGCAGCCTGGCTGCCCTGTGCCCATCTACGGCTCCCCCGCCCGCCCCATGTCTCAGCCCCCTCGTGCCAGCCGCTCTGCTTCTCTATAAGGATGCTTGCGACACACACGCCCAGCTTGGAGCTGGCCCGTGAGCCAGCACGTGGTCTCCGAGAACCGGCTGCGGTTGCAAACAAGACGTGTTGATCTTGAGGGTGATTCATCTTCAGGTTCATCAGAGCGTGGAGCCAAAGGACGGATTCATCCTCGCGGGGCAAAGCTTGCTTTCCAGAGCTAACTTACGGGGGATATAAACTGTGAATTTTAAAAGCCAAGAACAGCATGTGAAAAATCTTCCAAGCCTTTTAATTCTCTTATCTCCGAGGCACTGGTGAGGATAGGCTGATAAACGCAGGATTCAGACCCATGCATCTCCCGGGCCCATGGGCTCCTCCAGCAGGTTTGGAGAGACCGTCTCTACCGGCGGCAAATCATTTCTGGGTGAAACACAGCAGCACCTGCAGCGAGCAGATTACCCCCGAAGTTCAAAGGCTGCACATACGTTTTCACGGGCAAGGTTTTTTCAGAAACCTTTTCACTGAAGAGTAATATACGTACAGAAAAGTTCACAAACTGTAAACGTGCAGCTCGATGCATTTAAAAGAGTGAACACACCCGTGAGACCACCACCCAGACAAAGGCTCAGAGCTCCCCCTTGCTGACCCCCTCAGAGGGAACCACTATTCTGCCTTCCATTACCATCAGTGAGCTCCATCTGGGTTTGAACTTGGCAGAAATGAAATCATACAGTACGTGCTCTTTTTTTGTATCTGGTTTCTTTTGCTCAACTTTTATTTGTGAGATTTCTCCAGGTTATTACGGTCAGAAGTTCATTCTTCTTTTCACTGTTGTATTCAACTGGATGACTATATAATTGTTTGGAAGTATTTCTCTATAGTATTGTCAATGGACAGTTATGTTTGTGGTTTAGGGCTCTGACGAATACCGTTGCCCTGCCTCCATGCCGGTGTTCTTTTGTGAATATACACAAGCATTTCTGGGGATGGAATCACTGGGCTGTAGACTATGTGTATTTCCAACTTTAGAAGATACTGCTGAACTGTTTTCTAAGTTACAGCACCAGTTTACACTCTCACCCAAAGCATTGCTTCCCTTTCTTGCATTGGTGAGAACCCCTGGTTTTGTCAGTCCTTTTAATTTTAGCCATTCTGGTGATCATTGTGGTTTGAACTTTGCATTTCCATGATGACAAATGACGTTGAGCACTGTTTTTCCACGTTCATTTACTCTCTCATGAGTGGCTTTTCAAGTCTTTTGCCCATTTAAAAAAATGAGTTGTCCCTGCACACAGATGTTTATAGCAGTTTTATTCATAATTGCCAAGACTGGAAGCAACCACGATGTCTTTCAGTGATGGATAAATAAACTATGAGACATCCAGACAGTGGACTATTACTCAGCGCTGAAAAGAAATGAGTCTTCAAGCCATGAAAAGACATGGAGGAACCCTAAATGCATATGACTAAGTGAGAGAAGCCAGTCTGAAAAGGCTACGTGTGTGATTCCGACTAGATGCCATTCTGGAAAAGGCAAAACTATGGAGACAGTAGGAAGATCCCTGGTTGTCAGTGGCTGGGGGAGGGGGAGGCATGGATGGGGGGGCACAGGCGATTTTTAGGGCAGTGAAAGTACTCTATATGGTGCTGTAATGGTGGACACATGACATCATGCATTCGTCCAGACCCACAGAACGTACACCACCCATAGTGAACCATAGTGCAGATGACGGATTCTGGGTGATGACGCCATGTCAGTGTAGGTTCATCAGTTGTAACAAATACACCATCCGGGGGGATGTTGATAATAGGGGAGGCTCTGCCTGTGTGGGGGCCGGAAGTAGAAGGGAAATCTCTGTGCCTTCCTCTCAATCTTGCTATGAACTTAAAACTGCTCTAAAAAAATAAAATTTATTAATTAAAAAACAGAGTATTTAGAAAAGAAGCAAGAAACAAAATAATCGGTGCAATACGAGTTCTTTGATATAAAGTGATTTTTATAGAATTTATCAAGATGCTCATCGTGTCTGATACACGACTGTTTTTAGAAAGCGTATGGGTGCTGGCGAAGAAGGTGTGTTCACTGACTGTGGAGCTCAGCATGGGTTACACATCTGAAATATAAGTATGTAACATTGTAAAGTTTTATGTTCTTGTAGGCATACTTCCGGTTGTGTTAAATTCCATTAGTGAAATCTTTTCTATTTGGGGAGGGTAAAGGGGCTTTTCTGGACGAAACTCAAGTGCAAGAACATCGTTTTGTTTTACCTAAATCGAAGGTCGTTGCCGGGTGGGAACATGCCTGTCAGGCATCCCTGGGCACCTCCCCGGCCTGTCCCAGTCACTTGGGGTCCCCAGGGTCTCTCCCCGCCCAGAACCTCGGCCATGTCTTCAGTCCCCACGGTTGGTGTGGACACACGCGGGGTCAGGTCCACTTGGCCTGGTGATCTCCAAGTGCCCCAGGAGAGGCCGCCGGGACTGCCCGTGGGTGTGGGGCTGGCCGTTCCTCTTGGACCCTGCCACCTCCCTAGGGCGTTGCCATGGCTCCTCCTGTCCCCTGGGGCCCACCCCAATCCCACCCCCTCGCCAGGGTGCCCCTGTCTGACCCCTCCGGGGGTGCCTCCGTCCGCTCTCCGCAGCAGGGTCCCTGCCCTCAGCTGCACGTCCCTGTATACCTGTGCTGGGCTCTCCAAGCCGGGGCGGGGGGAGGGGGTGCACGGCGCGCTCCATTCGGCATATTGTTTTGCACTTTGCTGATTTCCATCTGCTGGTTTTGGCCTTTTTGATCTTCCAGAGAAGACGCGAGCTTTTAAATTTGCCTGTTAATCTAGTCCCATCTATTTCTCCCTCTTCTCCTTTTTAAACAAGTATTTGTTTCCCCAAGTATTTGTTTATGCCAGTGGGGAAGTTCACATGTTTCATGTGTTTCTCACGAGCACCAGCCTGGTTACTTCCCGCCTCCTAACCCGCAGAGCCCGCGAGGCCCGCAGCTCTGCCTCCCCGCAGGAGAACCATTTGGCCCTGGTTTTGGCCCAGTCCCGTGGAGACTGAGTTCTGGGGCCGGGCCGGGCGGGAAAGGGGGTCGAGGTGCTCAGCCTTCCCCGAATGGGTGCCTTGAGCAGAGGCCGGGCTCCTGCCCTCCAGCCAGCACCCGGGGAGGGCAACACCCCCAGCTGGCCCCTGCGGGCTCTGCTGTCCCACGGCCCTGAAGCCTCTCCTGGTCCAGTACCTAGGAGCAGCGGCTGGCAGCGATGGGCCAGCTGTGGGACCAGGTGTGCGGGTGGCGTCAGGCCCGGCGGGGCTCCCAGGCTCTGCCCACGGGCCTGCCCTGTCGGCATCGGGGAGGATCGGTCCTCCCAGACTCCGCTCCAGTTGTCTGCCCGTCCTCCTTTTCCAGAGAGGGAGAACTTGTGCTCTGGTCTTCGAGGATGGCCGAGCACCGACCGGGAGAGGCGGCGGGGGGCGGCCTTGTGCCCTGAAGCTCTCATGCCCGGCATAGTAATTAAGACACTAAAATCACCAGACGTGTCGCTCGCTGCACTCCTGTGAGCAGAGTGCCGTAAGCCTGCACCGTGTGTGTCCAGGGCCCCTGCCCCGGTCTGGGGAGAGGGCTTCCTTCCCCCACTGGGTGAGGGGCCGACCGAGCTCTCTGAGGCCCAGGGCCACCTGTCCCACCCGACGCTGTCTCCTCACCTTTCCCGGCATTGCTGGCCCCTGTTTTCCCCTGTTGGCTCCAGGCTGGATCACCCCCATGGGGGTGGGAGGAGGGGGCAGCTGAGGACTTGGCATCTGGCTGGTCCTTCCCAATGGATTGGTGCTTCTGAGCCCTCGCCACACCCTGTGGATGAGACACACACAGGGAGAGTCATTTCTTCTCGCTCCTGGCTGGAAGCCGGGCCGGGAGGGAGCTGCTGGCCCCAAGGCCCTTCTGCGGGCGCACTGCTTGCCAGCCGCCATTGGGCGAAAATCTCTCCTCCCTCGTCCGCGTGATGCTCTCCCTCTTCAGGACTCGCCCCCTCAGTGAAGTTCCCGCTGGGAACCTCTCCCCGGTGCACCTGGCTCGGCTCTGCCCCGCATCACCTCTGCTCGCTGGAGTCCCAGGGGAAGGGGATGCCCTGCTCTCTGCCACTTGGTATCAGGCCCCAAACGTCTGGGCAGCATTGATTAAGTGAGTAGGGAAGGAAAAGTCCCCAGATCCCGAAGAAGACATGCCACAGGATGAATGGAAAAAGATATTTGCAACATATGTAACAGACAAGACTTTGTATCCAGAGTAGGTGAAGAGCTCCTGCAAAGCAATTACAGAACAGCAGGAAACAGAAGAAAAACAGGCAAGACACTGGCCAGCTTTTCGCAAAGAGGAAACCCAAACGGCCATCAGACTCAGGGGAATGTGCCCAACCTCGTGGCAAGCAGGGAGGTGTGCGCTGAACCACAGTGAATCACGACACAGACGCCAGATGGGCAAAGTACCCTGTGGACGAGGCCGGGCGGGGGGAACGGGAACTGGCAGACGCTGAGTGCAAATCCATGAGGTCGCTCTGGGAGACGTTCTAACGACATGGAGTCAGCCTCACCCCTGACACACACCCTGGAGAAGTCGCGGTGTGAGTGATGGCGTCAAGGTACACCGCAAAAGTGGTCATGGTGGCCTCATCCTAACGGCCAGGAATTGGAAAGGACCCGATGGCCGTTGGGAGTAGAATGGAGAAACGTGGGGCACAGGTGTTGAGGCAGGAGGAGGTCGCCTGGGGCCAGGACCGCAGCCTAGGGTGCCCAGGTGGCTGGGACCTGCACCTGCACCGGCTCTCGGAGCCCTGGCCCGGCTGAGCAGGGCTCTGCAGCTTCTCCTGGGCCCAAGGAGAGCAGGGGAAACTGAGTCTTCATTCCGTGGCAGCCGAGAGCACCGGCGTGTCGATTCCGACGATCCAGCAAAAGTGAGTTTCAGCCCAACACCGTCATCCCTCGGCGTTGTTAGTATTCATTTTATTGGCTTCGCACAATTGTTCACGTTTAGCTTGCAAACATCTAGTTCTATGTCTAAATGTGTTTAAATCGTACAGCAAACCTGACTTAAGTCAACCCTGGAGCCGTAGGAACTGCATTTCCTTTGAAAGGGGCCCGTGGAAGCTGTCCCAGGGCTTTCTCTCGGGGCAGGGCTGGGGGCGCTGAGGACGGGACAAGGACACTCCCGGAAAGCTGGGGCTCTCGGGGGTCCTGGTGGTCCCTGGGCCTCAGGGTGAGGAGGGGGACACGGTCGAGGCCTGAGGCCAGTGAGCCAGGCCCGGGGCTGGACGCTCCTGACCCGGATGGCCACCACCAGATCCCGCCCACTGCCTGAGAGCCCAGTCTGGGGGCGCTGCCCCCTCCCTCCAGGGCCTTCAGGGGCCGGGGGTGGGCCTGTGCGCGTCTGAGGGTAGGTTTGTCACGTGAATGCCTGCGTTGTGGCTGGGAGGCCTTGAGGGTAGGCTTCCCTCAGTGACAGCCTGTGATAAACAGGTGCTGCGTCATTCCTCAGGAATGTGACTCGGCCGTGTGGCCCAGACCTCGCCACCCGGCTGGCATCAGGGGACCCTCCGGGCCAGGCCCACACGCCCTCCTCCTCTGGTTCTGGGCCTGTGGGCGTGGGGCAAGTACTGCTGCCCCGCGCAGATGGCCTGAGCCTGGGCTTGCTGGGCTGTGGGTGCGTCTCCCTCGTCACGGCACCGGGGCCTGGTCATCTCTGGATGCCGACAGGATGGCGCAGGGCCGTGGCCTTGCAGTCAGCCGGGAGCCTCAGGCCCAGAGGAATTCCTGACCACGTGGAGGGCAGGGCAGGGCAGGTGGGGCCGGCCAGCTACCAGCGTCCAGGGGTGGGGAGGGGCCTGAGAGCGGCCGCACGAAGCCCACCCCGGGGCCCTGTGCCTGCAGCCGGAGACCTGGCCGTGGCCTGGCCAGAGCCCCGTGGGGGCCGCAGGGGGCAAGAGCCAGGGAACAGGCTGGGGTGGGGACCCCGGCCCTGAAGCAGGCCTCCGAGACACCCCCCCTGCAATCCCAGGGCCCAGCACCCGGACCCCAGCTGGACAGCCCACAGAACGACGGAGTCCGCCACCCGCAGCACCCCTGCCAGGCCACACTTATGGTGGACGAGGGCACGGCCCTGGCCTGGCTGGGGCTGAGCGAGGGTGACAATCAGCTTCTGAAAGCGCGTCTTCTGGAACCTGGACCATGTCAGGGCAGACACGGCCCTGTTCTCAGGGGCAGGCAGACCAGAAGTGGGCGGAGTGCGGGGGGGCGTGAATGTGGGAGCACCGGTTCAGACCAGGGAGGGGCTCTGAGGAGGCACCGTTCAGGCAGAGACCAGGAGGCAACGGGGCGAACCTGTGTTGGGGACGGCGCCCCTGACAGCAGAGTGGCTGTGCAAAGGCCCAGGGGCAACCTTTGGGAGGGGAGATGTCAGACGGTGCACGTACAAGGAAAGGGAGGCTTACGGCGGGAGCGGCCAGGGGAGCTTGTCAGAGTCGTCTGCTGTCACCCCAGGACCCCATGCAGAGGCCACGTGGAACCTGGTCCCCACAGCACCCGGGCACAAGGCCACTGGGCCAGGCTGGGCAGGCTTTAGTCTGAGGAACCTGGAGAGGAGGAGAGAGGGAGCTCAGAGCAAGTGAGAGGTTGGCTTCGGGGGGAAGAGGGTGCAGACCCCTGGGACCTGATGGTCAGGGGACCCACGTTGGACTAGAGGGACCCAAGATCGAGAGAACAGGAGGAAGCCTCAGTGTCCCCTGGGGTTTGAGAGCCAGGGGCGGCTCTGGGGGCCTCCATGGCCCTCCTCCCTCTTCCCATACCACCCCCTCCCGAGCCCCTCGTCGTCCTGATTCTCTCATCTCCTGCCCCCACTGCCCTCCCCAGAGGCAGGAAACCTCTGTGGGAGGCTCCGCTCAGGACCTGTGCCGCCTCAGGCCTTGGGGTGGGCAAGCCCAGGACTTCAAAAGCCCGGGAAGCCCCCAAGCCGCTCCCCCCGGGTCTGGCGCACAGAGCCCCTTTGTCTCCCTGCCCCAGGCCCTTCCCCGCCCCTCTGCACACAGCAGTCTGCAGGAAGTCCTTGGTGTTGCCAGCCAGGGGACCCCCACCACCACTGCCTGGACCGGTCCCTGGGAGCCTGGCCTGCCCAGGACACTTGGGCGGTCTCTAGGCCAGTGTCTATGGGGCGTGACAAGCAGAGAAAGGAGGCCCCTCTTATTCCTGCGACGGTGGCTGCTGTACCGGGTTCCAGAAGCTTCTGCAGAGACCACGCGCTGAAGACCCAGAGAGGTAGGGCCAGCCTCAGTGGGAAACCCAGCACAGACCAGCGGAGGACCAAGCCAGTGGGGCCCTTGGCAGCCCCCTGGGGGACCCAGGCTTCACGTCACCTGTTCCATCCCACGAGGTACTGCCCTCCCTGATCTACCTGACTGCCAGGACTTCAGCACATCTGCCTGCTTTGTCTGATGTGTCCCAGGGGTGACAGGTCCTCAGCAGCTGTCGCAGCAGGTTCACCATCAGAAAAAGCTGCGAAGTCCCCCATCTGCCCTGCACCCTGCCTCTTGGCCCTTGCCCACCCCTCAGCTTGCTTCTCTCAGCTGTGGCCGTGCGGACCTCCCTGCTGTTCAAACATGAGGTTGCCCCAGGGCCTTTGCACAGCCGCTCGGCTGTCAGGGGCGCCGTCCCCAACACAGGTTCGCCCCGTTGCCTCCTGGTCTCTGCCTGAACGGTGCCTCCTCAGAGCCCCTCCCTGGTCTGAAACGGTGCTCCCACATTCACGCCCCCCCACACTCAGCCCACTTCTGGTCTGCCTGCCCCCGAGAGCAGGGCCGTGTCTGCCCTGACGTGGTCCAGGTTCCAGAAGACGTGCTTTCAGAAGCTGATTGTCATCCTCGCTCAGCCCCAGCCAGGCCAGGGCCGCGCCCTCGTCCCCCATAAGCGTGGCCTGGCAGGGGTGCTGCGGGTGGCGGACTCCCTAGTTCTGTGGGCTGTCCATGACCCTTTCAGGGCCCCCAGGCATGAACATTCTAAAGGCCCCACAGGAAGCCAGGAGCCCCGGGAAGCAGGCAGGGGCCCGGAGGCCTGCTTCCCTCCCTCCTTTTCTGCAGGCACCTGTTGGGGTGTGCGGGGGTGTCCCGGGAGCTGCAAGGGGCCATGTGGGTGCTGTGGGCCAGGCCCCAGATGTCCCCGGAGCCTCCTGGGTCCCGGCTCCCACACGGCGCAGCCCTGTGAGGCTTGGGCGTCTTTGTGGAGAAACCATGAATCGCAGTTCGGAGTGAAATGAAAACTCCTTTGCTCACTTTCTTTTCCATTAGGTTTAGGGAGTCTCTCCTGATAGCGCCGCCCCCCACGGCGGGCCTCTCCCCAAGGGGCCCCAGGTCCCACCCCCAGAGGCCTCCCTCCTTGGCCCCCACGGCGGGCCTCTCCCCAAGGGGCCCCAGGTCCCACCCCCAGAGGCCTCCCTCCTTGGCACTGGGGCCAGACACGCTTGCCTACGGACGAGTAGCCCAGCCGGGCCAGGGTGAGGCTGGCCCAAGGTCAGCGAAGGACAGCAGGGTGGGGAACCCAGCTGCCCCCAGGCCCTGCAGGCCCTTTCTGGGACCTGGAGGGGGCTGGGCTCTGTGCGGCCAGCTGCCCCTGCCCTGGGGGCCCGATGCTGAGGGCCGTGTTCCGGCTCCAGGCCCGGCAGGTGCGGCCGGTCGCAGACAGCTGGGGCTTCCCGGGATGCCTGTGGCGTGAAGTCAGCTGCCCATCCTCGGCCGCTGGCCACGGCCCAGGCTATTTTGGGAGCTCTAGCTCAGACCCCGGCCGTGCCGCTCCTGCCCCCCTGAGCTCTCGGGAGTCTGGTCAGGGGAGGGGACGGTACCCTCTCATCATGCATCAGTCTCGTTCCCAGACCCCCTCCAGGGCACAGCCGGTCCGGCCAGGGTGGGTACCCAGGGGGGCAGGGGTGCAGGGCTGCTGTGGACCGCATCTCTGGAGCCTGCCCGCCCAGGATGCCCTGGAGCAGGGCCACCTCCTTCTGGCAGAGAGGACTCTGGGAGGTTCCCCCAGAGCCTGAGTCTGTCCCTAGGGGAGGCGGCCAGGGTCAGGGACGGCTTGCTGCTCAGAAAAGTCAGCTCTGTCTCCTTTGCCCAGCTGGGCACACAGGGGCGGTGCTGAAGGCTGAGAGGGGCTGGTTGGCTCTCAGACCCGGTGTCCAGGTCCTGACCGACATAGCCACGAGGAGCCTCGGATGGCAGCCATGGCCCTGAAGCCACGAGATAATGCTGAAAGCGGGCAGCCCTGCCTACACGGTGGCCTGACCCTGGCCCGGGGTGACGACCCGGCAGGAGCTAAGCAGGAGCCGGGTGCTTGGACGCACCAGGGGTGGGGCCCTGGGAGGAAGACAGTGGGGACAGACCCCAAAGCCTGGCCCTCCTGGGCACACTTGCCTCATGCTGGTGTCCGTCCCTGGGACCCCCGTGCCTCCTGGGTTCCCGCCGAGGGAGGGCTCTGGGAGTTGGCGGTGGTCCACGGAGGCCCAGTCCTACCTGGGACCCGGGCCGGTGGGGCTCCTCTGGAGAGGGTAAGAGACAGAGGAAGTGCCCTGGGGGGGGGGCTTCTGCTGGGTGAGCCCCCAAGGAAGGGGGTCCTGGAGCCTGGGGAGGGCACAGCGGAGGGGCTGTGACCTGAGGGGTGCTGGCCTGGTGGGGGACGCCCAGGAGACGGCCCTCGGTCTCGGGCCACGGCTCACAGCGCCTGTCATGCCGTGCGGGGTCCACAGGCCCAGCAGCGGGCTCCTGAGGACCCAGACACAGGGCTGGCAGCAGAGTGCTCTCCGCCCCCATGCCGTTGGAGCCCCTTCCTGGCCTACGAGAGGGGGCAGAGGCCAGAGCTCTGGGGCTACGAGGGGCGGCAGAGGCCAGAGCTCTGGGGCTACGAGAGGCGGGCAGAGGCCAGAGCTCTGGGGCTACGAGAGGCGGCAGAGGCCAGAGCTCTGGGGCTACTAGAGGGGGCAGAGGCCAGAGCTCTGGGGCTACGAGAGGTGGCAGAGGCCAGAGCTCTGGGGCTACGAGGGGGGGCAGAGGCCAGAGCTCTGGGGCTACGAGAGGCGGCAGAGGCCAGAGCTCTGGGGCTACGAGAGGCGGCAGAGGCCAGAGCTCGGGGGCTACGAGACGCGGCAGAGGCCAGAGCTCTGGGGCTACGAGAGGGGGGCAGAGGCCAGAGCTCTGGGGCTACGAGAGGCGGCAGAGGCCAGAGCTCTGGGGCTACGAGAGGCGGCAGAGGCCAGAGCTCGGGGGCTACGAGAGGCGGCAGAGGCCAGAGCTCTGGGGCTACGAGAGGCGGCGGAGGCCAGAGCTCGGAGGCCTCTTCGCTGCCTTGAGCTCCAGGCGCTCGCACGCTTCATCTTCAGCTCCACGCAACGCTCACCACTTCCTCTCCTCCAGCACCTTCTGAGCGGGGCCCTGCTGCTTGACGTGTGTGCGTGCACATGTGTCTGTGTGTGTCTGCGTGTGCGCGCGTGTGCCGGTGAGCACTGCGTGTGTGTACGTGCACGTGCCTGGGTGTGCACGGGGCTGCGTGTGCGTGTGGGCTGGGGAGAGTTTCTGGCCTTGAGATGTCCCTCTCCCTCCTTCCTCTCTGGCCCCCACTGGGTCGGGCTGTGTCTGGGACCTGAGAAGCGGTGGTCTTCCGTTCCCCCCAGACCCTCTGTCAATGAGGCCCCCTTGGTGGGAGCAGAGACTCCTGCCAGGGGGCCATGTCTCCCCCCTTTCCTTCCCAGGTAGGCTGCCCCCGAGCCAGCCTGCCTGCCGTCCTGTGGGCCGAGCCCTTCCCGTCTTCACGGCCACCCAGGGAAAAGAGGGCTGACCCCAGGGCATCTGCTCTGCACGCCGGCCAGCCCATCGGGCAGATGGCAGGAGCTCCAGTGTCCACGACGGATGCTCAGGGGCCCCTGGCCCCCCCGTGGTCTTGGGGAGGCATGGGGAGGAAGCAGCCCCCCTCCACAGAGGCAGGAAGAAAATCTCTCACCACAGCCACACGTCCCCCCAGGCTGAGGCCAGCGCTGTGCGCCCCTCCCGAGGATGAGCGTTGCGGGTGGCATCTGGGTTTGGTTCTTCCTTGTAAGCCCGGGGCTGGGGCCAGAGCCGAGGTGTCCGGCCCTGTGGGGTGTGGGATTTCTGGAGCCTCTTGCTTCCTGCTGCAGGAGGCCCTAGTTCAGACAGAAGGACCCTGGACACCCTCCTAGGACTGCGGCAGCCGAGAGGGGCGTATTTGCCTGGCTGGGCGCGCTGAGGGGTGGCCCGGCTGTTCTCTGGCCGCTGTCTGGACCTCTTCGTGGTGGAGGCCATGTGGCCAGTTCCCGTGGAGGTTCTTGTTTAGGGCCTGGAATAAGCACTTAAGGGGCTGAAATGGATCCGGTTTCCAGTGACACTCAGAGCTCAGCACCGGGTCCCCAAGGCTCGGTGAAGGAGAGGAGGGCTGGGGTGGGCAGTGCAGAGCTGTCCAGCAGGGGAGGCCCTTCTTCGCACTCTGGGGGCCCCAGCGCCCTCCGAGCCTTGGCCTGAGGAAAGGGAGCCTAGTGACAGCCGCCCTGAAGCCGTGCCCGTCCCGGGCCCGTCCAAGCCACAGGGTGGAGAGGAGAAAACAGGAGAAGCCAGAGCGCAGCCAATAAAGTCTCCTTTATGCTCCGGCCAACCCAAACCCGCAGACTCAGAATAACAAAGTGGAGCTGTGGGTTGCACCCCAGATGCTGCCGGCGCAGCCCAGAGACGCCACTGCTCCGCGGGCCTCCCACCCGGGCTTCTTCCTAGAGCCCCTGCCCTGCCCAGACATCCACGTGCTGTCGAGGAGGTGAGGAGGGGGGCCGCCCCGCCCCAGGACGCTGTGCGTTCTGACGGCCACTGCCAGGAGAGGAGGGAGGGGATGCGGCAGGGAACGGAGGTACCTTCAAGGCTGGGACCTCCGACCAGGCACGCAGGGCAGAGCCCAGTGGGCCCGGACTCGCGCCCCTGCCCTGCCACTGCGCAGACAGAGGCCGCAGAGCAGAAGCCTCGGGAAGTGACATCGCGGGAGGGCTGGCTCCTTTTCCCTGCTTTTCCGAGTAGAGCGTGTCAGCTCCGCAGGAGAAGGGGGGCGAGGGCTGGTGGCCTTGGGGACTCTTGGTGGTGAGGGTGCAAAGGAGGGGCTGAAGTTCTGGTTGATTCTGACAAAGGGGGCACAGCCCACTGCCTCTGGCTCCCCTGTGCGGGGACGCGCTCAGCCTCGCCGGGGAGCCGCGTCCTCTCCAGTTACCGTCTGATGAGCCTTGGAGCCTTGGGAGCGGCCCAAGCTGCGCTGTTCCGACCGCAGGCCTGCTCGCCGGGGATGCTGACTTTGCTGCGAGCTGGCAGGAGGGGCCGGCAGGGCAGCTCGGGAGCGGGAGGTCAGCCCTGTCCTCTGGATTCATCGACAGCGTCCCCTGTGCGCCCGTCCCTGCACCCTGGTCCCAGGGAACACGGAGCACAGGAGATGGGGGCAAGTGGTCTTCGGGTGTTGGGGCGGCTTGGGGTTCAGAGGATGGGCTGGCATGGCCAGGCATGGCTGTGGCCGGAAACTCAAGTCCAGTCAAGGTTACCAGCAAGGCCCTGGGGAGCAGGTGGACCGGGGTAGGGATTCCGTTCCCCCGACCTACCAGCTATGCAAACCTGGGAGAGTCACTCAGCCTCTCTGAGCCCACTTCCCCTTTGCAAATGGGGGAGTTCCCATCTCCGGGGGTGCTGCAAGGTCTTCATGGGCAAGCAGGGGAGAGCTCAGCCCAGCGTGATCCGTCCCCCTGCGGCGGGTCTCAGCCAGGCCAGGATGATGAAGGGCGTTCACCCAGGTGGAAGGAAGGGGCCGGGCTGGCGAAGCTGGAAGGTGGCAGGTGCGAGGGCCACAGGGGAGCAGCGAGCGCTTTGCTTGGGCGCAGAAGGAGGAAGGTCCTCCGAGACATGACACCAGGCCACCCGCGGGCCAGCAGCCCCGCATGCCGAGCGCTCCCTGCCTGCCCCCACAGTGCTGGCCGTTGACCTGAGTTACTCAAGTGGACATGCGGGTGTGGACGAGGTGGGGCTGCCCCGCAGATTCCGGGGTAGTGATTACGACCTCTTTTCTGAAAGCAGCGGGACCAGCTGGAGAGGTGTCTTCCATGACAAGTGTCCTCGAGGGGCTCAGGCTTTGGGGACCCAATTGACTCCGTACCAGCAAGGACACGCTGTGCACCAGCGCCGCGCCAGGGGCCGGAGGAGAGGCGGGAGGGGGACTGGCTGGGGACCTCCAGCCATACTCTGACAGGAGACCTTTTGAAATCTGAGGACCACAGAGTAAAAGAAAATCCATTTCCGATTTCTTTGAAGCCCCGAGGCTGCACGGAAAGATGAGAGAGGGGAGCGCCTCACAGGGGAGCGGAAAGCTAGTTCTCCCAGGCGCAGCCGCGGCGTCCTCTCCCTCGGGACCTTGGTCAGGCCCTTCCCCACGTGCTGCAGTCTCCTGTCCACCAGACACCTGGAGCTGGGCAAGCAGCTGGTCGCCACGGTCCCTGTCTCTTCTTCCAATCCTGATGCTTCGTTTAGTGTGTGATGGACGTCCAGCCTTGGGGCGGGGGGTGGGTGGGAGGCCTGCAGTGGCTCCGGGCCTCTGCTGCTCTCAACCCCCCGGCGGGCAGGCAGGCGGGTGTGTGTGGCTCAGCAGGGCCCGGTGACCGGCAGCGACAGTGGCATGACTTCCGGACACATCTGAGCCCAAAACGTGCCTGGCTTTTGGGAAAACACCACCTTGTTGGCCTCCGGAATCAGCCGTGCTCGTTGGGGCGCCAGCCAGAGGGCTTGCGGCTCTTCAGCTCCCCTCGGTCACACCAGCCTCCCACGTGGCCCGAGAGCCTTGCTGTTTCTCTTTCTCCCCGGAACACCTCTCCTGGGGGCCGAGCTGGGTCTGGAGTCTGACCTGGAGTCAGCCAGCGTCCCCAGGCCGGTGGGGGCTCCTTGGTCACCTCTCCCAGCTGCATCCACACCTCACGGCATCCTCTGCTCCAATGGCGTTTAAAATACGATTCGGGCACTTTGCTGTCTCTGGCCGCCGCTGTGGGCTCTCACGACCTACCGCATGCTGCACGGAAGTGCTTCCTTTATAACAGAGGGCCTTGAGTGCCCGGCCACATGCAGCCACTGGTGGGCCCGACCAACAGGTGCCTCTCTCCTCAACAAGGCCGGCAGGTGAGCCTGCCCATCGCGTGACTGCTTTCACCACACGTGCTCACGCTAGATGCTCACGGGAAGGGGGTGCGCACAGACGGCACCCTGGGCAGGAGCCTGACTCTCGCGGGCTTCCTGCAGCCGGTCTTCAGTTGTGGCCGCGTCCTTCCAGTTTACCTCGGGTGAGTTACCTACGATGGCTCTCAGCACATAACCAGGCAGCACGCATGCATGAGACGTTTTCGTTACCGTCAAACACGAAAGTTTAAATCTTAACCAAACGCGGCATGTTTTACCTGCGACAGTTCACGTCAGAGCTGCGTGGCACCTGGCCTTCCCCGGCACAGGAAGGCTCTACACTTCTATGGAAAACATGACCTGTGCACACCTTCCATGAATTTCCTCTGCACTCCCACCCCTCCCCCGGCACGCTGGTCTCCTGTGGCTTCGGAACTTAGGAAGGCCCTCCCCGCTCCGCCCGGCGCACCAGGAGTCCTCCAGGTAGCAGGGAGAGCTGCGGTCTGCCAGCTGCCTGCTCCCCCTGCTTCTCAGACCGGATTACTTCTCAGCCCAGCACCCCTGCCCAGCCAGGCTGCCGCTGTCTTGTGCCTGGAAGTCACTTCCTCTCTGGGGCCTCTGTCAGCCCCCTGGCTACAGGCAGGCCGACCCCCCCCTCCAACCCACCCAGAAGAAACCCATCCCCTGACTGAGCACACTTGCTGAGCCCTGCTCAGGCTCAGCTCTGGCCTCCTTCACCCACGTGCTCTGGCCAAGCAGCCTCTCTACGTCCTGGGGAGGGCTCGGGGCCCGTCTGTCCCGACACCTGCATAGATCTGCGCACCCGGCATAGGGCAGGTGCAGACGGGGCTCAGGAAGTGTGAGGGAATGGACGGATGCATGGACGGATGGATGGATGGATGGACAGATGGACGGATGCATGGACGGATGGATGGATGGATGGAGATGCAGCTCAAGCCAGGCCCCCAGCTCCCCCGCCCCAAACACACATATGGGGAAACAGCCTGTTTTCCGCAGCGCCCCTCTGCAGAGGGGGTGATCGCCCCGACACAGCTGGGGCCTGGGGGGCACGGGTGGGACCCCCGCTGAACGGGCATGAGATGGAGGGCCTTGAAGGGGCCCCCACCCAGGCTGGCCCCGAGGGGGAGGCAGCATAAAGTCTCACCTTCCAGAAGAGTTCGTGAGACGCACAGGGGTCTGGGGCTGGGCCAGCCTTGAAATGGCGAAGCCCATCCCCGCTCCACACACGCCCCAAGCAGGGTGCAGGGCCTGATGCTCCCGGGAGAGTGAGAGGGGCCTGGAAGGCAGCAGCCGCCGCCCCCCCGCACAGCCCGCCAGCCCCTCTGCAGGGCCTCCAAGCACTTGCTCTTCGGCATTTAAAAATCACGAATCACTCCACCTGCTGTTTCGAGTGTGGTTGGAAGCCCCTGAAAACAGCCTGCTCATCGGCCCCCCCGGCCACCACTTGGCCCTGGGCGGACGCCAGGGACCCCCTTCCGGGGCCTCCTCCTGGAGGGGCACCCAGCTCCAGTTCAGGGCACATCCTATGTGGCAGATCCAGGGCCTCCTTGGGGACTCCGGGAGGTACTGCGGCCCAAGGGCAACCCAGGCTGAGGGGATAGCCCAGGGGGTCGGGGAGCCTACGTAGTCCTGGCAGGTGCTTCATGGGGAGACCCCCAGGTTGGCCATGTGTCAGCCAGGGTCCCTCCGTGTCCCATCAGGGTCACAGCCTGCCCTGTCGGGAGAGCACAGCCCTCGGGGACAGTCCCAGGGTAGCCGGGGTGTGGCCCACTGCTGCTGAGACCGATGGTGGGGGTAGGCTGCGGGAGCTGGGCGGGGGGGCTCTGTGAGCCCTGTGACGGCCCAGGCCTCTCTGACCCTTTGCGGGGCCAGGCAGGGCGGCATCGCTGGCTCAGACGTTTAACCCAGAGCCACAGTCCTTTCAGGAGGGTGGGTAGATGGGACCAGACCCGCATCCTGTCAGGTCCCGGGGACTCCTGGCTTCTCATTATTCCTGGGGGTTCCAGAAGCCCTCCGATGGGGCCCTGCGTCTGGGTAACCAAAGAGACTTAGCTCCAGGCCACCAAGGGCAGCATCTCAACATCAAGATGACCTTCCGTGATGCTCCAGCTGGTGGCCCAGAAGGTCCCACAGGCCGGGGGAAGCAGCCCAGCCACGGCCAGCGCTGAGTCAGCCTGCATCTCCCCTCCCTGAAAAAGGGGTGCGGGGTGAAAGAGCCTCTGAAGCCCCCATGGCTGCATGGGCAAGCTTCCCATTCTTTGGAGATGGTCCAGCGAGAGGAGCCTGACTCCCACGGATCTGCCGGACCTGGCTGAGCCTCCGCGGCCTGCCTTCGGGGGGCGGGGACGGAGGGACCCAGGGATGCTTTTCCTAGTTCCGCCCTCCCTCCAATCGACTTCCCTGCGGGGACCCGGAGGCTCCGTGCATATTTGGGGCTGAGTTTTGGATGCGAATCTTTGAATTTACCCAGAAGAGCTGGAGGGGTGCCCGCAAACCCCGTTACCTGATACAGTGCTTTGGTCTCCACCTGGGAGCGAAGGAACTTGACGCTCAGCTCTGTCCTTACTTGACGTGGCTGTCGGGAGCGGGGGCGTCTCATGCTCTCCTGCCTTCATTTCCCCGCGTTGGGGTGATGGTGATGACAACTCAGGGTGAGCCCTTTCCGGACGCCCGTGGGGACCATTTTCTACGCTCATGCCAGGAGTCCAGACTCGAGGGGTTTGGAATATGGTCTTGCTAACACCTCCGCCAAAATTACCAAGGACACCTTCCAGCAGCTAAAAAAAATTTGTTTAATAGTAGGAAGGGCGTTTTTTTTCCCATTCATAAAAGTAATGTTTGCTTATTTTAAAGGACGCAGAGAGTACAGAGACACACGACGCTGACACTGCCCTGATCTTGTCACCCCCCTCTCCTTGCTGCTGAAGCTTCTGGCCTGTTGCCCTCCTGGCCTCTTCCTGGCCCACTGCACCCAGATATACACACATACAAGTGGAATCGCATTGCACACGCTGTTTTGTGGCCTAACGTTTTCACCAGCGGGGTACCCGGGCATCTTTCTGTGTCACTATGCCTGCAGGCGCTGCCCTTCGAGTGGCTGCGCGGCATCTGCTGGAGGTCACCAGTGGCTTGGCCCGTTTCTGAGAGCTGCGCACCAGGGGCTCGGGGCTGGAGGACACTCTTGGACTGCCAGCTCTGCCCAGTTCTTGTGTCGTTTGCTTACACTAAATTCCTAAACTTGGAATATATGGGGCAAAGGGCATTCAACCCTTAAAGACCTTTAACATTTCCTGCCAAAAGGCCCTCCCCGGAGCGGGATTAAGCCTCGAGCCCGGGGTGTGCGGTCACCCTCGACCCCTCCGCCCCCAACGCCGTCGTCGTCCCTGCCTTCTCATTTCCTCAGCGACAGGACTCAGAGGGCATCGCGTGCGGCTTCAGTTTAATTCGTAAAGGTCCTAGAGACGGGAAACATCCTTCTAGAAATTTCTGACTTGCCTTCGTTGCTCGATCCCGGTAGGACTCTTTCTCTCCAGGCGCTGGCTTCTGTCTTCCCTCGGAATTAGGGCGGTGGCGGCTTCCACGGCTCCCTCCCCACAACACTGTGGCCTCCACAGCTCTCACCCTGGGGCACAGCTGTGTCTGTCTTTGTGGCCCCCTGACCTCAGAGCGCAGTGGGCTGGCCCACCCGCCTCTCGGGGTGCCTGGCGCCCACCCACGTTCCTTCCCCCATTCTTTTCAGTGTTTCTCAGGCACTACTTTCAAAGCAGACGTTTTGGGGTCACCTTGGGGCTGCACACCACGCATTTAGGTGCTGGTTTAGCTGAACTTGGGATTCGAGGTTCAAAATTAATTTCCTTCAATCCTCTGAAAACATCTGTTTTCTTCTGGTTCTCAGAGTTTCGCTGGGCCACTTGATAATCTGATGTCAGCACTCTCAGAGGTTAACGGCTTTTCTGAGAACATCTAGAGTTTTATCTTTCTCTTTGATGTCTTGATCTCCTTTTAATGTGTGTGTGTACGTGTCGTCTGTTTGCCCTTTCAACCCGAGGCTCTTATCTTCCTTTAAGATGAAGCCACTCTCGTTATCTGATTCTTGAAATATGTACCCCTTTCCGTTCCTCCCTCTGCCTCTGTGATTTCAGTCCCATAGATCTTGACCCTGTGTGTCTAGTTTCTGCCTCTTAACCTTCCATTGTATTTTTTACCTCGAATCTCAGCCGCGTCCTTATGCCCTTGGGGGCCTTTCTTGACCGCATCTTCCATCTCCCTGAGCGTGTTCCCTGCGTTATAAGCCCGTCCATCAAGTCCACGGTCGTTTCCCCGGCCCAGCTTTTCCGCTGGTCTGGTTCCTGCTCCTTGTTCCAAGCGCCCTGCATCCCCTCGTGGACGGTGTTTATTAAGCGGCCTCTTAGCTCTGGGCTGCCTGGGGTGGGTGGGCTTCCGTGTCGCATCACTTCCCCTGTGCACTTATATTCCCACGGGACGGGGTGGAGCCAGGCATCGGGGCCGGGGGATGGGGGCTGCCGCCCGACCGCTGGGGGTGTGGAGGGAGGTGAGTTGGGGTGAGCTGCTGGATGCCACTCGGCCCCTTGCCCACCTGGGCTCCCCTGTCCCCGGGCTTGGGGCCCCCACTCCTGCCCCAGCCCCTCCCGCACTTGGACCTGGTACTTCCGCCCCCGGCTTCTTACGTTGGGGAGGGGCTGGCGGCTCGTCAGGTCCCACCCCTCCTGCTCTCTCCGTGATGCCAGTGATGCCGAGTGAGCGGCCAGCGCATACTGAAGAGGCGGGTCGTGGTCAGAGCCACATGCCCCTCCCGCTGCAGGTGGGCTGAGGCCCAGGAAGCCGGCGGCTGGGAGGATGGGGGAGTCTGCAGACAGAGACCCCTGTTCTCTCCCCGAGGGCTGCCTGGAGGGGACAGCCAGCAGTGGGCCAGCCCGCGGCGGCCACTTCCAGGCTTTCGGGTCTGCCCGAGCCTCTACTACGGTCTCCAAAAGCAGCCCCGCCATCCCAGGAGGGAAACCTCGGGAACGTTCTGTCATGTTCTGTTGGATTCAAAAGTAGGTCTCGGACGATTTTTGGCGTCTCTCCTCCACGCTCATTGCCAAACCAACTGCCGACTCCCTTCCAGTCCTTCCACATCTTCTTGCCTTTGACCTCTGAGACAGCACGGAAAGTTCCAGCTTCCCTGTTCGGATCTGACTCGAGGTCCGCAGCAGGTGTAGCCCGGGGCGTGGGGGTAGGGTGCCAAGTCACAAGCTGGCCCTCAGGTCTGGGCTCCAGCTGTCTCCGGGGATTGACACCAACAGCTCCCAAATGTCGCGGGGGGAGGGGCTTCTGATCAGCCGCGGAGCTCAGCGACGGGGAGTCCCTCGGAGACACCTGGGGATCCCAGTGACCTCCGGCCTGTGCCGAGTCCTTGCAGGGTCCCGGGAGGAGGGAAGGCCGGGGTGCTTTGGGTCTGCCCTTGGGGACCTCAGTTTTCCCGGGGTAAGGGATCGCTCACAGCACCAAGCAGACCACAGAGGAGGCTGACTGTGGCCCGGGGCAGCCAGTGTGTGCAGGAGGGTCGGGGGAGGGGGGGGTTGGCAGGAGCCCTCGCCCCAGAGGACCCTCGTGGAGATGTCCCGGGAGGGCTGAACCTCTGGGGGCACTGCTGACGGGGCGGTGGCATCACGGCTCCACGTGGGAGGGGGTGGTCTCGGCTTACAGGCCCTCGGGCAGAATGCTGTATTTTTTTTTTTTTTTTCGGTACGCGGGCCTCTCACTGCTGTGGCCTCTCCCATTGCGGAGCACAGGCTCCGGACGCGCAGGCTCAGTGGCCATGGCTCACGGGCCCAGCCGCTCCGCGGCATGTGGGATCCTCCCGGACCGGGACACGAACCCGTGTCCCCTGCATCGGCAGGCGGACTCCCAACCACTGCGCCACCAGGGAAGCCCCGGAATGCTGTATTTTTGATCTGGGATTGACACGACTACAGTCTGCACCTAGAACTCCAGAGCAGCCTCCAGGGACGAGGGTGGGAGGGGCAGGGGAGTTGCCTCTCCGTTGTCCAGGGTCTGGGATAAAACTGCCGACCCCGCATTGTTTAGAGAATCCACCCAGGCGGCTCTACCCTGGGCAGGCACGTGCCCGGGCTGGCGGAAGATGGCCGTGGAAGGACCGGCTCATCTTGCCCCTTGGCCTCTGGCCTGCGGTCAGGCTTGCCCGGCGTAAGGGAAGGACGGTGCCGGGTTCACCGCTGACAGCTCACAGCCGCCAGGGAGGTTCACTTCCTTGGAGAGTGGGTGGGTTTACAGCCCCAACTGACACCTGGGGAAGCTGAGGCTGGGAAACACCAGTGGCTCCCCAGGGACTCCCAGTTAGTAAATCACCACGTGGGTCTGCCCGAGGCCAGAGCCAGTGCTCTGAACCATCTGCGGTCCTGCCACCAGCTCGGAGCGCACTTGATTACCATCTGCTAGTCAAGTCTGTGGGATGCGCTCCCCCAGGACACCTGGACACTGTCCTGTCTGTGGCTGGTCCATGCAGCACCACTGTCTGTCCTGAGGCCTCTAGGACACCCCCCACGAGGCCAGCGCACCCAGGACCAAGAGCCATCCTCGTATGGCCTCACAGTGAGCACAGCAAACCCTAGGCCCCCTCTGGCCCTTGGTCTCTTCTTCTTCTTCCAGACTCTGGAAGGCTCCTGCACGTGTGTGTGAGCCCAGGGCTCAGGACCCCACGGGCACCACATGGCATCTGGTATCAAGTTACCTGGAATGTGTGACTGTGGGCCCTTTCAGCTCACATGGAGAGTCATGTGGTCCAAAGGTGATGCTTGGAGACCCCTGTGCTAGTCCTATGATCAGTTTAAAAGAAATCCTTCCTGGCTTGAGAACAGAAAAAACAGTCACAAATTATTTAAGCTGTCCTAAAGCAAGGACATGAATTTGGTTTAAAGGACAAACATTTACCGTTCTTGATGTAATTTCGGAAAGTCTCATAGTGAAGGAGAGAATCCAAATTGGAACCACACTGAATTAGGATGCAAGGGCTTGCGGCGACCTGGTTAAACACTCGCACCAGCCATTTGCAATATTAAGCAGGACGATGGCACAGACACAAAAGGAAGACATGTACCCACGCGTCTCAGTGACTGACCGTTTTTTGCCAACGTGACGGTGCCTTTTGGCTCTCTGCGGAGAGAAGGCAGTCTGCCAGCGAAAGGCCAGGATGGGGCTGTGCACACATCAAAGCACACGGGCAGAAGGCTTTGGCAGACCCTCCCCTGCACCTCCCTCTGCATGGTTCGTTTGGGCGTCCCACTTTTGCTTGCATGCCTCCCCTGATGGCAGCCTCACTACTTCACAAAGAATCAGTCCTTTTATAGTGATGTTCCTGGTTTTGGTCCTTAGGAGACCCCACAGTCACTCCTCAGTGCTCTGGCTGGTCCAGCAGCGTCATCTGGAAACCAGCTTCCAGCAGCCTTGGAATGTTCTTAAAGACGTACAGAGGAGGGGGAAAGCCCCAAGAAATAAAAAAGCCTGTTCTAAACAGCTGGGATTTCCTGATTACTAGTCCCCAGACCAGGCCTTTTACTGGCCATAGGGCATTTCATATTTAGCCCTTGAAAAGCACGCATTGGCTAAAGGCAGGGGAATGGCATGTCTTGAATAGCATTTTGATGGAAATCCTCTTTGCCACATTTCATCCCGGCACTTCAAAGAAGCAGAGCCTCCTCTGTGAGCTCCTATTCACCACCTAAGACCTGTGTGCCCACTGGGGACGGCCCCCATCCCTGGCCTCTCAGTCCAGACTGGCGGGCTCACTGGTGGGCTCAGCAATCGGGCTGTGCTCAGCTACAAAGGAGCAGCCGCGTGGAGGGGAGAGACACTAGGCGCAGGAGGAGCAGATTTCAGCAGAGACGCAGCAACTGACACAAAACAGACGTGGCTTGTCTTCATCAAGGGCTTTGAAGAAAGAAATCCAAGCCGGATCGGATTCTAACAAGATGCAAACAGTTTGCACACAACCATCAGTGGGAGGTGCTTGACATAACGTCTTGCGAATGGCGGCTCGCGATGACATGCCCATCTGCAGGCGGCTAAGGGGAGTCCCGCGTGCACAGATGCTTTCCCGGAGCCATCCTTGCGCTGCTGCAATTCATTTTTTCCAAAGTGGCGTATGGACTAAAATGATCTTAATCGTAAGCTACTATTAACATGCCACAGCCCCTACATACCTTTTTTTTTTCCACAAAAGTAATTCAAAACAAATGTGGCAGCGCTAGGAGTACAGGGGGATGTCTGCACATGGTGACGTGAAGGCATGGGGAAGCCTCCAGTGCCATCTAGCTCTCGTTACCATGTGCTCCTGTGAAATGCAGCCAACCGACACTGTGCAGTTCCAACTCCAGCAGAGTTTTAAAGACCGTCACTGCACCCGTTTTCCTTCAGTGCCACCACCACAAGCTTTAGGTGACCTGCACCTAGAAGTTTCCTATGATTGCTGTACCAGATTGCCACAAACGCGGTGGCTTGAAACAGCACGAGTGTATTGACTTACAGTTGTGAGGTCATAAGTCCTCAAAACAAGGTGTCATCAGGGCCGCCTTCTTTCTGCAAGTGCTAAGGGGGAGTACACTCCCTGGCCTTTTCCAGCTTCTAGACGCACCTGCATCCCTTGGTTCATGGTCCCTTCCTCTGTCTTCAAAGCCAGCAGCACAGCATCGTCATCATCATCTCTCTCTCTCACCTCTGCTACCCTTCAAGTGCAAAGTTCTGCTGAAGCCAGAGCTGAGAATGCAACATTCAGAAATGAGGAAGGAATTTAAGTGTTTCACTGCAAGAAACAACTGAACACAGTGATGCAGAAAATAAGGGACAAAAAAAGCTCTAGGACGTGTAGAAAACAAATAACAAAATGACAGAAGTAAGTCTCTCTTTATCAGTAATTACTATAAATGTAAATGGATTAAACGGCCCAATCAAAAGGCAGAGACTGGCAGAATGAATAAAAACATGTGATTATGCTGTCTACAAAAGACTCACTTGAGATCTAAAGACACAAATAGATTGAAAACAAAAGGGTGGAAAAAGATATTCCATGCAAGCAGTGACCCAAAGTGGGCAGGGGTGGCTATACCAATATAAGACAAAATAAACTTTAAATCAAAAAAAAGTTATAAGAGGGACATTGTATTAATAAAAATTCAATACAGAAAGAATATGTAACAATTATAAACATTTATGCACCTAATGACAGACCATAAAAACGTAAGACGCAAAAACTGACAGAATTGAAGGAGGAAATAGACAGTTATACAATAATAGTTGGAGACTTCAATACCCCACTCTCAATAATGGATAGAACAGCTAGACAGAAGATAAGTAAAGAAATAGAGGACTTAACACAATAAACCAACCAGTTCCAACAGATGTATACAGAACGCTCCGCCCAACAAAAACAGAATACACATCCTTCTCAAGTGCACATGGGACATTTTCCAGGATAGACCATCTGTTAGGCCATAAATTAAGAATCAACAGATTTTTAAAAGACATCAACAGATTTTAGACATCATACAAAGCATCTTCTCTGACCACAACGGGATGAAGTTAGAAATCAAGAGCAGAAGGTAAACTGGAAAATTCACAAAATTGTGGACATTAAACAACACCCTTTAAAATAACCAGTGGATCAAAGAAGAAATCACAAGTGAAATTAGAAAATACTTAGAGATGAATGAAAATGAAAACATGACATGCCGAAACTTATGGGTTGCAGCAAAAGCTGTGCTAAAGGGGAAATCTGTAGCTGTAAATGCCTGTGTGAAAGGACAGGAAAGATCTCAGCATCACTAATGATCAGATAAATGCCAGTCAAAACATGATGGGCTACCACCTCACACTTGCTAGAATAGTTATCATAAAAAAGACGAGAGAGAAGTGTTGGCAAGGATGTGGAGAAAAGGGAATCCTTGTACACTGTTGGTGGGAATATGAACTGGTGCGGCCACTATGGAAAAGAGTATGGAGGTTCCCCCCAAAATTAAAAACAGAACTACCATATGATCCAGCAATTCCACTTCTGGGCATATATCTGAAGGAAACAAAGCTGCTATACTGAAGAGATATCAGTGCACCCCCATGTTTATTGCAGCATTAGTTACAATAGCCAAGACATGGAAGCAGCCTAAATGTTCGTCAGGTGGATGAATGGATAAGAAATGTACTGTATATACACAACGAATATTATTCAGCCATAAAAAGGAAGAAAACCCTGCCATTTGCAAGAATATGGCTGGACCTTGAGGGAGTTATGCTGAGTGAAATACATCAGACAGAGAAAGATGAATGCTGTATGATCTCATTTCTATGTGGGATCTAACAAATCTGAACTCATAGATACAAAGAACAGATTGGTGGCTGCCAAAGGCAGGAGGTGGGGCCTGGGGAACATGATGAAGGTGGTCAGAAAGTACAGACTTCCAGTTATAAGCTCTGGAGATGTCACGCACAGCCGCGTGACTACAGTTAACAACACCATCTTGTAGATTTGAAAGTCACTAAGACAGTGGGTGTTAAAAAGTTCTCATCACAGGAAAAAAAATTATAACTATGTGAGGTGAGGGATGTTAACTAAGCTTATGGTGGTAATCAGTTCATGTTATTTGCATATATCAAATCATTATGTTGTACACCTGAAACTAACACAATGTTATATGCCAATTACATCTCAATTCAACTGGGAAAAAAACAAGACAGATCTCAAATCAACAACCTAACTGTACAACTTGAGGAACTAGGAAAAAAAGAACAAACTAAACCCAAAGCTAATAGAAGTAAGGCGATAGTAAAGATCACAGGAGAGAGAAATAAAATCGAGAATAGAAAAATACAGAGAAAATTAACGAAATTAAAGGTTAGTTCTTTTCAAAGATCAAAAAAAATTGACAAACCTTTAGCTAGATGGACTAATAAAAAAAGAGAGAAGACTCAAATTACTAAAATAAACAATGAAAATGGGGACATTGCTACTGATTCTACAGAAATAAAAAGTATTATAAGAGAGTACCGTGAACAACTGAACAGCAACAAATTGGATAACTTGGGTGAAACGGAAAGATGCCTAGAAACTCAAAACCTAACAAGACTAAATCACAAAGAGACAGAAAATCTGAACAGACCTGTAACTAACAAGGACGTTGAATCCGCACAAGTGCACCCCAGAGGTATCGTGGGTTTGCTTCCAGATCACCGCGGTAAAGCAAACATCACAACAATAATAATCACCGCGGTAAAGCAAATATCACAATAATAATAATCACCGCGGTAAAGCAAACATCACAATAATAATAATCACCGCGGTAAAGCAAACATCACAATAATAGGAGTCACACAAAATTTTTGGTTTCCTAGTACATATAAAAATTACGTTTACACTATACCATAGTCTATTAAGTGTGCAATAACATTATATGTAAAGAAACAATGTACATACTTAATTGAAAAATACTTAATTGCTAAAAAACACTAGCGCTCATCTGAGCCTTCAGCAAGTCATAATCTTTTTGCGGGTGGAGGGTCCCGCCTCTGCGTCGGTGGCTGCTGACGGATCAGGGTGGTGGGTGCTAAAGGCTGGGGCGGCTGCGACGATTTCCTAACATAAGACAATGAAGTTCGCTCCGTCGAGTGACTCCTCCTTTCACGAACGATTTCTCTGCAGCGTGCAATGCTGTTTGATAGCATATTATCCACAGTAGAACCTCTTTCAAAATTGGAGTCAATCCTCGCAAACCCTGCTGCTGCTGTATCAACTAAGTGTATGTAGTATTCTAAACACTTTGTTTTGAGATTCCATCTCAAGGAGCGACTTTCTTTGCTCATCCATTCAAGCTGTATTATGACACTGCAGTAATTCAGTCACATCTTCAGGCCCTACTTCTCATTCTAGTTCTTTGGCTATTTCTACCGCATCTACAGTTACAATAGTAACATCAAAAATCACTGATCACAGATCACCATGACAAACATAATAATAATAATGGAAAAGTTTGAAATATTGCAAGAATTATCAAAATGTGACACAGGGAAATAAGATGTGCAAATGCTGTTAGAAAAATGGCACTGATAAACTTGCTCAATGCAGGGTTGCCACAACCATTCAATTTGTAAAAACTGCAATATCTGTGAAGTGTCTGAAGTGCAATAAAAGAAGGTATGCCTGTAATCAAACATCTCCTTGCAAAGAAAAGTCCCGGACCTGATGGCCTCACTATTGAATTCTACCAAACATTTAAAGAATAATGAATACCAATCCTTCTCAAGCGTCCACAAAATATTGAAAAGGGAAGGATACTTCCTAACTCATTCTATGAGACCAGCATTACCCTGATATCCAAACCAGACAAGGACACTACAAGAAAACTACAGATCAATATCCCTCATTAACGCTGATGCAAAAATTCTCAGAAAGTGCTAGCAAACTGAACTCAGCAGCATATTAGAAGGATTATACACCATGACTAAGTGGATTTATTCCTGGAATGCAAGGATGATTCAATGTAACAAAATCAATCAATATAATATGCCACATTAACAGAATGAAGGGAAAAAAACCACATGACCATCCTATTTGATACAGGAAAAGCATTTGACAAAATTCAACACCCTTTCATGATAAAACACTCAACAAACTAGGAATAGGGGGAAACTCCCTAAACATAATAAAAGCCATATATGAAAAGCCCACAGCAAACATCATACTCAATGGTGAAAGATTGAAAGCTTTTCCTCTAAGATCAGGAACAAGACAAGGATGCCCATTTTTGCCACTTCTATTCAACATAGTCCTGGAAGTTTTAAAGCTATTAGGCAAGACAAAGAAATAAAAGGTATCCAAACTGAAAAGGAAGAAGTAAAACAATAATTGTTCACAGATGATAGGATTTTATATGTAGAACGCCCTAAGTATTCCACAAAAAACCTGTTAGAGTCAATAAATGTATTCAGTAGCAGAATACAAAGTCACCACACAAAAACCAGTTGCATTTCTATAAAATACTTAGGAATAAACTTAACCAAGGAGGTGAAAGACTTGTACAATGAAAGTGACAAAACATTGCTGAAAGAAACTAATGATGACTTAAATAAATGAAAATACATCCTATGTTCATTGATTGGAAGGCTTAAAATTGTTGAGATGTCAATACAACCCAAAGCAATTTACAGATTGAATGCAATCCCTGTCAAAATTCCAATGACTTCTTTACAGAAATAGAAAAGCCCAGCCTAAAATTCATCTGGAATCTCAAGGGACCTAAGAGAGCCAAGATGACCTTGAAAAAGAACAAAGCTGGGGACTCACAATCCCTGATTTCAAAACTTACTATAAAGCTACAATGACCAAAACAGTGTGATGTTGGCACAAAGACAGACATATAGACCAGTAGAATAGAATAGAGAGCCCAGAAATAAATCCTCAAATATATGGTCAAATACATTTTGACAAGGATGTCAAGGCCATTCAATGGGGAATAGACAGACTTTTCAACAAATGGCACAGGGAATACTGGATATTCACAAAAGAATGACATTGGATTCTTCCTTTACACCATATGAAAAAATTAACTCGAAATGGATCAAAGACCTAAATGTAAGACATAAAGCTATAAAGCTCTTCAAAGAAAACAGTGCAAAATCTTCATGACGTGAGACTTGGTAATGGGATATGACATGAAAATCACAGGTGATAAAAGAAGAATAGACAAATTGGATTTCATGAAAATTAAAACATTTTGTGCATCAAAAGATAATATCAACAGAGTAAAAATGTAACCCACAGAATAGGTGAAAACATTTGCCAATCATATATCTGATAAAGGGTTAATATCTAGAATATATAGAGAACTCCTAAAACTCAACAACAACAA
Source organism: Delphinus delphis (assembly GCF_949987515.2). NCBI lineage: Eukaryota > Metazoa > Chordata > Mammalia > Artiodactyla > Delphinidae > Delphinus > Delphinus delphis. Next base: position 1,325,990 of record NC_082689.1, read on the forward strand.
CAAAACAAACAACCCAATTTTTAAAAATGGGCAAAGGACTTGAATAGTCATTTCTCCAAGGAAGATATGCAAATGGCCAATAAGCACATGAAAAGATGCTCAACCTCACTGATCCTTAGGGATGTAAATCAAAACTACAGTTACATACCACCTCATACCCATTAAGATAACTACTGCTACTACGAGAGAGAGGATGCGGAGAAATTGGAACACTTGTGCACCGTTGGTGAGAACGCAAAATGGCGCATCTGCTATAGAAACCAGTACAGTGGCTCCTCAAAAAATTAAAAATAGAATTACCATATGATCCAGCAATTCCGCTTCTGGGAAATGGCCGAAAGAATTGAAAGCAGGGTCTCAAAGAGATATTTGTATACCCGTGGCCATAACAGCATTATTCACAATAGCTAAAATATGGAAGGAACCCAAGTGTCCACTGACAGATGAATGGATAAGCAAAATGTGGTCTATAAATACAATGGAACATTATTCAGCCTTAAAAGAAAGGAAGTTCTGACACAGGCTTCAACATGGTTGAACCTTGACGACATTGTGCTGAGTGAAATAAACCAGTCACCAAAAGACAAATACTGCATGATCCCACATACACGAGACACTTAGAATAGGCAAAATCATAAAGACAGAGAGTAGAATGGTGACTGCTGGGGGCTGGGGCCGGGGAGGGGAGGGGCAGTCATTATCTAATGGGCATGGAGTTGCAGTTTTACAAGATGAAAGGAGGTCCAGAGAAGGATGGTGGTGATGGTCGCACAACAGCGTGAATGTCCTTAATGCCACAGAGCTGTGCATTAAAAAAAGGTTAAAAGGTTCAAAAAGGTTCAGATGCTAAATTGCGTCGTGTGTATTTTACCACAATAAAAAAATTGAAAAGAAAATGTGGTGGCTTAAAACAACAGGAGATTATTGTCTCACATAGTTCTGTGGGCTAATGTGGTTCGTCCACGATGCCTTCAACGGCACGTCTGGTGCCGTGTCTAGACGGGATGGCTGGGCTCACCCTAGTCTACTGATGAAGCACTTACATGTGGCCCTCCGCATGGTGGTCTCAGGGTGGGTGGGCTCCAAGAGTCCTGGGTGGAAGCCGCAAGACTTCTTAGGACAAGCTTGCGGTTCCCAGGACACCCCTTCTGGTGCATCCTCTTCCTCACGCTGGTTGCTAAGGACAGCTCGGAGTCCGTGGGGGAGCATCAAAGAATGAGCAGTTCTCCTGAACCAACCCGTCATGTCAGAGTCTGCTCCTTGCCCCATCGTGTAGCAGTCATGCAGGTTGGGTGGGGGACCCACGTCCAGCTCCAGATGTGCACTGCCCAGAGCTTTCGCCCCTGCCATACTGATTGGGTCAAGGACGGACAGCAGAGGCCCAAGCTGGTCGCATCATGCAATCCCTCCAGCCCTGATAATTGGTTGAGGTTAGAATGTGTGTGACATGACCTGTTTGCATGTATGTCCAGAGAGGTGACATCCTCCTTCTCTTGCTTCAGGTCAGGGCTGCCCAAGAAATAGAATGAGAGCCACATGTGTAATTTACAGTTTTCTAGTAGTCACATGAAAACAAGTAAACAGGAATAGATAAAATTAATTTTAATGTTTTATTTAACTCAAGATGTCCCCAGTATTATTATTTCAACAGGTGATCGATTTAAAAATGACTACTAAAGGACTTCCCTGGTGGCCCAGTGGTTAAGACTCCGTGCTCCCAATGCAGGGGGCCCGGGTTCGATCCCTGGTCAGGGAACTAGATCCCGCATGCCGCAACTAAAGATCCCGCATGCCGCAATGACGATCCCATGTGCCGCAACAACGATCCCACGTGCCGCAACTAAGAACCGGCGCAGTCAAATAAATAAATATTTTAAAAATAAAATAAAAATGACTACTAGGATACTTTACATTTTTTTAATGACATCTTCCAAATCAGACATGGACTTTATTTTCCATGCATCTCAGTTTCAATCGGCAAGCCTCATCTCATGTGTTCAGCAGCCAGTGAGGCCAGTGGCTACCCTGGTGGATGGTACATGTTTCCAGGGTGAGGGGAAGGATGAGGCCGACTTCACACCCCAGGAAGGTGCAGGCATCACCACGTGTGGAACAGAACAGAGAGGACGGCAGAGAAACCAAACCGAGCCCTGTGCAATCCTGCCCTGAGGACCGCACTGCTACCGGGGTTTTCAGCAACGAGTCAGTAACTTCGTAATTGCTTCAGCCTGTGGGAGCTGCGCTTTCAATGCCACACCCAGCGGCCTGGCTGTCAAGCCCACTTCTGTCTGGTGGTCTGGGAGGGTCACCCCTTTGAAGAGGGCCAGCTGGCTTTTGAGAGGCTTCTCGTGATTTGGTGTGGGGGGGCCCTACCTCTTTCAGAAAAAAGAAAACCAAATTCAGAAATACAGATTGGGTTAGGGGATTTGTAAGGGCCCTGTGCAAAGCACACAGCACAGCCGCCGCCGGCTCTGGGTCTCTGGTCACACCCGGGCCAGGCTCCGATCCCTGCACACCTGCTGCACCAGGATCCTCCTCAGCGCCCTGGATGGCTTCCTTCCTAGTATTGTCGGGCTTATGTGCTCTATACAATGTTGACCAGATCTTATCATTTTATTGTGCTTCTCCCATCATTACAAACTCTGTAGAAATGTACACAGGTGCTTCGGAATCCAATCACCAGTCTGTCGCTGGCCGTCCCCAGGAGGAGGGCATGTGGGGAGGGCGTCCTCCAGGGCTTTGATGTCAGTCACCTGAGGCGAGGTGACCGCCCTGAGGTCTGCATCAATATGTTCTCTGTTTTCCCTGGAAGAGACCTGCTGTGAGCTCTCGGGCGTGAGACATGCGGGCTGGTTTGGTCTAATGAAAGCTTGCTGGGCAGCTGGTGAGTCTAGACGAGGGCAGGGCACACCTGACCCATGATCCAGGGCAATGGGGTTGGTGGCATGGGGGAGGGGCCCGGACAGGGGTCAGGAGTCAGTCCAGCAGGAAGGGAGACTCTGAGGCCGCCCCCCCTTCCCCGCAGCGTGGAATGCTGAGCTTCCACTGGACCAGGACGCCTCAGTGTCCCCTGGAACAAAGCGCTCCCTTGGGCTCAATCCTGGCCTGTGGCAGCCTCCTGCCACCTGACTTTGGGGTAAAGGGTGGTTTCCAGCCTCCCCTGGCCCCCTCTGAGGGTGGGGAGCCCTGAGGGAGGGCCAGCTGCCATCCCCGCCAACCCGGCCAGGCTGGCAACCTCCCTGGATGGGGGCTGGGCTCATTAGCGGGTCCTGAACTTCTGTGCCGGGCGGAGGAGGGGCTTTACCCACTGGGGACGCCGACCCTCTGTCCCTGTCCTCCCTCCACTGATGGGGACACACGTGGCGGGCAGCCTTCCCAGGCGGGAGGAGTCTCCACGTGCCCTTGCTGTCCACGGGGCTGACCTCGAGGCAGAGGTGACCGGCAGAGCCCTCCTGGCGGTGCCCAGGGCGGGGGGCCACCCCCCTGCCTGTTTCCTGGGTTGCTCATCACCATGTATCCTTCACTAAAGGATGAAAACAGCCCCTCGCCCTCCTCCAGTCATCCCGGGACCCTGACCACACGGTGCCAGGAGGCCCGTGACCACTGTGGCAGTGCCGGGCCTGGTCCCGGGTCTCCAAGCCCCATGTGCCCTGGGCGTCCTGCAGAGAGCCGAACCTTGCCGTGTGTTCACAGAGCGAGGGTCCAGGAGGGGCCCCGGGGTCAGAGCGCTGCCAGCCTGGGCTCCTGGAGGGAGGGTCTGCGAGGCAGGCCTGGGCAATCTTGCCGCCAGGTGGGCAGCCTGGTGCAGTGGGCACAGGCGCTGCAGGAGGTGCTGGGGGGAGGGCGGAGCAGCTGCATCCACACACACACACACACACACACACACACACACCCCGCCTCCCCGGACTCCCCAAGCCTGGCTTGTGTCCAGTTCTCAGGGGACCGGGAGGGGACCTGGCTCCCACGTGTGGGCACCACCAGCCTGGGTCCCAGAGACTCCTGTGCCGGAGGGGTGTATGGGGAAGTGAAGTTTTAAAACCGGGGTTCAGAGTCGCTTTAATAATTAGACATTTAAGCCATGGCTGGAGGGGAGGTGACGGGGGTGGGCCCTGGCACGGGGGGCTTCTACTCTGCACCCCACGCTGGGTCTCTGTTACACAGGCAGCAAGAGCTCGGCCTCAGGGACCCAGCGTGGATCTCACAACGTGGCTCAAGGCCGCGGAGGGGCTTCCACAGTGTCCGGGCTGGGGGCCTGTCCCCCTGCCTGGGATGGAGCAAAGGGGTTTCAGGGAGCTGGAAACCAGGGCACAGAGGATGGGGCCTCACTTGGGGTCCACCTGCCTCTCTCCAGCCAAGCTCTGGCTCTAATCTCTGGGCCAGGCCTGCCCTTTTATCTGATGGAGGATGGGGACCCGTCGTCCTGCCTGGCATGGTGGCCCTTCGGAGGTGTCCTGCCCTGAAGCGCCCTGTGCTCGGTTCTTGTGGGAGGTTGGGTGCTGGCCCTGGGCTGGGACCCGCCCTGCTCTGATGGCAGACAGCCCCCTCCTCCCGGAGCTGGCACATGCAAAGCAGTGCTCACCCTGTCCTTGAAAGCCAGACCCAGAGGCGGGCGGGAGGGGCAGCAGTCGGGGGCCTCCAGCGCCAGGTCCCGCGTCCCAGGCCCCCATCCGCCTGTCGCTGGGAGGCCTGGGGTGGAGGGGAGCTGCAAACACTGTCCCGCGGTGGCCCTGGTGCAGGTCTTGCCCTGGGGGAAAGGCTCCTCCATCCTGGGGTCAGAGAGCTCTGAGAGTCACATTCGCCTTTGAGCCTGGAAGGCGGGAGGGAGGCCTGTCCTGCCGTAGCCGCAGGGCCACACTGGGTCCCCTCCCTGGGTCCCCTCCCTGCTCACACAGAGTCCCGTTCATCCTGTGCATGACGCCGATGGTCGGGCACACGCCCTGGAAGGGCCGTCTGACCACACCGCCCAGCCTCGCTCCTGGCGGGGAGGTACAACAAGGTCCCTTGAGCCAGGCCACGGCGGAGCAGATGCTCCAGCGGAGGAGGGTGCCACCCTCCCCCAAAGTGGGCAGGGCCTCTGGAATCAGAAACTGTGTGGGCCAGAGGGAAGCAGCGAAGCGAGGAGGGCCAGAGTCTGGCCCCTCGCCAAGTCTGAAGGCCCCGCCCGAAAGCAGCGCTGACCACCCCTGGGAAACTGGGGGGGCCGACGAGGAGGGAGCTGAGTGTCCGAGCGAGCACCGTTCAGGCCGCCCGGCAGCGACTGGCGCTTGGCTCGAGGGAGGTGTGACTTGGACAGCACCCTCTCAAGACTGGGGGTCCCAGGCCCAGAGCTTGGGGTGTCAGAGACCAGGCACTGCCGTGCCCCCTGCTAGACTCAACTCCACCACTGAATGGGTGGAGGAGCTCGCGGTGCGGGGCCCTGGGGCCCAGCGGGTCAGGGGGTTCAAGACGGCAGCTTGCATTTCGGCTTCCCAGCCTGGGAGACAAGGCAGAGCCCCTGGTCCTGGAAACCAGAGCCCCTCCCCTCCCCGCCCCCGTGCCTGTGTGGTCCAGGTGGGAGCTGTGCTGGCCTGTGAGGCGGAAGTCGTTGAGCCCCTCTCAGGCACTACTTAGAGTTTTGTTTCTCAGCCAGTAGTAGCACCTGGGCTGTCTTTGGAGTCAGCTCTCCTTGGGCTAGACGGCCGTGACCCAGCGATGCCCACACGTGTTAGACTCGGGGTGGGGGGCTTGCACCCACCCCCCCCTCCGGCGCCTCCGCCCTCCGCTCCCCCAGGTGTAGGCTCTGCAGCCTTTTCACTGTCACCTGCGAGAGAGGCCTCGGGAGTCTGCAGGGAGGGGCCGCCCCCCAGCGCAGGGGGCCTGGAGCCTGTGCCCCGTGGGGATCCCACCAGGGAGCAGCTGCCTGTGCTGTAAGCCCGTCTGAGGCTCCCGTGGTTTCGGGCCTCCCCAGCTGCCTGGGCTCAGGTCTTGGGCTGTGGGTCCCATGACTGAATTTGTTGCTGCTGCCTGTGGGGGCCCCGGGGACGGAGGAAGCTGAGTCCACCCTACGTCGGCGTCAGTGTCCTGGGGTGGCCGGCACCCAGCACCACACTTGGGTGTCCTCCCGTAAGAGGAGTTTATCCTCTCCTGGCTCTGGAGGCCAGAAGACGCCGAGGTGTCGCAGGGCTGAGCTCCCTCTGGAGGCGCCTTCCCGCCTCTTCAGCCCCCGGCAGCCCCACGCGTCCCTTGGCTTGTGGCCGCATCCCTCCGACCTCTGCCTCTGTCTCTGTCTTCCCTCCAGGCATCGCAGTCTTGAATTCCCTCTTCCTTCTCAGGTAAGGACCCCTGTCCTTGGGTTGAGGCCACACGTAATCCAGGATGGTCTAGTCTCAAGATCCTTATCTAATTACATCTGTGAAGTTCCCTTTTCCAAATAAGGTCACACTCACAGCTTCTGGCGCTGAGGACCCAGACATATTTTGGGGCCACGGATCAACCCACTACAACCACCGCCCATGCAAGCTGGAGGCAAGGCCGCTGACCCACCTGCCTGCCTGGGCTCTGTAGCCCCAGGTGTAAACTGAGGGGCCTGGGGCTGGTGACCTCCTCTGAGCCCTCGTGAGGACGAGGATGCACCCTGAGCACTGGGAAGGTGCGAAGCGTCCATGGTAGGGCTTGAAGGCGCCTCGAGGAGCTCCTGGAAACAACCCTCAGGGTGGCTCCCACAGCAGGAGACGCTGCTGGGAGCAGAGGCAGCCTGAGCAGGGGGCAGCAGAGAAGCAGGAAGGAGGGGCAGGGCTGGGGAGCCTCAGGAAAGAAGCGCCGCATCCTGACCGCTGTAAGCAAACAACAGAAGGGCGCGCACAGGTATATCTATTAGCCGGTAACACACTGCCTCTCCTCTGGGTGGCTCAGAGCAAGAGCGACCTCCCCTCATCTCACCCGATGGAGGGTGAGCCCCCCGCTTCCAGCCAGCGAGGGTGCCTGAGAGGGGATGGGCAGGTTTCTTCCAACTTTAGGTGCCTTGGTGGCCAGCCCTCCTTTTACACACCCATCCGTCTGCTTATCCTAAAAAGCCAGGGCGGTCCTAAGGCTCTCCTCTGGAGGTGGCCCCAAGTCTCTGCCCGGGCCAGCCGAGTCCTCAGTGAACCTTGAGCGCTGGGTAAGGTGTTCGAGAGTCACTTTTACCACTTGTGTATCACTGGTAAGGCGTTCCAATTTAAATTCGGTGGCCCTGTCAACCGTACCAAAGAGGGTGTCGGACAAGACAGTGGCTCACCTCCGCACCGGCAGCCCTGGTGGACACGGCGACCCCTTGGCGACAGGGATGAGCTGGGTCCTTCCTGCGCCTTTGCCATCCTGGGCGCTGCCTCTGCCTGCGTGGCCTGAGGAGGCTCCCTGCCACCCTGCCCACCCTGGATTTGCTCCAGCTGGAGGGCGCTGGAGGGCGCTGGAGGGCGGGCCCCTTCCCTTGGAGGGCACGCTCTGGACCATCCACATCCACATCCACTCACATCCCCTGGGACAGAACAGAGCCACACATCCACCCCAGCAGCGGCAGGCATGCTGGGGAAGCGAGTGTTTATTCTGGGTGGCCGTGTGCCAGCGGGTGGGCGCTCGTTACCAAGGCGAGAAGGGGAGAAAGCACGTCGGGCAGAGCCAGTGATCCTGGCCACACGCGGGCTGTTTTTCCCCCGCCAGAGGTGACAGTAGAATACTGAGGAAGTGACCGTCTTATCGTCCGTCCATTTTCAAGACCCTCCCCATGGAAGGATCGTACATCCTGGGCTGTCGGCTCTGAGGGGCCGTGTGACGTCTTTGGCCGATGAAACAGCAGCAGAATCGTGGTCGCTACTCAGAGATGTGCAAGAGCGAGCCCGGGCCCCTCCCCTCTTCTCCGCCAAGCCTGGCCGTGGGTCCGACAGAGGCAGCGGCTTTCCAGGCGGCGGCCGAGAGGGTGACGCAGACCAGCGTCTCCGCCGACCCTGGTGGACCCGTGGCGTGAAGGACAAATGGCTCTCGGCCGAGGGAGGCCGCTGGGATCGGGATGCCATACGCTACCGAGGCGGAACCCAGCCTCCCAAGGCTGATATACGGAACCCACGACCTACGGTATTTCTGCGAGTGTCCGTGAGTGTGTGTGCACAGAGCTGAGAGCACAAACTAGGGTCAGAATTGTGCTTCTTCCAGTTAACGTACTTCAGAGACTTTCCCATTTCATTCAAGTTCTTGAACCCATTTTTAGTGGCCCGAGGCCCAGATATGGCATGTTTTTGTCCAACCCGCCCTGCTGATGGACATATATTGATAGATTGCAGTAGAGTTTGTGTTATTTGACACAATGATGTGAAGATTATCTTTGTATATATGTGTTTGAATTCCTTATTATTTAACTTAACGTCTGGAGATGGAATTTCTGGGACAGAGTATATAAACAACTTAAGGCTCTTTCTACACGTTTGCCAACGTGCTTTCTAGAAACACTATACGGATTCGCCCTTTTGTTGGCAAAATACTAGGTCGTGTCTCACCCTAAGCTAACCAGCACTATCATTTCTAAAAGTCTTGGCAATTTTGATAGAAAAAACATGCTCTTTTATTTGCATTGCATTGATTAACAGCGAATTTAAATTGATTTTAGAAATACGTCTGATAACCACTTATGTTTCTTTTATTGTGACTTTTCTGTTTGTCCATTTTTTTCTATTAACGTCCTGGTGTTGTGAAAAGTACTTGCTTTTCTCTTAAGTCAGTATAGTCACATAGTGAAGATGTGTTCATGGGCGCGTTGAACAAGCCTCTGGCTCCCAAGATGAGGACTTGTCACGCTGTGAATGCCTGGTTTTTGTCTGTCTGGTGGTGACCTCTGGATCCCTTATGGTATGTCTGGAATTTGGAAAGATATACTCACCCTGCTCTATTTTTGCCAAGCTCTGCTGTCTTCCTGCGATGGCGGTGGAGAATTTAGCTCCTCAAGCCCTCCGGCCCCAGCCCTGTGTCCTGTGCTCAGTTTTCTTTTCTGGCTACGCCTCGAGGCTTGTGGGATCTTAGTTCCCCAACCAGGGATCGAACCCAGGCCCTGACAGTGAACGCGCTGAGTCCTAACCACTGGGCGGCCAGGGAATGCCCAGCTGTGCTCAGCTCTTTCACGGCCCATCTTTCACTCTAATCACCACTAATTACATTTGCCGCATCCCAAGTCCCCGTGTGGTGTGATGAAGACCGCAATGCCCCTGCCCCATCCTTTCACCTCTTTCCACTCCTTCCTATGTTCACATCTCACTTTCACCTTGGCAAGGTGGGTGACGTTTGCATTCTGCTCTGAAATTGTATTAAGTCTTCTCTAATTTACCCCAAAGTTTAAAATCTAAAAACAAGAGTGTCTACCTTATTGTGACTATGTAAATATTACCTTAAAGCCAGAAAATTTATTTGTATTATGGAATTGAAACTTTGTTATATTACTTATTTCAGAGCCATGATACAGCTTCATGGCTCCTTCCTGGCACAGCTATTTGTTTTTCCTAGAATTATTATTATTATTTTTTTGCGGTACGCAGGCCTCTCACTGCTGCGGCCTCTCCCGTTGCAGAGCGCAGGCTCCGGATGCGCAGGCTCAGCGGCCATGGCTCATGGGCCCAGCCGCTCCGCGGCACGTGGGATCCTCCCGGACCAGGGGCACAAACCCGCGTCCCCTGCATCGGCAGGTGGACTCTCAACCACTGCGCCACCAGGGAAGCCCTTCCTAGAATTATTAACTGCCTCTTTTTATCCTCACACTGTCTGTCTTTGTCACTTAGTGAGCTGTGTAAGAATCTCAGGGATGGTACCTGATCTTTGAAATCCCTCTCCTCACGATGTGTCCCCCTGGAACCTGTGTCTGCTCAACCCTGTCTGGGGGGCTGCTCGCTGGGGTCTTGGCACCTTCACCTGTTCACCCCTCAGTGGAATCTGTTGCGATCTGGATCTTGTCACTCTCTGATGCATCTGACGTTTTCATCTTTCAAGGACCCACATCCTTAACACAAGTGATCAAAGAAAAAAATAGATAAATTCGAGTTCATCAAAATTTAAAGCTTCTGTGTGCCAAAGGACACGATCAATAAAGTGAAAAGACAGCCTACAGAATGGGAGAATATATCTGCAAATCATGTATCTGGTAAGGGTCTAGTACCTACAACTCAAAAATAAAAAGACAATTAAACCTAATTAAAAATGGCAAAGGATCTGAATAGACCTTTCTCCAAGGAAGACATATGAACGGCCAATAAATACACGGAAAGATACTCAGCATCATTAGTCATCAGAGGAAGGCAGGTGAAAACCCCAATGAGACACCACTTCACACCCACTAGGATAGTTAGAATCAAAACAGCAGATAATAAGTGTCCGTGAGGATGTGGAGAAATCAGCCGCTCACGCACTGCTGGCGGGGCTGTAAAGTGGTGCTCTTGCTTTAGAAGACAGTCTGGTAGTTCCTCAAAAACTCAAATAGAGAGTTACCATATGTCCTGGCAATTGCATTCTTAGCTATATACCTGAGAGAATTGAAAATATATGTTCAAACAAAAACTCGTACACAAACTGTTCATAGAAGCATTCTTTATCATAACCACAAAGCGGGTATAATCCAAACGTCCATAAACGGATGAACGGATAAACAAAATGTAGCACGTCCATAAAATGGGACATTCTTCAGCCACAAAAAGGAGTGCAGTGCTCACACACGGTGCAACGCGGATAAAGCTTAAAAACATTGTGCGAACTGAAAAAAACAAAGACACACACAAAGGCTACACGTCATAGGCTTCCATCTATTGGAAATGTCCAGCATAGGGAAACCCACAGACACAGTCATTCGATTAGTGGTTGTCCGGGGCTGGGGGAAAGGAGGAGTGGGAATGAGAGCTCGTGGGTACGGGGTCTGGAATTACATAGTGATGATGGTTGCGTGACGCTGTGAACATACTACTGGCTACGGAACGGTATACTTTAAAACAGGATCTTATAGAATGTAAATTGTATCTCAATAACAATAAAGATCCCCACACTTGTGCGATTTCCTTTTCAGAAAGGATCTGTGAAGAACTCTGAGAGCTCACGTACCCGAACACGTCTTTATTCTCCACCCATGTCTGTCTATCGATTGACTGATTGAGTGATTGCTATCTAGGGCGTACCTCCCAGACTCTCCCTGGTTAATGCTTTCCTGGTGAATGCCTCTTGGATTTTAATGACAACTGGCAGAATGTATGTATCTCTCGTTACAACGTTTTTCAGCTGATTGTATGGGAAAATCTGCATTACTAGTCTCAAAATGCAACACAATATTTTAAGCAAAACTATGCCTCGAATTACCCTGCAAGCAACAGGTGGGGTGTCCAGTGTCAGCAAAGGGGTACCAGGCTGGGATGTCACCGCCCCGCGGATACAGCTCGGTTTTCTTGGCAACATGCATCACAGCCAGGCTGACTGTTTCCCGTAAGGATGTGGTTTTAACATTTTCTTATCAAACAGAACTTGTCACTATATAGGGGTTCTTTCATATTTTATTTCATGTTAGGGAATGAGTGTGAATTTAGGGTTGATATGTAATACATATAATTGTCTCTTTTTAAAATAATGGAAAATGGTTTCCCGGGTCGCCTTTTCATGTGAAACGGTTGACCTTCAGGAAGGGATTGTTGATGCTGTGTGTGACTCGTCTGTAGGTGGACTGGGTATAGGATTCCAGGTTCAGAATGATATTCCCTCGGCCTGTGGCCGGTGTTATTCTATTGTCTTCAGGACTCTGGGTACTGATGAGAAGTTTGATGCCAGGTTAATCTTTGTTCTTGTTGAGTGCCCTATTCTCGCTGAGAGTTTCTGGAAGTTTCCTTCCCCTGCTGTGTGGATGTTCACCTGTTACTCTGGGCAGGATGTTCAACCTCCCCCCCGTGACCTGTGGGTGGCGATGCTGCAACCTCCCAGGGTTGCTGTGATGACGGGCGAGGCGATGTTCCTGGGAATCTGCCCGCTCATGACGCCCGGCCCCTCACTGTTCCTCTCCTGCTTCCCCCGATCTTGAGATGGACCCCACTGCCCCCCAGCCCCTGTCTGGCAGACCTGCCACCAAGTTGAGTCCAGAGGAAAGAGTTAGTGAAGATTGGAAAGTCAGGTAGTCCACGGGTTTTCTCTCTGAACTCACCCCTTGTCTTCTGTTTTGTACGTACAGGGGCATCAGAGCAACACAGGAAGTGCAGAAGCTGCAAGCGCTCTACAAAGCCTTGCAGGACAAGCTGCGGAAGCTCAGGGAGCCTGGTTTAGCTGTGCCTGGATTCTCCCACATCCCCAGGGTGGGCCGATGTCCCCAGGTACCAAGCCTGCTCCAAACAGCTGCTCCGGGCAAACTGGCATCTCAGGCGCCAGGGCTGGGCCGAGCCTCGGAATCTGGTTCCTGGGTCTCCTGGCCACGGCCAGAGGGCTTGTCCTGTCTCCTTATCATCACTACAGAACTGGAAAACTAATTGGCAAATACATGACTTTCATAAATAGAGGCTCAGATTTTCCAAGAAAGACCAAGGGATTGCGGGGGAACCAGGAGCCCCACTGAGCGGATTCATGACGTGAGGAGGCCATGAAGAGCGACCTTGGGGAGGAGCTGGGCAGCCCGGGGTGCTCTTAGGGGGACCCCAGACCACGTGGCCCCGCTTCCAGGGGGAGAGCTCTAGACTGCGACAGAATACATTGCCGTTGCGGTCAGCCACCCACCTTGTGGTCATTTGTTGTGGTAGCCCTGGGGGACTCATACACCCAGAGTAAACGTCAGCACTGTGCTGAAGACGGAGAAGATGTTATAAAAATAGCTAGAAAGTATTAAAAGGAAGAAAGTAATCATCTTTCTTTCAATTTGAGCAGCTTGTCTTACGGAGATGGCATCTAGAAGGTCGAACCAGACGAAGGGGAGGCTCCTGCTGCTGGGAGACACCCCACGAATCCCTTTATAAGCGGGACGAGAGGCGTCGCGCTGACGCTGTCACGAGCCTGGAGGAGGCTTGTCGGCAGAAGGTCATTGCGGGCCCCCTCCCCAGCAGAGCAGTGCCAGGCATGGCCCCACTTCCCGGCACGGTCACAGCGTCAGAGGCCCCTCCGGTGTCATCCCAGCATCGCTGTGCTGTCGCAGGACCACAGAACAGGCCTTCCCATGGTTCCCCTCTACTGACCGAGGCCCTGGGTGTTGCCTGGTGCCCCCGCCCCCCGAGGATGGCCGCTCCGCCCAGCACACAGAGCACCCGCTAATCCGCAGCGCTTTGCGGTACTGTGTCCCCAGCGCATAGAACACGGACCCGCAGGGCCCCCGTTTCCTCCCCAGTCACTCGCTTCGATGCACTGGTGCTTTTGCTCTATGCTTTGAGGGTCCACCCGGGCCGGTTCTCAGAGGGGTTTCGCTTCCACAGGGGACCCAGCAGGACTCTCCTGCTGCCACCCGGTCATTTCAGGTTTCTTAAGCCGAGAGACCAATAGGCCAGGGAGAGAGTCACCCAATCAGCAGGGGATTGGCGGTCAGCAGGAGGTTGGGCAGAAAGAATGACACCCTGGGTGTCTCCGGGTGCTTTGGGGGAGGCAGGGGTGGGCCTTGTGGTGAGCAGGGGTGCAGACCCCTCGGGATGAGGGCCCGGGGCATCCCTCCAGGCGGGGCACCTGTCTGTAGGGGTGTACCCCAAGGAGGTGGGAAGCGGGCGTGGTGAGTGCAGCTGTCCTTTGTCCTACTACCCTTCCTGCTGGTAGTGTCCCAGGAAGAGACTGGCCAGGGCCTGGAGGAGCTCCTCCCACAGGGCAGACTGCGCAGGTCTGAGCGATGGGGAGGCGGGCTGTAGTGATGACGTAGCGGCATATGCCCGGGGCTGGCTCGGTGAGAAAAGGGAGCCAGGTCCCTCCCCAGGAATCTCCTTTGCCCAAAGGAGCTGCTTCCCCCAGGTTTAGGCCCCTCTCTGGGGAAGTGCCCATCCAACCACAAGTCCATGCAGTGGTCCAGACACCAGCCTCAGTTTGGGAATCCTCTGGAGGGCGGTCAAGGGTCAGAGCTCCCCGGGGATTGGCCGAGGCTGGCGTGACAAGGACGTCATATTTCAGCTCCCCCCAGGCCCATCCTACGTTCTCAGTTCCCTCTAGAGGTGGTCCTTGAGGACAGTCAGTCCCCATAAGCCGTCTGCACAGAAACACCCTGGGGAGTCTGCCCCCTCCCCGGAGCCCCGCCCATGATGGCCACTTGGACGCCTTGTCCACCATTCCCCGCTCTGACCAGTCACTGTGGGAGAGGACCAGCCCACTCGGCCTCACTGCCCACTTTCCCCTTCTCCCAGTGAAACAGTGTCAATTCTTTCCCTCTTTTTACCTTTGCAGCACACTTGTTTTTATTTCTTCCACCTTCAGTTATCAGCGTGAATCAGCTGACAATGGCTTTTCTGTCCTCAGGGATACTTTGCCCTGACCTCTCCGTCCGTTTCCTAATTTGCTTTGTCCTCTGTAAGCGACGTTTGCATCATAAGGCATGAAACGCTTACATCCTGTTCTGTAACCAAAATCCAGTCCTTTTATGTTATAGATAAGATTATCCTAAATTTGAAAATAAATGAAATGCTCACGTTTTGGGAATTTGGTCAATATTAGCCACGGAAGAACCAAGGAATGCAAAGCTTTCTGGTCTTTTCTGGAGTTTCAAATCTGTTTTGCTTTTTCTTCAGGGGTTTTTCCACTTCCCACGGTGACCCGGCGGCCCTGTGGCGTCCACTTTCTAATTCCTTTTGTGCCTTGGTTCCTGTGGCCCGAACCCTCGCCCCACAGCGTGCTCTCCCCGCTCCTCTCAAGACTTTCCGGTGACTCCCACCCACAGAATCTTCCCTTCCCTCCCCCTGAGTGCCGCAGTCTCTGGCTCAGGGTAGATGAAGGGCCCCTGAGCCCATCCCTGCCCTCCCCCTGCAGACTGGGGTGCATGTCCCACCCCCATCCTGGATGCTGGAAGGAGGCGGAGAGGAAGGGCTCTCCAGGACGCAGCCCCAGCATGGCAGGGGGACTCCACCCGAGGCCACAGGTAGAGAGAGAGTCCTCCCAGGGGAACTCTCTGCCCATTGTGAGCCAGTTCAGGGCCTTCTGAGGGGGGCGCACAGTCCATGTGATGGGGACATGCCCAGAGCTGCCTAAAACACACAGACAGCAGCTCCTCTGTGTTCTGGGCCCAGCTGAGACAGCTGAACATTCCTGAAGCCTGACCACAGCATCCGGCTGCTCTTCCCTGGGCCATCACTAACAGCTGGGCCCCACCCCCCAGCCAGGAGGCCCAGCCCAGTGCGGGATGTGCTGCCGGAACAGTATAAGGAGGTTTAGACAAGACGAGAGGCTAAGGAAAGGGTCCAGAGAAAGGCCCCCGTTTTCAGGCCGCCTCACCTCATTTAGTGCCTCTTCAGCGGACACTTGCTGAGGGCAAGGTCCTGGGGCGTGCTGGAGATCCGTTTCTTCGATTCCGCAGACATTTGTTTAGGCTTATTTCGTGTGTGGCTCTGCACTGGGTGTTGGGACACGGACAGGACCAGGTTATAGGCCTTGTTCTTGGGCTCACGACCTGCTAGGGGAGCGCCATGTCAGGACGAGGGTGAGGCTGGGAGGGCACAGGGTTCAGGAAGGTGCTCACTCCCAGGACCAGTCCCGTCCTTGTATGAACCCGGAGAGGAGGCCTCCATAGTCTTTGTGTCATCTAATTGGCTGTGAAACGCGTCTGTTTATTTCTTAATTTCAGTTATTGAACTCTTCAGTTCTAGACTTTCCATTTGATCCTTTTGAAATGCATTCCAGCATTGTGTCATCTAGTCCCTTGAGCGCATCAATCAGTTATTTACAATTTTCTATCTGATAAATCCAACATCTAGGCCGTCTGAGGTTCCGTTTGTAATGTTTGTATTTTTCCGTTGGTTGCTGTTCCAATGATCTTGTCTTCTGACATCCCTGGTGATTTTTAATTAAATGCTGGACACCGTGTTTTTTTTGTTTTTTGTTTTTTTTGCGGTACGCGGGCCTGTCACTGCTGTGGCCTCTCCCGTTGCAGAGCACAGGCTCCGGACGCGCAGGCTCAGCGGCCATGGCTCACGGGCCCAGCCGCTCCGCGGCATGTGGGATCCTCCCGGACCGGGGCACGAACCCATGTCCCCTGCATCGGCAGGCGGGCTCTCAACCACTGCGCCACCAGGGAAGCGCCCAACACTGTGTTTTTAAAATTACCGAGTTTAACTGAAGTTCTGGTGGTTTTAACTTTTTGCAGATAAGACTTACTTTTGCTTAGACAGATATTTGGGTTTACTTCTGGTAGATTATCCTAATCCCACGTGGACTGTGGGCTAAAGTGGGCTTTTGTGTTTGAGAGGGCGAGGCTGTTTCCTTTAGGGCACTCAGACTTCTAGACGGTCCTGCAGAGATCCTGTGCCGTGCCCCCTCTCTGCCCCCCGACCCTCTTCTCGGGGACGAATAGCTGCTTTTGTCCCTCGAGTCCTGAACCAGCGCTGGGA